>NC_059304.1:23711174-23728674 GCF_017591435.1 Portunus trituberculatus
ATTTTATTTGCATTGGGACGGGTTTATGGAGGTCAGAAGATTAATGGCCTGTCTTCACTATTTTAATCCCCACATAAATCCTGAAGCTGTATAAAATCGTCAAGTAGTGAGCAGAAAGAATATGAAAACAGGTAAATAAGTAGGTAGGTAGGTGGGTAGTATTAGCTATTTAGTTTGTTAGATAGATAGATGGAAAGAAAGTTAGCTAGTCATTTATAGGTAGATAGAATATGAAAACACGTCATAGCACTGAAGGGATTAACTATTCATCCATCAGTTCGCACCCACACAGCCACTTCCATAGCCTCACGTCTCTCTTCATCCCTCCACCAAGTCACCTGATCGCACCTGATACACTCCCGCCACTAATCCTCGGCGACGCGGAGCCAAGGCGGCGGCAGCGAGGCACTCAACCAGACCTGATGCAACTCAATTCAGATCCAATCCTCCTGCCTTAATTTGGTTCCCGTCTCACCTGACCCCAAGCCACTGCACCTCACCTGGGCGGTACCTGGCGCTGCAGTGGAGGAGGAGGAGGAGAAGGAGGAGGAGGAGGAGGAGGAGGAGGAGGAGGAAGAAGAGGAATGGAAGGAGAGAAGGAACATATTGAAAAGAAAATTAGAGTTTGGTTATAATAATGCTGATGGTAGTGCATATACAAATAGTTGCCGATGGTAGTGGTTATAGTAGTAGTAGTAGTAGTAGTAGTAGTAGTAGTAGTAGTAGTAGTAGTAGTAGTAGTAGTAGTAGTAGTAGTAGTAGTAGTTGTTGTTGTTGTTGTTGTAGTAGTAGTAGAAGAATTAATATTAAGAGTAGCAAACGCAAAAGGAGAAGCAAGAAGGAGGAGGAGGAAAATGGAGAAGGAAAAAAGAAAGGCGTAGGAGGAAAAAGCAAAAAGACGAGGAGGAAGATCAGGAGAAAGAGGAACATGATGGAGCGAAGAAGGAAAAGAAGATGAAATGGTCGTGAGGAGCAATTAATTAACGCAAACCTTTCTTCTTATCACATTCCTTGTCTAGTCTTGTTTAGTCTCATCTCTCTCTCTCTCTCTCTCTCTCTCTCTCTCTCTCTCTCTCTCTCTCTCTCTCTCTCTCTCTCTCTCTCTCTCTCTCTAACAAAAAAAGAGAAGTGAAGCGAGGCGCCCCCGTCCCTGGCCAGCAGCCCGTAACTATGGAATTACGTTGGATTCAAGGAAACCCAGGAGTGGAGCGGCCGGCCTTGTGCACGCTGTCCTCCGGCACCAACAACACAAACTGGATATATTAAATCTGCCGCCAGCCTGTCCAGCTCCTTACACTACCCCCGGAGGTCATCTCGGAGGCCACGGCGGAGGGAGGAGGGAAGGAGAGAGAGTGAAGCGGAGGGAGGTAGGTAGGGAGAGACGGAGCCACCGAGGACGACTACGGATGGTCTGCGCTGATGACTTTGACACCACTAAGGCGAATGAAGACGACTTGAGAAGGGTAGAGGTGACGGAGGACGGCTCGCCAAGGGGAGGATGAGCAGGAATGAGAGGATTGGGAACGCCTCTGGACACTGGAAGGAGGTGCGTAGGGACGTCTGGTGGTGGTGGTGGTGGTGGTGGTGGAATGTTAAGGTTGGAGATAAGCAGCGGCAGAGGCGGTATCACTTCTGGCTATTAACGAGGCCAGGGCGGTGGTCAGTTATCGCGCCAGTGTCATTAAGGGAGGAATGTTTCATAAGGGATCCTGAATCAAACCAGCTGGAATACTGTGAGCTGTGGTGGAGGCAGCCTCACAAGCACCGCCAAGCCTCGCACGTGTGAAATAGAAGGAAATGCGCTAAGAATAACGAACTTGAACGTAGGAAATTTATAAATAGAAAAATTAAATGCCTGCTTATAAGCACACACGCGCGCGCGGGCACACACACACACACACACACACACACACACACACACACACACACACACACACACACACAGTCCGGAAGTCACAACCTTAGTCCCTCCCTCCCTCCCTCCCTCCCTCATTCCCTTCCTCCTCCACCCTGCAGGTCACCTCGATGACAGACAGATATATCCACCACCACCACCACCACCACCACCACAGCCTTGTCCTCCTGCCCCGCCCCGCCCAGCGCTTACTCCAGAACGTTATCCCCGCTACTCAGAGAGAGAGAGAGAGAGAGAGAGAGAGAGTTTAAATTGGTAGTCCGGTTTATACAAGACAAGACACGGGTTACACAAGGAGAGGTCCAGAGAGGCAGGCAGGGAGGCAGGCAGGCAGGCAGACAGGGAGGATGGGAGGGAAGGAGGGAGAGAGGAGGAAGAGGCAAGGAGGGACAGCGGTAGGTAGGCAAGAAGGGAGGGAGGGAGGGAGGGAGGGATGCAAGGAGGGAGGTAGGCAGGCAGGCAGGCAGGCAGGCAGGCAGGCAGCCCCACTTTCTCCGCGGGTTGAATCGTGATGTCCAGAGGTTCTCGCCACGCAGCTGATTACAGGCTTGCCTCCCATCGCGGGCGGCGGGGCGGAGCGACACGACGTTGGAATTTATGGCAGCGCGTCGCCATACTCGCTGCCTGGAATGGTGCTCGTCACGCCGACACTTACAAGGCGAAACGAAGATTGAAAATATGTAAGTGAGCTCCCGTAGCGGCGGCGGCGGCGGCGGCGGAGGCGGCGCGTGGGGGTCCCTTAGGGCGGGTTTTCGAGGTCCGTCTGTGCGGTAAATTCCCCGCGACCTTGGGGAGGCTGCGCTGAATGGGCGGTGAGAAAGGGAGGGCGGGGGGGTGGAGGGGACTACCGCACCGAGGGAGGGTGGGAGAGTGAGAAGGGAGGGAGAGAGGAATGGAGGGAGGAAGGGAAGTCAGGACGCTGCTGTGCATTACACCCGGGGCCACACGGACCGCTTGGCGATGGGCGCATGCATTATCATTACTACTGCTACTACTACTACTACTACTACTACTACTGTTGTCACCACTACTATCACTACTATAACCACTACCACCACCACTACCACAACCGCTACTACCGCTACTACTACTACTATTACCACAGCCACTACCATTGCTACTACCACTGCTACTACTACTACTATTACTATTACTGTTACCACTACTACTACTCGTACTGCTACTACCAATACCACGTCTAGTACTACTACCTCCACCTTTGTCATTGTTACTATTACAACTGCTCCTGATACCACTACTATTGCTGCTATTACCACTACCATTACTTTTACTGTTGCTCTGCTACTACTTTTTATACTGCTATTACTATTATTACCACTGCTGCTGCTACTGCTACAACCACTATCATTATTATTATTATTATTATTATCATTATTGTTATCATTATTATTATCATTATTATTATTATTATTATTATCATTATCATTATTATTATTATTATTATTATTATTATTATTATTATTATTATTATTATTATTATTATTACTATTATTATTATTATTATTATTATTATTATCATTATTATTATTATTATTATTATTATTATTATTATTATTATTATTATTATTATTATTATTTATTTATTATTATTATTATTATTATTATTATTATTATTATTATTATTATTATTATTATTATATTATTATTATTATTATTATTATCATTATTATTATTATTATTATTATTATTATTATTATTATTATTATTATTATTATTATTATTATTATTATTATTATTATTATTATTATTATTATTATTATTATTATTATTATTATTATTATTATTATTATTATTATTATTGTTATTATTATTATCATCAACGTTATTATTGTTATTATTATCATCATCAACGTTATTATTGTTATTATTATCAGTAGTAGTAGTAGTAGTAGTAGTAGTAGTAGTAGTAGTAGTAGTATTATTATTATTATTATTATTATTATTATTATTATTATTATTATTATTATTATTATTATTATTATTGCTATTGTTAACCTACTTATTACAATCATTATCAATATCATTGTTGCCACTAGTACTGCTTCACCACTGTTGTTCTTACCATTGTAATTATTGCTATCATTATTGATATTATTATCATTTTAATCACTACTTTATCATTAACAGTACTACTACTACTACTATTAGCCATGGGTGTTGTAACTAAGAGAGAGAGAGAGAGAGAGAGAGAGAGAGAGAGAGAGAGAGAGAGAGACGAACAGAGCACCAGCCTTCAGGAAAGTAACAACAACACGAGCGCAAACAAGCTAAGACAAGTCAAAACCCAAGCAAAAAAAAAGAAAAAACTGTTCGAAAATTAGGAAGTGAAATGCAAAACTTGAATGGAAAACACGCCCACGCCAGCCAGTCCACAGACACACTACAACAACAGGCGGGAGGGAGTTTGAGATTAGGCGAGCATAAATCATCACGAAGGAAAAGTAATGTCCCCAAAATATGTACCACGAAATACAGGGAATTATTATTGCCTATCCAAGTTTCTAGTATTGAGAGGAGGACAAAAAAAAAATATACAGCTGGGAAATGAAAATACTCATATGCAACAGAGAAATAGAGATAAGAATTCACAGGAAAATAGCAAAAAAAAGAAAGAAAACATAAATAACGACAAGCCTAGAATAGAAAAGGAACAGAAAGGAAGCTAGTGAATTAAAAAGAATGTGATGAATCGAAAAAAAAAAAAACATCAATAAAATGAATTAAAAAGAATGTAATAAGACAATTTCAAGTTTATATGTTGGAGAAAGGACAAAAACAAAGAAAGTTTAAGAAAAGAAGGAAGGTAATTGAGGCGTTTATCACCATAAGGAGCGAATCATTTACTTTAATGAAAAAGACAATAAAATATAAAGAAAATTAAAGAGGAAAAGCGATTTTAAAGTTATATCTTAAAGGGAAAGAGAAAACAACGGATAATCAAACAAAAAGACGATAATCAGGGAATCCCACAATATATACAGTGAATCTCAAAAAAAGAATCGAGATAAATATAAAGAATTAGAAAGGCTTTGAGAAACTTTAAATGAATACACTAAAGAAGGAAAGACAAAGGAAGCGAGGCAAAAAGGCGGTAATTAAGGCATCCAGCAATTTATACACCGAATCAAATACATTATCACAAATTACCACATGGAGGCAAGCGTGAAACGAGGGAATGGTACAAAAAGTAAATGTATGACGCAATCAGCTAACAAGTGAACACAGATTGATAATACGGAAGTCTCGCAAGGAGAGAATCGTGGACCAAACAAGAAATTCCACCAGAGATCTAAAGAAAGATATGATCATTTTGCCGCCGTCGCCGCCGCCACCACCGCCTCCAGACGCCGTCCATCGCGGGGAGGTTAAAAGTCTCCACGTTCACGGATTTTATGGGCATGAAATCTCCAAAATTCAGGACGTTACGAGGAATTATTGGCAGGAAATAATCTCGCAGCTGTCATTTTCTTCACGGACTCCGATGAGAAAATACACTTTCCTCTGTGAAAAAATTAAACTTGCAGTGAATATAAGGAAGATATTTCTGACAGTGTATAGACAGAAGCGGAGATCTTATCGCCATACTTTCATCTTATCTTGCCTTGCCAGACTTATATATTTGTCATTCATCGACCATTTTTTATCATCAAGTGAGAGAGTAAAATAATAACGAACAAAAGGAAGACATTTCTCACAGTATACAGACAGAAGCGAAGGTCTTATCAACACAATTTCATCTTATCTTACCGGACTTGTACATCATCATTCATCATCGACTTTTTTTTTTCTTTTACCTTGAAGTGAGAAGAGAAAACAGAAAATGATGAAAATAGGGAAGACATTTTTGATAATACATTGATAGTGGGAGCGTTGTTATTAACACACTCTAATCTCGTGTGTCCAGACTTGTACATCTTCCATCCATCCACGAGTTTCTTTTTGTTTCACCGTGAAGTGAGAAAAACAGAAAAGTAATGAAAGTGAGGGAGACATTTCTGATGATTTATAAAGAGAAGCGAAGATCTTATCAGCGCAATCTCATCTTATCTCCTCGGACTTGTGTATTAACCGTTCATTGACGATTCTTATCACCCTGACATGAAAGAAAACACACAAGAACAACGACAAGAAAAATCTGGGGAAAATTTCAGATAACATATTTACAGGAGCGAATCTGTAATCAAGGGACCCAAACCTTATCTTATCTCACTCGCCTAGGCCTTCCATCTAACGACCATTTTTATCGCTTTGACGCAAGTAAATAGAAAATCAGTATGATAATAATATACCAAGACAAAATAATACAGAAGAGAAGTTCTCATCACTAAAATTAAGCCTCATCTTATCTCACACCTATTTACCGTCCGTTCATCATTCATCTTTATCACCTCCACATAAAATACAGGTAAGGTACAGTACATACCCAAAAAAGCAACACAGGTGAGCTAACAACCTTATCAAAATATTACCTCACTCCTATTTACCAGCCATTCATCAACTATTTTTACCACCTGGGCTTAAGATACAGGTAAGGTACACACGCACAGCTAACACAGGCAAGTCAAGGCAAGAGAAGGCAAGGGAAGAGTCTGCGAAGCTATCCATGTATTAGGACTATCTCACTCACTCATTTTGCCTCAAAGTACGGCAATATTTCAAGCCCAGGAAGCCAACGAGCACACCGGGCCTGGCAAAGCGTCGCCTCGCCCTCTCTCGTACCTCATCCTAATTACACGCCAGGTAATCACACGCACGGTCACGACACCCGCCCGAATCCGCCAAAATTTCAACTTTACGACCTCGAGAGAATACTGAATTGCCGCCTCCATTACCTGGTGATGGAGAAATGGAGGAAGGGAGAGAGGGAGAGAGGGGAGGGAAAGGAGTTCAGAACGGTAAGGTTTGGCTATTCAAGGCAGCAATCGGTACCTCACGTGAGTGGAGTTAAGAGGTTGAAGCTGGTGGCGGGTGAACCTGAGCACTTGGAACTGAGATTATGTTCACGACGAAGACCTGCGAGTGTCAGTCCCGCGTCACGACCGCCGCTTTGCCGCCACGCTTCCCGTCACTCCCGCGGCGTCACCACCTCCTAAAGCTCAGATGAATCTAGTACGTGTATGTGTGTGTGTGTGTGTGTGTGTGTGTGTGTGTGTGTGTGTGTGTGTGTGTGTGTGTGTGTGTGTGTGTGTGTGTGTGTGTGTGTGTGTGTGGAATGAATCTATTAACAAGTGTGGTTCTTGCGGTGACTTTATTCGGGCAAATTGTTTCATGCCACACTGGAGAGAATTATGCACGCTAAACTGAACGTCGGAAGATGGAAAGTAAAAAGTCAAAAGTGTAGCTCCGAAGAATTACATTATACAAATTACTCTACAAATTAGAGCTTGTCAAAACCATTATCAGACCAATAAATCTAAAGACTCGCATGAATTTAACAAATGACACAAAAAGAAGAAAAGAATGAGAAATGAGGAGGAGATTCAATATTGATTAAAACACTAGCCTGACAGGTATTAAATAAGCATATCTAATTATGAGGCAAGTGAAAGATTTATCACTACATCAATAAATTAATTAGACCACTTAAGCTTTCATCGTGAAGACAAAGACTCACCAAGGATCAATTATTAAAATAGATTAAATTTTCCTACACATTTGAATAATTTAGCTAGAAAAAAAAAAAAGGCGTGCTATAGAAGTAGAAATGTGATCAGTTAACATCTCTCCCAAGAAAAGAAGAAAAACTAATGAGATGAAAAACAATGTCAATAGAATAAAATTAATAAAACTTTTTATCTACATACGAAAATCCCCAAAATTAATACAAACGAAGGAGTAAGAGAGAAAAAGTCGAGAGATGAGATGACTTGATAAATGAGGGAATGAAGGGAAGATCTTAAGGGACATTTCACTACCTTTACTGCTTCTGCCTATACTATTTCCTTTTTTATTTCATCACTTACTCTATATAATTCCACCATACTTCCAACTGTACACACGGAAAGTCTCTCTCTCTCTCTCTCTCTCTCTCTCTCTCTCTCTCTCTCTCTCTCTCTCTCTCCCTCTCTAAGTGAATTACCGTGCACGAGTAAGCACGAGATGGAAAGAGAGAGAGAGAGAGAGAGGGGGAGGAGGTTCACACGCTCTGCTCCCGTTCAGTGGTGATAGTTTTAGGCTAATGTAATGAAGAGCGTTCCTTTCCTACCGACCTCATGAACCGAGCGAAAGAGAGGAGGAGGGATGGATGGTGGAAGGAAGTAAAAAGCAATAGAAAGAGGGAAGGGAGTAAAAGAGAAACGCAAAGATGAAGGGAAAAATCAGGAAGGCAAGAAGGAAGAAAGGAAGAAGAGAAAGGGAGGTAACAGAAAGGTGAAACATAAATGAGAGAAAGGAAAAAAAGAAAATAAAAAAGGAAGGAAAGAAGAAATGAGACCATGAGGAAATTGGAAAGTTGAAAATGAAATGAAATAACGAATAGGAAAGGAAAAAAAAAGGAAAATTATTAAATCGAGAATAAAAGAGATGCATGGAAAAAAACAAAATAGAAATTAAAACATGAAAATATTTGAAACCGCCATTTGCAGACTAGAATGATGGAAAAATGAAAGAAAAAACAAAAATGATAAGCCAAAACATTAAGAAAAGAAGGTAGATGGAGAGAAATAGGGGAGGATGAAGAAGAAAGGAAGGAAGAAGAGAGAAAGGATGGGAGAAGGAGAAAAAAAAAAGAATGATGGAGGAAGGAAAGAGAGAAACATAAGAAACATAAGCCAAACCTTAGGAAAAAAGAAGATAGATAAATGAAAATAGATGAAGATGAAGAAGGAAGGAAGAAAATAGGAAGGAAGGAAGTGGGAGAAAAAAAAGGAACCATCAATTACACACTAGAATAATGGAAGAAGGAAAGAGAAACAAATCAAAAGACAAACGAAAGATATAGAAAAGAGAAGGTGTAGAAGAATAGAAATAGGGAGGATGAAGAAAGGAAGAAGGAAAGAAGTAGAAAGGATATAGAAAAATAGAATGTATAAAAGATGGAAATAGGAGAGGATGAAGAACGGAAGAAGGATAGAAGTAGAAGGAATGTATAAAAAAAAAGGTATAGAAAGATAGAAATAGGGAGGATGAAGAAGGAAGGGAGGAAGGAAGGAAGGAAGTAGAAGGGAGAAAGGAGGGCAGTAAGGTGAAAAAAAGGAGAACATAAACAGAATGAGGTCAAATAATAACTTCCTGTTCCAGTTGTGTCGCCTGAACAATACGGGTGGACATTAACAAAAACATGCCTTATTATTTCACTTTGCTGAGATACGAACATTATTAAAAACATTCCAGCAAGAGAGAGAGAGAGAGAGAGAGAGAGAGAGAGAGAGAGAGAAAGCTACTAATGACCTTCCCAAAAGTGGTTGAAAAACAGGAAGTGAAGCAGAATCAATAACAACAAACTGATCTAAAAAAAAAAACATATATAAAAATAAAATACAAGAGAAAAAGTGGCAAAATTGGCAACACTGAAACCAACAACACTCAATACTCTTCCGCGTCCTTTGTTTTAGTTGGTAACAATATCTTTTCCTGATTTTTCTTTATTTAATACTGTTTGTTTCATTTTCTTCTTTAAATCAAATTGTAAAATATGCCTATAAAGAGAGAGAGAGAGAGAGAGAGAGAGAGAGAGAGTCATTCAAATTACTGCGCAGGATACTACAACTACCACCACCACCTCTGCCACTACCACCACCACCACCACCACCACCACCACCACCACCACTGTAAAACCCTCTCTCGTAAACTGCTCAGGAATCCTCCATAAAACCTTGTAAGACACACTGGGCGCCGGAGAGAGGGAGACCGCCACTGACATGCAATTAAGTCCGTCAAAAGCAACATAAAGTCTCGGCGTCTCTTCAACACGCCATCAAAACAAGCACCAAAAACCAACACACACACACACAAAACCAAACAGGATAAAACGAAAGAAGGAAATTGTGCATACACTTCAAGTAATAACAAAACAAAATGCAAATGAATAAAAGGAAAGGAAAATAATCATACCACTAAAAAGTCAAAGAAATAATAAAGAAAATGAAAATACGGAAAAAAAAAGTGGAAAGCAAAGAGGAAAGTGAAATTTCGAACTTGCTAAAGAAAAAAAATGAATCGATTTCTTAAGAGAAGCGAAAGTAAGGAAGAGAAAAACAATACGAGCAAAAACACAGATAATGCGTAACCACTTGAAGCACTATGCCAGAGAGAGAGAGAGAGAGATAAACCTTTCAAAAAACATATATAAAGTATAAAAAGATTGACACTAAACCCTACACACACACACACACACACACAGACGCACACACACACACAAACACACACACGCCTCGTTTTCCTTCTATCTCCTTGAGTTTTTCTTTCTATCATGGAGGACGTCAAGGCCACGAAAATTGAAAGTTTGTGTCGCAGGGAGCCGCCAGCCCGCCCTTGCTGTGCTACCCTGCCGCGCCTCCTGCTATACCCTCCCTCGGGACAAAACGTGGAGGTGGAGGAGGAGGGAGGGAGGCACGGAGAGGCGGAGGAGGAGAAGGAGGAGGAGGGGGAGAGGGAGGGAGCGAAGGAGGTCACAACACGAGGGAAGGGAGAGGAGGTACTGGGGAGTGAGGAAAAAAAAGGTTACCAAGAGGCAGAAAAAATAGAGACACAAGACGTGAGGTCGTGTTCAACCCACCTTCGTGCGTGTGTCTATGTCCTAGCGTGCGTGCGTGCGTGCGTCCATGCGTGCGTGCGTGCGTGCAAGTATACTCGTGCGTCCGTGCGTGCGTGCGTATGTCCAAGTCGCAGGTCAAGTCCAGTGGGTGAGGCACAACAAAACACTACAACGACTACAACAACAACAAAAACAACGACGACGAGTTGTAAGTACGAGGACGATATCGAGCTTCTAAATCGGGAACTGGGGCACAGGGACAGCTATCCGGAAGCCGTGTGTGTGTGTGTGTGTGTGTGTGTGTGTGTGTGTAAGTCGCCCCGTTTCGAGGCTGAGCGGCGGGCGGGACACATGTATCCACGGGGCCACCATACTTGGCAGTGACGGCCGCCCCAGCCTCCCACCCCCTGGCCCCGCCTCGGTGACGTCACGCCCACCACGCCAGCCAATCACACGCCGCCAGGAACACTCGCGCTCCTCCCCACTTTTTTAGGCCGCAGCACCGCCCCCTAGCGACGTCCCCGCCCTGCTCCGAGTGACCCAGAGGCGGGGATCCTTCACTCATCGATGGGCGGCACGCGCAGCCCACACCTGGACCAGAGGGAAGGTGGGAGGCACGGACAGATTAAGCTCAGTCTCACCCACCTCGTCTCCCCTCGCCTCGCCTCAGATCACTTAGCCTTGCCTCACCCACCACCACCATCGCCGCCGCCGCCGCCACCTGTATAAAGAGATGCAAGAGATGCGAGGCTGCTTTTCATTTCCATTTTCCTCATTCCATCCCGACCGTTTTCCCTGATGCAGTTATTATGGTGGGAGGTGTGGATGATCTCTCTCTCTCTCTCTCTCTCTCTCTCTCTCTCTCTCTCTCTCTCTCTCTCTCTCTCTCTCTCTCTCTCTCTCTGTTAAGGTTATCACTGTCCTCAGCATAAGGAGCAACAAACGCGGGACAGAAATAAGTGGAGAGCGATAGGAAGAACATGTCAGGAAGAAAAGGAAGAAGAGATAACAGGAAGAATGAGTCGAGAGAGAGAGAGAGAGAGAGAGAGAGAGAGAGAGAGAGAGAGAGAGAGAGAGAGAGAGAGAGATGGAGGGACACACATATGAGAGAGTTCTGAGAAATAGGTTAAAGAAAAGAATAAAACATGTCGAGGGAAAAGAAAAGTAATAATAATATCAAAGAAATAAAACTGGTTTCCTGAGAGAGAGAGAGAGAGAGAGAGAGAGAGAGAGAGAGAGAGAGAGAGAGAGAGAGAGAGAGAATAATACAAATACAAAGGAAAAAAAAAGAGAACAATAAGACGGAAAAGAAGGAAGTGCATGATACAAGACGATGAATCAAACCCAAGAGTAAACAAATAAATAAAACTAAACTAAAAGAAGACAAAACTATATACATGATAATTTGCGGAACACACACACACACACACACACACACACACACACACACACACACACACACACACACACACACACACACACACACACACACACACACACACACACACAAGGGCATCCACAGGTCCTCCCAAACTCCTCCCTGTCCCTTTCATTCCTGTTGTTCTGGACTAAATGACGGAAAGAGAGAGAGAGAGAGAGAGAGAGAGAGAGAGAGAGAGAGAGAGAGAGAGAGAGAGAGAGAGAGACCCAAAACTGAAGCAGGCTTATATTACATTAGGAATTTAAGAAAGAAGCCACTCAGTTTTATATTTCACTCGCTCCACCAATTGTCATTATTTTACAAACCGATAAAAGAAACTCTTAAATAACACACATGAGATGAAGTAAGGCCAATGAAACAACTGAACTTATTGTTTGAGGAATATGTAAAATCTTTTGTATATAGAGAGAGTTTTAATAGCATAGAAAATATAAGGTCATGCTTATCATGAAGGACTATATCTCTTATTTATCTGTTTAAATATTCAGAGATTTATTGATATTTATTTACATTTGCTTTGATATTTAAGTAAAACCACATGTAATGACTACTTTTTATTATTGTTTTACTCATATTTACCTACAAGACTATTTCAATTAGTGGTTTATGTAATTCCATCCTTTTCTCCTAATCATCTATAACTGCATTTTATCATTTCTTCACCATTTTCACCAGCATCCAGTTAATACTATTCATGATTATTTGATCCTCTTACATTAACCTAGAAGTCTATTTAATTACTTAGTGACATCCTTATATACTCTTTCCCTCTGATCTATCTATCACTGTATGTTATTTATTTCTTATCCTTTTTTTACTCTTCTATGCTTCTATTCACCTATCAGTGGCATGAATCACCCCTCCAATACACTGCCATTCAACAAGCAGACTTTCCTCACCTCCCCTCAAGGATGGACTTTAATTGTTCCTTATCCTTTTCTATCTTTCTACTCTTTTTCAATGTAAGAGAGAAAAACTGGTCAAAGGCAACATTAAACGTAAAAAGGCCCACTTAGTTGTCAGTCCCCTTACAGGTCCGAGATAGCAAAAAAAAAAAAAACACTATCAACGTCTTCAAACACTCCACTATACTGCCATTTTGCAACCAAACTATCCTATATAACCTCCCCTCGAGAACGCATTTTAATTATTTCTTATCTTTATTTCACCTTCTATACTTCTGTTCACCTATTAGTGCCTTTGATCACTCCTTCACTACATTGCCATTTCACAGCAGAACTTTCCTGTATAACCTCCCTCAAGAACGCATTTTATTTATTTTTTATCCTTTTTTTCACCTTCTATACTTCTGTTCACCTATCAGTATCTCTGATCACCCCTTCACTACATTGCCATTTCGCAACAGAACTTTCCTATATGACCTTCCCTCAAGGACACATTTTTAATTATTTCTCATCTTTTTTTTAACCTTTCTTTTTTTAATGTAAGGAGGAAACTGGTCAAGGGCAACATAAAACGAAAGAAAATGCCCACTTAGTTGCCAGTTCCCTTGCAGGTCAGAGAGACTTAGGCAAAAAAAATGTTAATAACTTTTCTAATCTTTCCTCAAGGACGCATTTTAATTACTTCTTATCCTTTTCCACCCTTCTGTACTTCCATTCACCTATCAGCGCCTTTAATAACCCCTTCACTACATTGCCATTTCGCAAACAGAACTTTCCTACATAATCTTCCATCAAGGACGCTTTTAATTACCTCTTATCATTTTTCGTCCCTCAATACTTCCATTCCCCTATTATTGCCTTTAATCACCCCTTCACTACACTTCCATTTTGCAACTAAACTTCCCTCACTTCCGTTCAAGGACGCGTCACCGGTGCACCTTTCGTCCCACCATTGTCACTCGCTCAGAGGTACTCCGGAAAATAAATCGGAAAAAAGTACCCTAGTAAAAAAACACGAAAGTGAGCGTCATCTTCGTAGAACTGAAAACGGAACTGTGACTTTCCCAGCTACTCGTACTTCTTGCCAGGGAGGGAGAGAGAGAGAGAGAGAGAGAGAGAGAGAGAGAGAGAGAGAATTTACCTCTACACTTTACCTCCCTACATCCTCTTCTGTCTCATACCCGGAAAGGCAAACGCAAAAAGAAAAAAAAAGAAAAAAAGAGAAAATAAGCTAAAATAAAATACAAAACGACAACACAACGTAAAGTTTTTGCTCGGTGTTGTAGTGGCTGGCTGGCGCAACGCACGCTCCCTCCTCCCGTCCATTGGCATGCTCTGTTTTAGGCAATGATGGTCGTTTTCTCTCTTCCCCGAACACAAAACACTTCGGGGAATGGCTCGTGAATTTCCCCCAAGATAATGCTACGTTGCTTCCCTGATCTCATTGTTGCTCCTGATCGCGATGCTCAAATGTGAACGAAGCCATGAAAATCCAATGAAGCTCTGTGTACTCTGAGCGTCTGGAATTTATGGTTATGCTCGTCGTCTGCCGCCTGTCTATTCTCCACTTTATTTGGCGAGCGAGAGAGGAAAAAGTGTAGAGTATATAGCGGCTGTTTGATAAAGGCTAAGCGGAGTATCAATAGTTTTCGTGGCCGCGGTTGGTTCAGTGCGAGGGTGGAGAAGCGACACCAGGGGAAGCAGGTTTGGTGGCCATCGTGGTACTGTCAGTCTAAGTGTCAGCATCAATTATACATAGACGAGACGCTCAGACATTTTACATCGACTAGGAATGAGAGTGAGTGGACAAGCAGGGATAGCAAGGACACTTTGACATGCACTACTAAACATGATCAAAAAACAAATACTTCGCAGTTTATATGATGTGTCCTTCTCACTTCCTTCTCATTCTCTTTAATAACACAACTCTTCCTTCTTATTCACTTCAACAATTAAAAGAGTCAATATTTCCACAACATTTTATATAAGTAATGGGAAAAAAATCAATCCTTTAGCTCTTAAGGTGTATCCCACTCTCTTCCACTTCACTATATTGGTGTACAGACAAATATTATCCTTATATATTTACAAGTAAAATAATGTATTAAAAGAAGAATGTTATCGATTTTAATATGATAAAGTATACATTAAATTCTCTTATTTTCTTCTCTCCAGTAATAAAACAGTCTTAGATGATCAACAGGAAACGAAAGAAAAGAAAAAGAATCTTAGAGACACCACAACAAGGGTCTCTATCTTTGCTCCAGTCGTAATATTCTTAATGACAAAATAATTATTGGGGAAGAAACCTTGCCTTATATAGATTAGGGCCACGCTTAATATGGCGCGCCGTAACACCAGTCAGAGCCCCGCCACGCCACGCCAGGCCAGGCCCAGTGTGTCAGCGCAGAGTGACTCCACACCACACACGCATCAATTATCGAGCCGTCATCCCACAAATTGACTATTCATATGACGGGGAAGGTCAAGCGAAACTTTTACGGACAGAAAAATAGAAGAAACCGCTCCGAGTAGCCTTAGGTAGCACTTACTGGCTCACTGGGACCTCCTTGCAGTGTGTAACAAGAACATTGGTTTCAGTTATCGTTTCGTTGTTTTATGCTACACAGTCAGTATCCAAAGAGTGGCAAGCATCCTTCTCTCCTTCCTTGTACCACCACCAACATTACCATTTGTGCCACCTCCAGTGCTTGAATTACCGCTTCTTTTCTGTCATCAGTACTCCAATGATTCAGATAGATACACATATAGATGGGCAGATATAGAGAGGAAGTAGATAGATAGAGAAATATATAGATAGACAGATAGATAGGTAAGTAGGTAGGCAAATTGTAGATAGACAAGTGAAAAATAGATACATAATACATAATTTATTCCAGGGATACATAAATACATACTGAATAAATGGATAGATAATTAACAGCCAAGAAGATAACAGCTAAGTGAATTAATGGATACATGGATAGTTTATTTATTTTAATCTAAATACTACGTTAACAAAACACAAGATATCATTAACACAAACATATCCAACACTTCACTAATCACTGTCATCACACAGCCACCCAGCACACGCTTACTGTACATCACTACCACCACCACCACAACCTACCACTCCTACTCCATCTCATCACCATCACCACCACTGCTTCCTGGTATTCTACGGAGCTTCACCATCCACCTCCACCACCACCACCACCACCACCACTACCACTACCACCACCACCACCACACTCTCGACTTAACTCACCACTAGAGAGAGAGAGAGAGAGAGAGAGAGAGAGAGAGAGAGAGAGAGAGAGAGAGAGAGAGAGAGAGAGAGAGAGAGTGTGTGTGTGTGTGTGTGTGTGTGTGTGTGTGTGTGTGTGTGTGTGTGTGTGTGTGTGTGTGTGTGTGTGTGTGTGTGTGTGTGTGTGTGTGTGTGTGTGTGTGTGTGTGTGTGTGTGTGTGTGTGTGTGTGTGTGTGTGTGTGTGTGTGTGTGTGTGTGTGTGTGTGTGTGTGTGTGTGTGTGTGTGTGTGTGTGTGTGTGTGTGTGTGTGTGTGTGTGTGTGTGTGTGTGTGTGTGTGTGTGTGTGTGTGTGTTTCGCTTTCAGACAAATCATTAGCTGTCCAATTGACGTGTGAAAATACGAAAGAACACACTGCAACTTTTACTCTCTCAAATACCAACACCATCACGACCAGAGGCGAATCTTTTCACCGACAAATCCAACGAAAAGAAAACAACACAACCATAAAATCCTCAATAAAAAGAAAAAACCTAAAACCGGATAAACACAAAACCTTAAACACACACACACACACACACACACACACACACACACACACACACACACACACACACACACACACACACACGTTTCTCCTCATCGTTAGCACGCTCGCCTGGTCACCCTGAGGCACTCTCCACTGACGAGCTGCCCTCACAACACACCTGAGAGACACACAAGATAGATCAGATAAACAGATAGATACACTATACTGATGGTGGTGGTGGTGGTGGTGGTGGTGGGAGGAATCAGAGAAGGACGCAGAGATCATCAAACTATATTATTCGTAATTTTTATTCTGCGTGGATAAAAAAAAGAAAGAGTCAAGATCTAACAACACATTTGCATTCGTATTACAAACCACAGTTCGACCGCAAAAAGAGTAAAAACATATATAAATAAGAAAAGACAAACAGAGAAACCGCAACACACTGAGAAGACGAAGAGGAGGAAGAGGAGGACACGGAGGAGGAGGAGGAGGAGGAGCAACAGAACTAGCAGAGGAACACACACACAAGAATCCTAATAAGAAGGTGATAAAAAATAAGAAGATACACGACAAGTTTCAATTAAGATAACAGAACAGACAAAAAGATAAACAGGAGTCTGCGGGGTGATGTCTGGGGCGGCCTTATCGCCTCTCTTATCGCACCTACTGTCGTCTGCTCTCCGGTAGCAGGCGAGGCGTGAATCTGCTGTCCTGTCCAAGTCGGAGAGGTTTCGCCAACATT
>NC_059304.1:23741174-23753674 GCF_017591435.1 Portunus trituberculatus
GAGGAAGAGGAGGAGAAGGAGAAGGAGGCTTAGCTACTGCGAGGAAGAGAAGGAAGAGGCAAGCTAATAGGAGGAAGAAAGAAGAGGTTGAGGTTTTTTCCTACCTGTACCGAGCAAGGAGGTGTATTTTAGGCAGGTAAGTCAAGGTAGAATGAAGGGTTCTGTCTCACCTAACACTTCCCTGGCTCGTGTCCATCATCGCTTACTCTCAAAGCTCCCACGCCCGCTAAGGCATCGCGCCCGCCACCCTGACCCACCCTGACCCGCCCGCCCGGCCCTCACCACACACTCGTACTTGCTGTGAGAGCCGGCAGGAGGCTAATGCCCCGCCTGGACCTCCGCGGCGGGAGCGGCAAATAAGTACACGGCAGTGGCTACGTGAGGCTGTCACTTGTCTGGACTACTGAGTTTATATGGCTAGGGATGGAAATGAGCAAGAGAGAGAGAGAGAGAGAGAGAGAGAGAGAGAGAGTATACCAATCAATAGAACTGAGACATGGCACAAAGGAAAAAAAAAAAGACAAGAGTTTGCACGAAGAAGTCAATTACTTATGCTCCTTGAAAATTTTAGTTATCCCGAATGAAGCATTATCAACTGAACATTTATTACATGACATTGCCCGTGTACCCTGTTAAGCTGCACCGCCCCGAGGGTACAGTACATCCTGGGCTGGCGAGCGAGTGAAGGTGGATGAGTGGGTGGGTATACCTGCACACATATTAGTACGTGAAGGAGCCCTGTACTGATCCCCGTGCTTCCCCTGACAGTGCGGCCGCGAGATTGGCAGTACTGGTGATGCGAGACAGCGATAGAAAAGGAGGATGGATATTTGACAGCACTGATGCCATTATGAAATTAGAGACTTAGAACAGAATGTGGAAGAAAAAATTTAAATGCTACAGATTCAAACACAGGAGAGTATAGAAGATAACACAAAAGCACAGAGGAGGATGGATATTTGACAATACTGACGGTCGCTATCAAATTAGGGACTTCGAACAGGATGCTGAAAAAATGCTATAGATTCTGAGAAACAAGAGTAGACAAGACAGTACAAAAACAATACAAGGGGAGGACAAATAGCAACGTACTTATTGTCTCCTGAGATGCTGTTCCTGATAAGCTGCACTTTCTGATTTTAAACCGAGAAATGGGAGAGAGAGAGAGAGAGAGAGAGAGAGAGAGAGAGAGAGAGAGAGAGAGAGAGAGAGAGAGAGAGAGAGAGAGAGAGAGAGAGAGAGAGAGAGAGAGAGAGAGAGAGAGAGAGAGAGAGAGAGAGAGAGAGAGAGAGAGAGAGAGAGAGAGAGAGAGAGAGAGAGAGAGAGAGAGAGAGAGAGAGAGAGAGAGAGAGAGAGAGAGAGAGAGAGAGAGAGAGAGAGAGAGAGAGAGAGAGAGAGAGAGAGAGAGAGAGAGAGAGAGAGAGAGAGAGAGAGAGAGAGAGAGAGAGAGAGAGAGAGAGAGAGAGAGAGAGAGAGAGAGAGAGAGAGAGAGAGAGAGAGAGAATCAATACTCCTGTTCAAACAAGCGTGGAAAAGAGCAAGAAAAATTAGACCACAAAAGGATTCAATCCTAACCCCACACAGCTTCAAAGCCACGATTCTCTACAGCTGGGTGGTCATCTCTTCACCCCATCCAAGAAATTAATTTAGGGCGAGTCACACACACACAAAAAAAAAAAAACATGTAGAGTTGGGAGAAGAAAGTTTGCTTCATTAACTCTCGTGGTTCAAACAGCAAGGTCGTTAAGAGAGAGAGAGAGAGAGAGAGGGGGTATGAGAAGAGATGAGGCAACAGGACATAATAACAAAATACGTGACTGGGTGAAATTTTGAATAGAAAGGAAAGGAATGGAATGTTAGGAAAAGAAGGAGAAAGTAGAAATAGAAGACTAGGAAAAGGGCAAGTATTGATAAATGAAAGAAGCAATTTGTAGAGGGAAGGAGAAATAAGAGGCAAATAGATACTTAATGTAGAAAATATAAAGACAAATTACGGGAGGGAGTTTGAAATAGTTGTGAGTGAATCGAACAAAGGAGACAATGAAAACAAGAGTGGTAATAGGAAGCCAGATCAGTAAGGGAGAAAACTGAAGGCCGGAGAAAGGAATAAAAGAATAAAGAAGAGGGAAGGAAATAAGGAAAGCTGCAAGATAACAGCCGATGTAGGAAAAAAATAAACGAGGGAAGGAGGAAATCAAAACAAGAGTGGTAATAGGAAAGCCAGATCAGTAAGGGAGATAATTAAGACAGGAGAAAGGAATAAAAGAATAAAAATAGGGAAGGAAATAAGGAAAGCTGCAAGAGAACAGCCGATGTAGGAAAACCAATGAACGAGGGAAGGAAATTGAATGTGGACAGAATAGGAAAGGTGGAGAATGTAAACAGAAGTACCGGTCGCCGCGGGGAGATGGACTGAACAGAAGAAGGACCACCGAAATTCAATTAGAGAGCCATAAAAAATACAACTTTGGGAATAAAAACAGGACTTGTGCCGCGGTTGTTTACCTGCCATTGAATAAAACCAGTTTGTGATATCAGAAAAAAAAAAAAACATTAAACAGGAATCCAATAACTGATACTATTTATAGAGTGTAATTATTTCACCTACTTCACTTATTGATTCTTCTTTTACTACTACTATTACTACTACTACTACTACTGTTACTACTACTGTTACTACTTCTATTACTACTACTACTACTACTACTACTACCACTGCCACGACTACTACAACTATTACCACCACCACCACCACTACTACTATTACTACTACTACTAATAATAATAATAATAATAATAATAATAATAATAATAATAATAATAATAATAATAATGATAATAATAATAATAATAATAATGATAATAATAATAATGATAATGATAATAACAATAATAATAATTATCATTCTACTACTACTACCACTATTACGTTCCTTATCTTTTTATTATCTCTGTGTTCTTCCTTTCCTTTATTTGATGGTTCATTCTTTGGTATATACTTTCTCATGGTTTTGTATTCTCTTTTCTCATTTCTACTTCATTTTCTTTTTTTTCTTTTTTTTTCTAATACCTAACCAAATCATCTTTTCGTCCTCTTCTATTCTGTTTTCTCCTCTCCTCATTTTTTTCTTTTCTCTCTCCTCATATAATTTTTTTTCTATTTTCTCAATCTCTTGAATCTTCCTTATCTTATCTTCTCATATTATCCTTCCTCTCTCCCTTTCATCTCCCATCCTCGCACGACACGTCTCTTTTCCTTCTTTCTTCTACCTCTTCACCATCTTCCTCTTTCTTGTTTTCACTGTCCCTTTCCTCCTCTCACCTCCTTTACACATAAATTTCTCTACCTCTCCTTATTATCTCATTTTCCTCTTTTCCTCTCATCTCCTTTGCACTTCCACATTTCACATTTCCTCTTTTTCCCCTCTCTATCTCTCTCACCTTTTCTTCTGTCCGTTCTTATCTTCTCTTTTCTCTCCCTTTCACTTACTTTCTCTCACTTCCACCTCTTCCCCATCCTCATCTTTCTTGTTTTCACTTTTCTTTTCCTCCTCTCACCTTCTTTACACACACAAATTTCTCTCTACCTCTCCTTATTATCTCACTTTTCCCCTCCTCCTCTCATCTCCTTTGCAGTCCCACATTTCTCATTTTCACTCCTCCTTCTCAATCTCTCTCACCTTTTCTTCTTTCCGCTCTTGTCTTCTCTTTTCTCTCCCATTTTCTGATGTTTCTCTCTTCCCTTCTTCTTTACCTCAGCTTCTTTGTGACCAGTTGACGGGAAAAATTTATTCCATCCCGTGAAAAAAACAATAATGATCCTTTGATGTTTATTCTTGCAGGACCATTAGGAAGGCTTAACGACGCCGCTGTTTTAATGACCCACCAGGAACCGTAGCAAACTTGCCCGATAACAGGACTATTATCATTCCTCTCTCTCTCTCTCTCTCTCTCTCTCTCTCTCTCTCTCTCTCTCTCTCTCTCTCCGTGTGTGTGTGTGTGTGTGTGTGTGTGTGTGTGTGTGTGTGTGTGTGTGTGTGTGTGTGTGTGTGTGTGTGTGTGTGTGTGTGTGTGTGTGTGGGTGGGTGTGTGTATATAAACGCTGTTTCTCACGGTTTGGTTGTGGGAAAATTCTCTCTCTCTCTCTCTCTCTCTCTCTCTCTCTCTCTCTCTCTCTCTCTCTCTCTCTCTCTCTCTCTCTCTCTCTCTCTCTCTCTCTCTCTCTCTCTCGCAATACTGAATGATCTAGACAAGCCATCGAAAGTAAAAGGAAGAAACTTATTAGGATTAAGGAAGTCAACAAAAATATGATAATCTCACATCCACTATTCTTCCTCCTCCTCCTCCTCCTCCTCCTCCTCCTCCTCCTTAATCCCTAACATAATACTGCAGGCATTTTTCTCACCCGGAGGAGGAGGAGGAGGAACATGAAGCAGGAAGGAGAAAACGAGACGGTGAGACCAGATCGCGAAAGAAAGACAAAGGAAGACTTACCCCAAAGATCATGGCCAGACACCCGCTACTCACACACACACACACACACACACACACACACACACGCATGCATTGTGAGGCGGGGCGGACAGGGTGGGGCGGAGCGTGTATAGCGGGGCGGGGCAAGATGGGACAGGACGGGGGCTGTTGCCTTAGGTTACGTGAGAGAGAGAGAGAGAGAGAGAGAGAGAGAGAGAGTAGGTGTCTCTGAGTGGATTGTGGTTAGCTGTCTGTTAATTAGGGAAAAGAACTGAAGTGGATTAAGTTTGGTCTGTGTGGTGGAAGAGGCAGGGTGGAGTGGAGGACACTTTACTTTAGGTTAGGTTAGGTTAGGTTGGGTTGGGTTGGGTTAGCTTAGGTTTGGTTTGGTTAGGTTTGGTTAGGTTAGGTTAGGTTAGTGAGGGTGTGGAGAGGAGGTGGAGTATGGCAGTGGGGCATGAGTGAAGGATGGAATAATAGTTGCATTAATGGTCTTGTGTTTAGTCTTGTTCCACATCCTAGCGAGGTCAAAAAGTACACATCAAGGTCGTTATTGTTGTGTTCCGGCATGTATATATGTTGTGCTTAGGTGAACAGAGAGAGAGAGAGAGAGAGAGAGAGAGAGAGAGAGAGAGAGAGAGAGAGAGAGAGAGAGAGAGAGTACACGAAGGAAGACAATCGTGTAGTAGTAGTAGTAGTGGTAGTAGTAGTAGTAGTGGTAGTAGTAGTAGTAGTGGTGGTGGTGATGGTGGTGATGGTGGTGCTGGTAGTGGTGAGGACAGACACGGGGTAAGGGGAGAACAGAAGGGGAAAGAAGTGAGAGTGAGAGTGAGAGTGAGGTGGTGATAAAGTTATGAAGCTGCGAGTTAACATCAAAGTGAAGGTGATTACAAGTACTGCGCCATCAACAATTCCCTCTTCATCCTCATTCCTCCCTCTCCCTCTCCCCCATTCACCATCCTCCTCCTCCCCTACCGTGCCTCCCCCGCCCTCCCTCTCCCCTGCTACCCAATCGACCTCTTTACTGTGGCTGAAATTCGCTACGTAATTGGTGGGTCTTTCTAGTCACATTTTTTCCCCGAGTGATCCAAAGAAAGGCGGAATCAGGGTGGCGCCTCCCCGCGTCCTTGTGGCGCCGCGAACCAGGACGCTCCTTCTCATTTTTTTTGTGCATTATCTCAGTGCGCTTTAAGTCCTCTAGGCGGCCATTATGAAGGACTTGATCTTTATTTAGATATACTGAGCGGCACTACGAGGGGATGAGGGAGGGAGGGAGGGAGGATTCAACACTATCTAACGTCCACACACTATCTGGCTCTTTTTTTTTTTTTTTTTCTTTTCTCCATGTTTGCGTGTTTGGGTGTTCGTCTATCATGCAAAAGCCACACTTAGTGTTTAATAAATGCGCGGAGGCTAAATATAAATATGGTTCAGGTCCACGTAATCTCTCTGAGCGTGGGACTGTAATATTCCTCGTATGATCTGCTCGCCTGTGATTCCGCAACTTAATGTCTTCATCCGTTTGGGTCTAGTTGTTGTAATGAGATAGTGATAAACTGCATTCGACACACTACCATCCTCCAAAAGTGGCTTAAAAAATTTGAACTTTTTTTAACGGAACGTGTATTTTTGTTCTATTTTTGGAGGCGGAGAGAAGACACGCTGGAGATGGAAGGGGTTCAGGTGTTGTGTTTGCACCTCAGATGGACGCCAGGGACGAGTAAGATTGCCGGGATGTAAGGAAGACAAGGCGTGTAAGTCTGCGTCAGCGTCTCCTCGTGGTCGGCGCCGCAGCAGCCAGCCAGCCAGCCAGCCAGCCACGCCGCCACTAATGTATGCTAATCCACCTCCCCTTCATTTCCTCCATTCCTCAGCCATCCCACGACGCGTCACGAATTTTGATTAATGTTCACCTGTCCACGTTGCACCTGTGTGGCCAATACTCCTTCCCTACCCTTCCCTTCCCTACTCTTCCCTACCCTTCCCTTCCCTACCCTTCCCTACCCTTCCTCCTTCACCAAGCCTCTCAACACCAAACTCACCTCACCGCCAGACCACTCCCATGTCCGCCCCTTCCCGTTCCAGATAAGGCTGATGAGCAAGTGGTGATTGCATATGTTACATCCCTAATTATTTTTCTCCGCCGCGAAGTGCAGGTCCTAATATGAGTGTGTGTTACATCATCCTGAAGGAGTGATGGGAGAGCACAGCCGCATCCTGCCTCATGCTCCTCTTACCTCTGTGTCATTAACCCATTCAGCTCATGCATTGCCCACTGGAGAGGAAGATAGGTGAGGAGGGATGTGTGTGTGTGTGTGTGTGTGTGTGTGTGTGTGTGTGTGTGTGTGTGTGTGTGTGTGTGTGTGTGTGTGTGTGTGTGTGTGTGTGTGTGTGTGTGTGTGTGTGTGTGTGTGTGTCTCATTTAGCTCCATCAAACTCTCGTACCCATCCACATCGTATACTGATAAGGCTTACATTTAAGTCATCAAGTCATCACCACCACCCCCATCACCACCACAGGAGCACGTGGGTGATGCGCGTACATTAAACTCCCACGGCAATTAAAATTCAGACCTGACTATCACCACAACCACCATTGCCAACATTACTGCTCCACCATCTCCATTATCCTCATCAGGCCCTCGCATCACTCGTTAAGCCACCACCACCACCACCACCACCATCGCGTTCATCACTCTCGTCTAGAAACTCACTTCGCCTTCAGGTAGTGGTCCGTCTACCTGTCTTTACGCCCTCTGATTACCTGCAGGTCTCAGGTGTGTCATTAGGAATTAAGCCTCCTCGCCACCTCCTCGCCCCGGCCTACACCCTCCGCTATACTCTCCGCTACACCCTTCACTCCCTCCCTAACAAGCACAATCAAGGGGGAATATATTAGATCTCCTTCCTTAATGCTTGCTTACCTGAGAGTTACCTGCGCTAAGGACGAGGGGAGGAGATGTCAGGAGGAGGGTCGCTACACTAAGAGGCTGAATAAATTGTAGCAGAGGAAGGAGAGGGAGAGGCGAGACGAGAGAGTGGAGAGGGAGGAGAGAGTACACGTGTCTTGAGGGATAGATTGCTGCTGGAAGGGGAGGAGAGGGAGAGGGGGAGGTAAATTGAGTTATAAATGAAGGTTTAATTAGTGAGGTGGCTCGTATTCAGGTGCACAGCCGCTGGTTATTGTTTGAAATTGTTTGTTATGTCTGTGTTTATCTCTCCGCCTGCGTGGTTAACCTGCCGCTATCTGCTCGCTGCTTGAGTGTATCTGCTTGTTCATCTGTCTGTCTGTCTGCCTGTCCGTGTGTATGTGTGTGTGTGTGTGTGTGTGTGTGTGTGTGTGTGTGTGTGTGTGTGTGTGTGTGTGTGTGTGTGTGTGTGTGTGTGTGTGTGTGTGTGTGTGTGTGTGTGTGTGTGTGTGTGTGTGTGTGTGTGTGTAACACACACACACACACACACACACACACACACACACACACACACACACACACACACACACACACACACACACACACACACACACACACACACACACACAAACACGGATATTACTTAATACAAACACTTCATCTATCACTGTCACTCCCACCACCACCACCACCACCACTACCTCCATCATCACAGCCACCACCACCACCACCACCACCACCACCACCACCACACCTTGGGAGGTCAGTGGAGCGTGTCTTTGTCCATTATAACCCTGTGGGAACACCAAGACCCTCATGCTGCTGCTGCTGCTGCTGATGCTGCTGCTGCTGCTGGTACCACTAACTCTGCTGCTGCCTATACCGTAACTCTTTTATCTACAATTATTTATTCTAATAACAATAATAGTAATAATAATGATAATGATAATAACAATAATAAAAGATAACAATAATGAATGATAATAATAATAATAATAATAACAATAATAATAATAATAATAATAATAATGATGATGATAAAAATGGTTACAGCATCGCCAATATTATGATGAATGTTGGTGATACAGTACAACAGAAGGAACACCAAAGTCAGCACCTACAACAATTCCTAACACCACTACCACCACCACCACCACCACCATCACCACCACCACCACCATCACGACTTCTAAAGATGCTACTGCTGATATGCCGACGCCACAACCACCAGTACATTTTTTTTTTTTCATACACACGCAAGGCCTGTCTAAATAAAAAACACTGCTCAACCATTAAACTAACTCTCTCTCTCTCTCTCTCTCTCTCTCTCTCTCTCTCTCTCTCTCTCTCTCTCTCTCTCTCTCTCTCTCTCTCTCTCTCTCTCTCTCTCTCTCTCTCTCTCTCTCTCTCTCTCTCTCTCTCTCTCTCTCTCTCTCTCTCTCTCTCTCTCTCTCTCTCTCTCTCTCTCTCTCTCTCTCTCTCTCTCTCTCTCTCTCTCTCTCTCTCTCTCTCTCTCTCTCTCTCTCTCTCTCTCTCTCTCTCTCTCTCTCCAATACATTCCCAGGAACCTCAACAAATAGGCCAAGAACTGAGACTCTTTCCGCCGCTCCTTGATTAGCCTTACCTGGCCGCGCCGCACCTCAACTAAACGAGAGGCGGTGCAGACTAACGAGGGCGGCAATTTGTCCTGGCCGCCGCCAACAGAGGTTCGTGTCTGGCTTCATTAATATTGCGGTTAACGAAAGCGGCTAGTGTATATCATGCGACGTAATGGCAAAGCGAAGCGCGCCACCAACGCTAAAACATGGCGTGCTAAATATTCTAAATAGAGACCACGGGGTTAAGAGGGTAAAGAATGGATGCTTGGTAAGTAAGAGTGTGTGTGTGTGTGTGTGTGTGTGTGTGTGTGTGTGTGTGTGTGTGTGTGTGTGTGTGTGTGTGTGTGTGTGTGTGTGCTTATGCAAGAGGGAATGCTGGTCAAGGGCAATAAAAAAAATGAAAAAAAAAAAAAGGCCCACTCGATTGCCATTTCCCTTGAAGAGTGATAGAGTTAACCAAAGTCTGGGACAAATGTCTTGAAACCTCCCTCTTAAAAGATGTCAAGTCGTAGAAAGATGGAAATACAGAAGCAGGCAGGGAGTTCCAGAGTTTACCAGAGAAAGGTATGAATGATTGAGAGTACTGGTTAACTCTTGCGTTGCGTGTGTGTGTGTGTGTGTGTGTGTGTGTGTTTCAATAATGAGGGGGAATTTGACCATCATAAGAACACTTTTTTAACAGAAAATTACCTTAAAACATACAAAAACTTAATAAAAAACAACAAAAGGCATAACACAATAGCAACTAAAATATTGGAATTACCTCATGGCCTTTACAAATCCTTACGAGAAAAGTTAAAAAGGTTACACAAGACATTTAACATAACATATGCATCTAAAGACGTAAATAGGACAAAATCGTATACTATATTTTCAAGAGAGAAAAAGCTGAATTTAATCATGAAGGAAAAATATCACTAAGGAGGTACACGATAATAACAAACCATGAAGGAAAAGGAATGTGTCTCGTTATCTCGAAAAAAAAAAGTATGTATATATGTATGAAAAATTAAACAAAACAGACTTCCAACGATCAAAAAACAAATCGTGAAGTGAGAATAAGAACAAACATGCAACTCTAGAAAACAAGAACAAAACAAAAAAAACACATGTATATCAAAAGCAAAAGAACTCATCCATTCAACTCTCGAAAATAAAAAGAATGTATAAAAATGTCAAACAAGAGAGAGAAAAAAATCAAACCCCACAAAAAAAAAATCAAACTCCAGAAAAAGCAAAAAAAAATCAAACTTCAGAAAAAAGCAAAAAAAAAACTCCAGAAAACAAGAAAAAAAATCTAACTCCAGAAAAAAAAAAAAAATCAAACAAACATCTAAAAAAGAACAAAAAGGCGAGAATCAAAAAGGAACAACTCAAAGCCAACTACACTGAGAATTACTGAGAGGCGAAACAGATCACACGGTCCACTATCTAAAAAAATAAAAAAAAGAAAGAAAGAAAGAAAAAGCTGAATAAAAAAATCTGACAACTTTCAAAAGTATTATAAAGTGAAGACATGACATAAACTGAAGGAAGAAGAAAGTTCTCTCTCTCTCTCTCTCTCTCTCTCTCTCTCTCTCTCTCTCTCTCTCTCTCTCTCTCTCTCTCTCTCTCTCTCTCTCTCTCTCTCTCTCTCTCTCTCTCTCTCTCTCTCTCTCTCTCTCTCTCTCTCTCTCTCTCTCTCTCTCTCTCTCTCTCTCTCTCTCTCTCTCTCTCTCTCTCTCTCCCCATTACGAGGCAGCAAGATAAGGCCAGCCACCGCCCCCGCCTCCTTCAGCACCTTCCTTGGCGAATGCTTCAGTGCGGGCAGCAAATGAAGCGTTGAATGGCGAGGGCGTTGCCACGTTTACCGAGGAAGCACCAACGACGTGTTTCTTGTGCTTCCCGGTCTGCAGCAGCCAGGGAAGTAAGTGCTCGTTAAGATTACTGTTTGAGCTCAGGATGTCTTGCTTCTCGTCTTGTTAACCACTTCAGAATTGGAACGTATTTTTATCACGATTTTTTGGTGTGGTCAGACGATTTAATTTACAATAGGAAGCCTCTATAGAGATCAGAAGATTAATGGCCTCAGTCTTCACTTTTTGAATCCTCACAAAAGTTTCTGAAGCTGTATAAAATTGCCAAATAAAAAACCGAATGAATATGGAAACACGTCCTGGTACTGTAGAGGTTAATGCCAGCGTCAGTAATAAGATCTTAATGCAAAATATTGGGAATGTCATTGAGTGTTTGTTGTGTTTTATATATAGCACGATGAGTTATTGATTAAGACTGTATGTGCTGGTGGTGGTCGGGGTGGTGAAGAAGACGATGGCGATAATGATGAACAAAAATAAAAAACAAAATAACAAGAGCAAATATCAGAACAAGGAAAACACCACAAGAACACACGAGAAGAGAAGGAACAAGAAAAAAAAACTCAATCTCCCAATGCCAAGCCGAGCGGAAAGTTCAATTTGAAGAACAAGAAAGGTGAAATTAAAAAGACAACCACGACCATTTCAAGCCGAGTAGCGCCGCACAATGTCATCCCGCTACTCTCTTATTAAATTAAGTGTAGGAGGAAAACTGAAAAGGGAAAAAAAGCCACATGAGTAAGACTTCCCTGAATATTCTTGAGTTCATGGAAGGAAAGGTAAAAAGTAAGAAGACCTGACAGGAGAAGGAGAAGGAGGAGGAGAAGGAGAAGGAGAAGAAGAAGGAGAAGGAGGAGGAGGAGGAGGAGGAGGAGGAGGAGGAGGAGGAGGAGGAGGAGGAGGAAGAGAGAGGAAGAGGAGGAGGAATATGGAGGAAGTCAAAAGATCCTTACGAAGTTAATTGGGTAACTGATCTACACTATCAATAGGAAAATCAGTATAATGCAGAAGAAGACTAAATAGGAGGAGGAGGAGGAGGAGGAGGAGGAGGAGGAGGAGGAGGAGGAGGAGGAGGAAGGAGAAGGAGTGCATGAGAGGATTTAATAAGTTGGATGTAAAATTTGAACACTAAGGGAATGAAAAAAAGGCGAAGTAGGTAAAGGAGGAGGAGGAAGAGAAGAAGAGGAGGAGGAGGAGGAGGAGGAGGAGAAAGAGAAGGACGAAAAAGAGGACGAGGAGAAGGAGGAGTGTAGAAATCGGTGGAATAAAAGCAAAGAAGAAGAAAGAAAGAGAACAGAATAAAATGAGAAGACAAGGGAATGAAGGAAAATAGGAAAAAAAGGACAATAAAACAAGGAATGAGCGAACATAAAAATCTAAACACTCTCTCTCTCTCTCTCTCTCTCTCTCTCTCTCTCTCTCTCTCTCTCTCTCTCTCTCTCTCTCTCTCTCTCTCTCTCTCTCTCTCTCTCTCTCTCTCATCATAGCTCCCACCACTTAACTCTCTCTCCTCCTCCTCTTCCTCCTCCTCCTCCTCCTCCTCCTCCTCCTCCTCCTCCTCCTACTCCTCTTCCTCCTCCTCTTCCTCCTCCTCCTCCTCCTCCAAGGCGTCACAAGCTATTAAGTATCAAGGGGAATTTATGAGATTCTGTACCGACATAATT
>NC_059304.1:23758674-23761174 GCF_017591435.1 Portunus trituberculatus
ACAAGTACAAAAATTTAATCGTTCATCACTTCTTCCCAAGTCTGGACTAACAAGTATTGGATCTGAGTTAATAGGAAGAGGAACCCCAAAGATAATTAAAAACAAAGACAGGAATTTGATAGATCTCTTCTGACACTTTCAAGAGTCTAGACAAACTACCAAGTCATTGTATTCATGTGAAGAGGAGGCAGGAAGATCATTAAGAACAAGTGTATGACTCATAATATCACCAACTATTCCTGTGTCTGAGTCAATGTGAAGAGAAGAAAAGCAACACAGGTGATCAAGAACAAGTGCATGACCACGTAAGATTTATGAGAATTTGTAAGATTTGGACAAGCAATGTGTCTGCAAGTTTACGTTAAGATTATACACAGACACAGACACAGAGGTGAGTCACATTTGTTCTTTCTCAGCTGGGCAACTTCAGACACAATTTTAGGCCCACTGTCTCTCTTATTGCCCTGTAACCTGGAAAGATTAAACTGACCCTCTCTCTCTCTCTCTCTCTCTCTCTCTCTCTCTCTCTCTCTCTCTCTCTCTCTCTCTCTCTCTCTCTCTCTCTCTCTCTCTCTCTCTCTCTCTCTCTCTCTCTCTCTCTCTCTCTCTCTCTCTCTCTCTCTCTCTCTCTCTCTCTCTCTCTCTCTCTCTCTCTCTCTCTCTCTCTCTCTCTCTCTCTCTCTCTCTCTCTCTCTCTCTCTCTCTCTCTCTCTCTCTCTCTCTCTCTCTCTCTCTCTCTCTCTCTCTCTCTCTCTCTCTCTCTCTCTCTCTCTCTCTCTCTCTCTCTCTCTCTCTCTCTCTCTCTCTCTCTCTCTCTCTCTCTCTCTCTCTCTCTCTCTCTCTCTCTCTCTCTCTCTCTCTCTCTCTCTCTCTCTCTCTCTCTCTCTCTCTCTCTCTCTCTCTCTCTCTCTCTCTCTCTCTCTCTCTCTCTCTCTCTCTCTCTCTCTCTCTCTCTCTCTCTCTCTCTCTCTCTCTCTCTCTCTCTCTCTCTCCTCTCTCTCTCTCTCTCTCTCTCTCTCTCTCTCTCTCTCTCTCTCTCTCTCTCTCTCTCTCTCTCTCTCTCTCTCTCTCTCTCTCTCTCTCTCTCTCTCTCTCTCTCTCTCTCTCTCTCTCTCTCTCTCTCTCTCTCTCTCTCTCTCTCTCTCTCTCTCTCTCTCTCTCTCTCTCTCTCTCTCTCTCTCTCTCTCTCTCTCTCTCTCTCTCTCTCTCTCTCTCTCTCTCTCTCTCTCTCTCTCTCTCTCTCTCTCTCTCTCTCTCTCTCTTGCGTCCATACAAACCACGTTTTTACAATGCTCTATGTTTCAAGAGAAGATCCTCATGAGAAAAAACATTGATAGCAATCCGTGCTGAAGGTTCCTCCCAGCCAATACACTAAAGATGAGTAACATGCATACATTGTGTCAACGCAGCTGCAACAAGTCCTGCTAATTATACACAAGGCAGCTCCGGCCACGGCAGATATACCAGGACACGTGTCACATAACAAGCGGTGAATGACGTGAGCGGCGTGTTCTGACTCAGGTGTAACAAAGAGTCATTATGCAGCAGTCTCCTCCAGCCATCGCCGCCAGACTATCACGCCACACACATGACGTACTAACCAAGATAATCATGTCCTGCATCAACATACTTAACTGTAACGTGTTAATTTTCAATGCAAATCATCGTCATCAGTCTCTAGGATTCCAAAGCAGAACAAGAGCAGGACAAGAGCCTATATTAACTTCCCCTTCTATATTCATGACTTACTTAGCAATATAATTATATTCTGCATCAACATACTGTAAGTGCAAAGTCTTAATTTTCATGCAGATAATCCCCATCAGTCTCGATGATTCTTGAGCAGAACAAAGGCTTCTCCTAATCTAACCCACTCTTCACTCAACTCAGCTCCGTCACTTGCATATCTATTCAAAGCCAAATCAGACGTCTTATTTATAAACAGATTCCTGCTACCTGACACGCGGCGCACCACACCACACACCACTCACCACATACCACACACCGCGCGCCACCCAGGCAATCACCATCAGTCTCTATGATTCACCTGCTGGACAAAGACTTAACCTTCCGTTCTCCACTCAGCCCCGTCACTTGAACGTCAATTCAGAGAGAGGAAGAGAAAGAGAAAGAGAACAAACATCTTATTTATAAACAAACTTTTCCAGCTAACACGCCGCGCACCACACACCAAGCGCCACCACGGTAATCACCACAAGTCAGTGATTCCAGTGCTGGACAAAGAAAGACTTCCCTCTACCCTCCCCTCCCCTCACCACTCAGCCCCGTCACTCGCGCGTCTAGCCACGGACAAGCTGGACAAACATCTCATTTACCAACAGACGCCTTCCACATAGCACACCTCACGCCACCCACTCACTAAGCACCACCGTCCCTAGAATTGAGCAAACATCCTATTCACAAACATACTCTCACACACACACACACACACACACACACAAACACATACACCACCCAGCAAGCACCACCCACCATTAAC
>NC_059304.1:23766174-23783674 GCF_017591435.1 Portunus trituberculatus
GTCTCTCTCTCTCTCTCTCTCTCTCTCTCTCTCTCTCTCTGATCTCGTTTCCCTCACATTTTATTTTATTTGATCATTCTTTCACCATGCTTACTTTTCCTTCTTTCATTTTTCTTCATCTGCCTTTGTTGTTTGATTATTTATTCTCTCCCTCTCTCTCTCCCTCTCCCTCCCACACTCTCTCTCTCCCTCTCCCATTTACCCGTCGTCCATGTTTCAACCCACCTAATCTGTGAGCAAAGGCAGGTGCGCTAATCCACCTGACCACCTGAACAGAGAGACGGGAACACCTGGCTCGTGGTTGAGGGTGAATAAATCAGAGAGAGAGAGAGAGAGAGAGAGAGAGAGAGAGAGAGAGAGAGAGAGAGAGAGAGAGAGAGAGAGAGAGAGAGAGAGAGAGAGAGAGAGAGAGAGAGAGAGAGAGAGAGAGAATATCAGACGCGTTGAAAAGTCAAACATGAAAATGCACAGCGAGAACCAGATCGATGAGAGAGAGAGAGAGAGAGAGAGAGAGAGAGAGAGAGAGAGAGAGAGAGAGAGAGAGAGAGAGAGAGAGAGAGAGAGAGAGAGAGAGAGAGAGAGAGAGAGAGACAGAGACAGACAATAAGCAAACACACCGTAAAAAGGAGAGAGAAAAAATGCATCAGAGAAAAAGAGAGAGAGACTGAGGAGGACGAGAAGAAGGAGGAGGAGAAGGAGGAGGAGGAGTAGGAGGAGGACGAGAGAAGGAGGAGGAGAAGGAGAAGGAGGAAAAACAAAGGAGTATAAAGAAGAATTTAGATCAGGGTGGAATTGCAGCGACAGAAACGATGCCAAGCCGCCTCCACATAACGCGCTACATTCACCCACTCACTTCATTAAACAAGACCAACACTCGACAGCAAAAAAATGTAACAATAAATCGAATGCATATACACGTTTTATTTATTTACCACCCCCAATATTATCTCTCTCTCTCTCTCTCTCTCTCTCTCTCTCTCTCTCTCTCTCTCTCTCTCTCTCTCTCTCTCTCTCTCTCTCTCTCTCTCTCTTTCTAGTACGCTTTCCCTTGCCATCAGCATCTTGTCAAAATTATATACATCTGAATATTCAAGAGAGAGAGAGAGAGAGAGAGAGAAAAAACTTTATTATACATTACGAATCGAAAATTATACATTATAAAAGGAGAACACGAAGAGAAACAATAAAAATCAACACCACACACTTCTTTCAGCGACTTTCCTAGAACCAGATATCGAAAATTCTGTCCCTTTCTCTCTCTCTCTCTCTCTCTCTCTCTCTCTCTCTCTCTCTCTCTCTCTCTCTCTCTCTCTCTCTCTCTCTCTCTCTCTCTCTCTCTCTCTCTCTCTCTAGCTCTCTGCATGTCATTGGGGTAAGTAGCAAGGCGAGGCGAGGCGAGGCGTGAGCGAAGGGATTAGGAAAGCGTAACAGAAGGATGTCGGAGAGCTCTACTTAGTTAATGGAGGAGGAGGAGGAGGAGGAGGAAGGAGGAGGAGGAGGAGGAGGAGGAGGAGGAGTGTACTGGAGTGAGAAGACATCCAGGCGGGCACTAATACTACTGCTACCGCCACTAATACGACTTCTATCTTCTCCTCCTCCTCCTCCTCCTCCTCCTCCTACTCCTCGCTCCTCCTGATTATAATGCAGTAGGAACGGAGAAATTAGAAATAATCTTTGTACATCACTATTATTTCCACTATTTTCGCTACCGCCACCATCACCATCACCACATCCTTCTCTTCCTCCTCCTCCTCCTCCTCCTCCTCCTTCTCCTCCTCCTCCGAGACCTCGTGAACTTGGAGTAGTAAGAGATGCTGAAGTGGAGATATAACCACATGACCACCGCCACTATATCCTTCCTCTCCTCCTCTTAAGGATGGAGAGGAGGAGGAGGAGGAGGTGGAGGAGAGGAAGGGGGAGGTGGCGTCCAGCTGGTTCAAGGTCAGACGGTCCACGCCCTTCACACCCTTCCTCCCCTTCCTCCCCCCCCTTCGAGCCCCGCCCTTCCTCCCCCCCTCTCTCTCCTCCCCTCTCTCAGTCTGACCCCCAAAACATATCCGCATTCTAAGACGCAGAGACTCCACCACCGAGATGAGGTTGTAGTGGATTCTTTGTCCCCATCACCCACCATCACCTTCCCATCATCACCCCTATCATCACCATCACCCCCCCATCACCTCCCCATCATCACCCACCAGGCCTACATCTACATTATTACATCACTCCTTCCTTCCTTCCTTCCTTCCTTCCTTCCTTCCTTCCTTCCTTCCTTCCTTCCTTCCTTCCTTCCTTCCTTCTTTCCTTCCCCTCTCGTCATGTTCTTCACTGATACCTGTTTCCTGTTTTATTTTTGTTTTTTTTCTTGTTTTCTTTTTATTTTCTTTTATCTTTCCTTCGTTTCTCGTTTCGTTGTTTCGTCTTGTTTTATTTCTCTTCATCCTCTTCTTCTTACTTTTCTCTGTCCCTTTTTCTTTTGTCTTTTCTTCTTTTTCCTCCTCCTTTTTAAATTTAAGTCTTCTTTTCCTTCTCTTTTTTTCTCCTCCTCCTCCTCCTCCTCCTCCACCTCCTCCTCCTCCACCTCCTCCTCCATCTCCTCCTCCTCTTCTTCCTTCTCTTTCTCCCTTAGTAGTAGTATAGCTCTATCCTTATCTCAGTATTGGTCCTTGACTCTCTCTCTCTCTCTCTCTCTCTCTCTCTCTCTCTCTCTCTCTCTCTGGAACTGAGTTATTCTTTGTTTTTTTTTTACCATTTTTTTTAGACACACACACACACACACACACACACACACACACACACACACACACACACACACACACACACACACACACACACACACACACACACACACACACACACACACACCGCGTAGAGTAGTGGTTAGAACGCTCAACTCACAATCGAGAGTGTCCGGGTTCGAGTCCCGGGTAGCGGCGTGGCAAATGGGCAAGCCTCTTAATGTGTGGTCCCTGTTCACCTAGCAGTAAATAGGTACGGGATGTAACTCGAGGGGTTGTGGCCTCGCTTTCCCGGTGTGTGGAGTGTGTTGTGGTCTCAGTCCTACCCGAAGATCGGTCTATGAGCTCTGAGCTCGCTCCGTAATGGGGAAGACTGGCTGGGTGACCAGCAGGTCACACACGGAAACCACATCGAGATCCTCTTCCTTACCACCTAGGGTCCGTACAGGAGGAGGAGGAGGAGGAGGAGGAAGAGAATAAGTGTAATGTGATTTATGGACCTTTGTGTTCGTTTTCTTTTTGTGTGTTTATTTTGTGTGTTATTGTGCTCTCCGCTACTGCTGGTGTGTGTGTGTGTGTGTGTGTGTGTGTGTGTGTGTGTGTGTGTGTGTGTGTGTGTGTGTGTGTGCATGTGTAGTTCTCTCATTATTTTCCACTCATTAAAATAAAGGTCCAATCTACTATGAAAAAAAAAAAATCATCTTATTTATCAAGAGTATCAAGTTTTTTTTTCTTCATTGTCCATTTTCCTTTATCTTGATCTGGTCTGTCAATTTATTCTCCATTTCTTTTAAAAGTTTTCAGTTCAGCGCCCTCTCTCCCTCTCCCTCTCCTCTCTCTCCTTCTCCCTCTCTCTAAAGGATCACGCCCCATTTTTTTTCCTCCATATTCCTCCTCCATGACCCGGATTTCTTCCCTAACCTACCCATCCACCTACCATAGGATCCTACTCTTATATAATAGGATCAAAACCTTTTTCTTATGCTGGGCCGTCCCTCCATCACTAGTGCGGTGGGATGAGGGATGGGAGAGGGTAGAGAGGAGCTGTGAGAGGAGGAGTGGGGAGAGGAAAGTAATGGAGGGAAGAGAGGAGCTGCAGAGGATTATGGGATGGATGAAAGGAGGGAAGAGTGTAGAAAATTAAGGAAGAAAAGGAGTAAACGAATAACTAAGAAAGGAGAGGGATAGGAAAAGATGAAAAATTGAAGGGTTTTTTTTAAGGAGGAAAGAAGGAAGGAAGAGAGAAAAGGAAGGATGAAAAGGAGACAGTAGGAAGAGAAAGAAAAGGAAAGGAAAAGGGAGGAAAGGAAGGAGGAAGGAGAGAAGGAAGGAAGGGAAGAAGGAAAGGAAGGAAAGAAGAAAGAAAATTAAGGAAGGAAAGAAGAAAGAAAATTAAGGAAGAAAAGGAGAACAGCGGGAAAACAGAAAAAGGAATTGGGAAAGGAAAAGGAAGAAAAAAGGAAGGAAAAAGAAAAGAAGAAAGGAAGGGAGGAAGGATAAGAGGAAAAAAGGATGGAAGGAAAGAAGGAAAGGAGAAAAGGAAGGAAAGAAGGAGGAAGGAAGGAAAGAAATGAGAAAAGGAAGGATGGAAAAAAAAAAGGAAGAAAGGAAGGAAAAAAGGAGCACAGGAAGAAAGAAAAAGGAAAGAAGGAAGAAAGGGGTAAGGAAAGAAAGGAAGAAAAAAAGAAAGAAAAGGAAGGAAGAGGTAGGAAGGAAAGAAAGGAAGAAAAAAAATGAAAAGGAAGGAAGGAAGGAAGGAAAGAAGGAAGGAGGGAAGGAGGGAAGGAAGAAGGAAAGGGACACAGGCAAGGACAAGTATTGCTCCTGCTGACCTTGAGTTGGTAATATAAAGGTTGTACATTTTGATTTTATGTTAGGCAAAGACCAACCACCAAAAAAAAGCAGGATTTATACAAAGGTCCGTTAATTCGTGTGTGTGTGTGTGTGTGTGTGTGTGTGTGTGTGTGTGTGTGTGTGTGTGTGTGTGTGTGTGTGACAAATAATTCTTCAACACATAATTATCACTTTCGAGATTGCCATCCGTCGAATTAGAGGAGGAGGAGAAGGAGGAGGATGAAGAAAAAGAAGAAGACAAAGAAGAGGAGGGAGAAGAAGGAAGAGGGAGGAGGAGGAGGAATACATTACAAAGTCACATATACACTCTTATGTACGCGAGTTTACTTTCTCATATCTTCTTTATTTCTCACCCAGGAAAACAAGCGGGCTCACACACACACACACACACACACACACACACACACACACACACACACACACACACACACACACACACACACACACACACACAGGTGCCATTTTTCAATAAGCAGCTATTACTTGGAAGAAAACCAGCTCTAGGAAGTCGAGGTCAGGCAGAGGGAGGTTTTTGAGACGCTAACCCCTGAGGGACCAAAGGGACACACGACACGGCGCCTTGGAGACCACGCCAGGCACCGCAGCAGACGCCCTCCTCCCCCCGCCGAACCCTCGACCACCACTGGGTTCCGGGAAGACGCCGCCACTTTGCGAACCAGAGCAAAAAATTTAAAGGAACGAAGGGAGTGGTTTCAGAAAATAGTCGTCGTTCATATTTTTTTCTTAGTTCGAGGCATCTTGGGGTAACGTAAGAGGCGACGCGGAATTTTTGGGGATAGAATAGCGATAGATTTCTGTGACATCTTACGGCGTCATGAATTAGCAGGGGATTTCATACCGTGCTGTGCTTTTTTTTTTTCTATACAACACCACTGAAGACTCAAAAAGAATAGATAAATAAATAAACACCAGGGTACAATAGAGTCAACAAATATCAGCATTAAACTTTCAAATCTTATTGCCAGACAGAAGCTTAAACATGAGGAACAAAAGAGCTTGATAACACATAAAGAATAGCGTTAGCAGAGAAGCAAGTAAAATATTATAAAGAGGATCATTTTTACAACACTTCATTATCGTTTTCTGTCGTCGCTGCACAAAGGGATGTTTCTAGAGATGTTTTTTTTTTTCCTCTAGTATCAAAAAAATGTTTAAAAAATGTTTACAATGAGGATTAACATTATGCAAAGTCTCAAATTTAGTTACATTAGTTGCATTATATTTTTCAATGGATAGTGAATCTCTCTCTCTCTCTCTCTCTCTCTCTCTCTCTCTCTCTCTCTCTCTCTCTCTCTCTCTCTCTCTCTCTCTCTCTCTCTCTCTCTCTCTCTCTCTCTCTCTCTCTCTCTCTCTCTCTCTCTCCTGTATCCAGTTCTTATATCCTTCTTTCTTTTATCCTTTTCTCTTATTGTGATTCATTTATCAAATCATCCTATCTTATTTTCCTTCCTTGTCGCTTCCTACTCTTGCCTCCTCCTCCTCCTCCTCCTCCTCCTTCCCTGTCCTTTAGTGCAATTATTCCTTTCCAGTCTTCCTTCCAGCTCACTAAGTCTTCCTGCCTGTCATCCTCTCTCTCTCTCTCTCTCCTCTCTCTCTCTCTCTCTCTCTCTCTCTCTCTCTCTCTCTCTCTCTCTCTCTCTCTCTCTCTCTCTCTCTCTCTCTCTCTCTCTCTCTCTCTCTCTCTCTCTCTCTCTCTCTCTCTCTCTCTCTCTCTCTCTCTCTCTCTCTCTCTCTCTCTCTCTCTCTCTCTCTCTCTCAGAGAGAGAGAGAGAGAGAGAGAGAGAGAGAGAGAGAGAGAGAGAGAGAGAGAGAGAGAGAGAGAGAGAGAGAGAGAGAGAGAGAGAAAGAGAGAGAAGAGAAGAGAAGAGAAGAGCAAAAAAAATAATAATAAATAAATAAAACCAACACAGAAGACGTTTAATTGCAGCGTATCTGTCTTGGATAATTCACTGGAGACGGAGGCGGCGGGACAGAACCGACAGGCGAGACAGCGGCCGACAGATGGACTCCCGGCGGTAAATCCCAGAGAACAGAACAGAACAGAGAGGACCAAGTGGCTGGGGTTGTTTTTCACCTCCTGGCACCCGGAAGGAAGGGCAGCGCTGAGGACACCCCCCCACCCCACACAAACACCGAACTCTCCAGCCCCCCACCCCCGCCAAGAGGTTAGGAGGCCAAGGAGGATAGATAGATAGAGAGAGAGAGAGAGAGAGAGAGAGAGAGAGAGAGAGAGAGAACAACTGTGGCTTAAACGAAAAAGACAAAAACCTGGTCTTTCAGAGGTGAGAGATTCAGGTGTGGAGCAGGAGGAGGAGGAGGAGGAGGAGGAAAAGAAGGAGGAGGAGCAGGGCAAAGATACCTGGAGGAGTTTGCGACAGGTGTGTGTGTGTGTGTGTGTGTGTGTGTGTGTGTGTGTGTGTGTGTGTGTGTGTGTAAAGAGGGGGCAGGAAGGAACAAAAGCCGACAGATGGTGTGTGGATGGAATATTATCTTGAAAGGTTTGAAAAGTGTACATAGGAGGCGAGCCGGGAAGTGTAGCGGAGAGTGTGGCGGAAAGTGTACTGGAGATGTAGCAGGAGTGTACGTAAAGGAGAGTATAGCAATGGAGTAGCTGAAAGTGTAGTGGAGGTCTAGTGTGGGTGTGTTGTTGCTCTACACTCGGGACACGGACAGGTAAAGCCGCCACACCTGTGCTCGTGGGAGGCCAGATGGGTAATAGAAAATTAGAGACGCCGGGGAGACTCCGCCGGGCAGGTAGCAAGTCACCGTGAGGAGGAGGAAGAGGAGGAGGAGGAGGAGGAGGAGGAAGAAGAAGAAAAAATCAAAGTATCATTAGTAATAGCAATAGCAGTAGTGGTAGCGGTAATGATGGTGGTGGTTGCAGTGGTAGTAGTGGTAGTGGTGATACTAACCGTAGTAGTAGTCGTGATTTCAGCAACAGCAGTCATAACAGCAACACTGATATCAAGTCAAGAAATAAATATAAGGAAGTAAATCAAACAAAATCAAACACATTCAAACCAAACAAACAAAAAAATCATGAAACCTTTGCTTGAAGTAGAACAGAAGAAAGACAGACGAGAGGATAGAAGCGAGAAGGAGGAAGAGAAGGAGGAAAAGAAAGAAGAGGAGACGAGAGCAATGTCACAATAAAGGCGCACTGAAGGACCTCGTGTATCAAATAACATTCAAACTTGATGCTGCCACCACCAATTCTTGGAGAGACGCATGAAAAGGACCTCGCATCCACACCCCGGCACACCCACACACACCACGCCACCCAGCCACGCCACACCAGTCAGCCACGCCAGCCAGCTACGCCAGCCAGCCACGCCAGCCTTACACGCCAGCTTTACACGCCAGCCAGACAGCCAGTGAAACATGCCAGCTAGCCACGAAAGCCAGCCACGACAGCCAGTCACGCCAGCCAGCCACGCCAGCCACGCAACCCACATAGTCCCTTCAGTGCTAAAGCCATCTCGATCTGCACTAAACACGCGATTTCTAAGCAGCAAAGAAAGACATTTCAAGACAGCATCTTTACATTCACATACCAACATTTAGACGACACCACCAAACGGACATACACACACACACACACACACACACACACACACACACACACACACACACACACACACACACACATTACAGGGGTCAACGGCAGCCTCGACCCTGGAACACTACACACACGCAGCCACGGAAAGCCAAGCAAGTGCAGTGTTTGCCAAGGCGGAGGCGAAGCGAGGCAAGGCTGAGACGAGGCGCGCCCGACGTGATCCATCCAAGGAGTCAACAAGAAGTCCCATTAACGGATAAATCTTGTCTCGCAGGTAAGACGCAGCCAAGACACAGGAGTTTCCGATTACCCGAGGTGTTGAGGAAAGGAAGGAGGCGAGTGCTGGAGGGAGAGGGACGGGTCAGGGGAGGAGAGCGGTAGGGAGGAGATTAATTAAGTGACGAAGGAGGAAAGGAGAGGGAGAAAGAGAGAAAGACGAGAGAGAAGACATGATGAAATTCTGCAAGGGAGGTTAAGCAGGAAAGGAGGATTGGAGGATGGGTGTGGTTGTAGGAAGAAGAAGAGGAGGAGGAGGAGGAGGAAAGGAAGACTGAAGATAAAGACAAGATAGGCATGACAAAGCATAATGAAGACAAGAGAAACTAATTAGGCGAAAACAAACAGAATGTGGAGAAAGAATTAACCGAAAACAAAACAATTAAAACAAGAGAACAAAAAAACAGAATAAACCATCAATTATAATCAATTACCACCACCACCACCACCACCACCACCACCTCTTCTTCCTTCTATTTCACCCTTTCTTCCATTCCTCTCTCATTCCCTCCGTTCTTTCCCCGCAACTCCGTATATCACATCCTTGACTTAATTCCAAACCTTCTTTTTTTCCCCTTCCTCTTCTTACCTTCATTATCCCTTCCATTCCTTTCTTATTCTCTCCTTATCAGCCTGTAATTCTATAGAGCACATCCTTCACCACCTCCTTTTCTACCTTCCAAACACCCATCCACTCTACTAAGCCCCCATCCACCCCCCTACTCCCCTGACCTCACGTGTTATCTATAATTAAATCTCACAAGCTACCTGATTAGCTGACCCTCGTCCCCGCTGATCTGATAAGCAATCGCAGAAGGCCATCGCGAGGTCACAGTGACAACTCTTAGGGGTTACTTTTGGTCCTATTGTGGGGAATGGAGGGATAAGATGAAGCTCTAACAAAACCCCGCCCTTAAGGAACAAAACCTCTTAAAACGACACCTTAAACAGACCTTTAATTAAAGAGCAAAATAGGACAAAAGCCTCGGTGGTTTGAAGTAAAGGATGACAATGGCGAAGAATGATGGCAGACAGAGAGGGAGACAGGGGAGGCAAGACAAATGGATCGACGGAGAGAGAGGAAGAAAAAGGAGGAAAACTTGGTGAGAAAATAGGGGTGTTTTTTCTCTTGATTTTCTCTGCTCCTACACATCATCCCCCGTGCTACGCAATAAGGGTAAGGGAGACGCACGCAGGTGAGCTGAGGTCGTTGGGTAGAGACGGCAAAAAAAACAGATAGGAGATGAGGTAGCATTTTTGTTCGAGGGCATGACTTGTATGGGGTAGAGAGAGAGAGAGAGAGAGAGAGAGAGAGAGAGAGAGAGAGAGAGAGAGAGAGAGAGACCTTTTACATCACCCTTACTGGCCCGCTTCATGAAATCTTTTCCTCCCTCATCTCCCTCCCGGCTCGCTGGGGGGGTGATGGAGAAGGAGAAAGAGGAAGAGGAGAAGGATACACCATATCCTGTTAGGAAGTCATTTTCCTTCTTCTTCTCCTCCTCCTCCTCCTCTTCCTCCTCTTCACATCCTTCTTCTTTCTGCTTTACCAAACTTTCCAGTTTTACGTTGCCTCTCGTCAATGTCAAAAACTTCATAAAATTCCCATTTGCAACTTATTACAGCAGCATCTCGTGGCCACAACGAGCACCCACTGCCGCCCCGCCTTCTCCTATCACGCCGCATCTTGCAAGCACTTCTTGACACCTCCTACTCACGCCCTCATCACCCTCGCGCCTTCCCAGCACACCCTCAGACCAGATAAGGCGCTCCACATACCAAGCAGCACTTGAGATAATAACAGTAGCCCGCAGCAGCATCGGCAGCATCGGCAGCATCAGCCACACAGCCTGGGAAGCGCCACACAAAGGAGATAACAAAGACCTCATAATCTACACTCATTCGAACCATTTCTGTGCGCCCAATCGACCCCGCCCTCATCCCACCCGCCGCCCGCCGCCCTTGCCTCCCGCCCAGCAAGCAGTCTATGTGTACTCCCAGCAGGATCTCCGCCATCTAAGGACTTTCCGACCTCGGACCTCCTACGAGAGAACAAGTCATAGAATCCTGACGCTCCATTCCATACAATCTCCGCCGACTTTTGAAGCTATCGCTCCCGAGACGCTGAGGGTGCGCTTCCACGTCCGTCTGTGCAGTGAAGGTGTTGCTGGCTCGCTGTGGGGTGCTCGCTTCCTGGTTTTGCTCTTGTTTAACGGGCGTGTGTGTGTGTGTGTGTGTGTGTGTGTGTGTGTGTGTGTGTGTGTGTCCTCCATTTGCTTATAAAGTGATTTGTTTTGTGGTGCGGTGTTTTGTGGTGTGGTGTTCTGTGGTGCGGTGTTTTGTGGTGTGATGTTTTTAAGACATGAGTTCATTTCTTCCTCCCTTTTCCCTTACTTTCATTATTCTTTTCTTCTTCTATATTCTCTATTTTTTTGTCCTCTCTAAATTTTCTTCTTATTCCCTTTTTTTTCTATTACTGTATTCCGTTTCTATTTCCTTCTCTATTTCTAAGTGATAACGTGTCTCTCTCTCTCTCTCTCTCTCTCTCTCTCTCTCTCTCTCTCTCTCTCTCTCTCTCTCTCTCTCTCTCTCTCTCTCTCTTTCTATCCCAGTTATTATTGTGCTCTGTTCGTATTTTCTTCGTGTTTTTCGTGTATTTGAGTGTCCTGGTTTGTACTTAGTGACTTGCGGGTTGTGAGGAAGTAAAAGTTCTAATGTTCTCCTGTACACAAGCTTCCCTTCCCTCCACATTCCTTCACATCTCATTGGTGACTTTATACTTTCTTTTATCATGAGCATATTCTATTTTTTTCTTGAGTTACGATATGATTCAAGGCTCATTCGTAATTCGTGATATATGACTGATGAAAAAATAAATGTAAACAACGAAATATCTGAAGGAACAACATGAATTCTAGAAAAAAAATCACAAAAATCAAGTAATTGTCAAATAATTAATCGAGCCGTTACGAGAGAAAAATAGAACCAGAGGCAGAAAGATTACACACACACACACACACACACACACACACACACACACACACACACACACACACACACACACACACACACACACACACACTGGCAGTCCACAAAGTTACCGAGTCTATAAAAAACCCAGAGAGCAGGATTCTGTCTTTCAATCCACGAGCAAATTAAAAAATGAAATCTTAATAATCTTGACGGTTTTTCACTCAACCATAAACTTTATAAAGGTGGCGGTGAGGCGCTGATCACGTAACATTTTCTGTACCTTCCGTCTTTCACTGACGCAGGAAATGAAGGTAAAAGTATAGAAAAATCAGTGTTTTCTTTGGGCAGTCTGTTCCTTTTTATATATCAGTTTGGATTTGTGGATAAATTGGCGTAACCTTTTAAATTCGACTTAAATCATACTATTCCAGCTTAAAATTGTACAAAACCTTTTAGACTGATTATTTCACCAAGCATAACTCACAGCCCAGTGATTCTAGGACACCACACACAACACTTGGGTAATGCATGTTATCTCAGCCTAAATGACAGCACAGAGCAGCCACCACCGAATTCAGAAAGTTATTTTACGGGACTTTTTCTAATATTCTTCGTAACTGCTTTCGTTTATTTGTTAATGAGTCTTGATTAAAATCTCTCTCTCTCTCTCTCTCTCTCTCTCTCTCTCTCTCTCTGATTAAAATCTCTCTCTCTCTCTCTCTCTCTCTCTCTCTCTCTCTCTCTCTCTCTCTCTCTCTCTCTCTCTCTCTCTCTCTCTCTCTCTCTCTCTCTCTCTCTCTCTCTCTCTCTCTCTCTCTCTCTCTCTCTCTCTCTCTCTCTCTCTCTCTCTCTCTCTCTCTCTCTCTCTCTCTCTCTCTCTCTCTCTCTCTCTCTCTCTCTCTCTCTCTCTCTCTCTCTCTCTCTCTCTCTCTCTCTCTCTCTCTCTCTCTCTCTCTCTCTCTCTCTCTCTCTCTCTCTCTCTCTCTCTCTCTCTCTCTCTCTCTCTCTCTCTCTCTCTCTCTCTCTCTCTCTCTCTCTCTCTCTCTCTCTCTCTCTCTCTCTCTCTCTCTCTCTCTCAAAATTTGCCGCAATAAGCATCAAGTTCTTATTCTACGAACAATTTTAACACGCCGGGAGCCGCAACACTACATAAAATGGAGGCAAAACTGGAAAGGTCAAGCGTTCACAGCTGAGAGGACGAGAATTACCTGCATAAACAAACTTCTCCAGACTGATACGCGACGGACAGACAAGAAGAGTCAGCTGCAATGACAGTCAGGAAGGTATCTCTTCTCAGATGAATTAAGAACAACTGTGAAAAGGTGAAAAAAAAAGAAAAAAAAAGCTAATTGAAGATGTATATATACCAATAACAAGCACTAAAATTCCAGAGTAGTCAAACAATAATGCCAAAGAGTTCCTGAATTCTTTGCAAAGAAAAAAAAAATGAAAAAGAGAGAGAGAGTGAAGGAGATAATCCGTCAAGTAGGAAGCAAAAGTTTTCACATGAAGAAAAAAATCTCAATATGGTTTTTTCTACTCTTGAAAATATTGTGAAATAGAAAACAATCTAAAGAAAGAAATGCAACAAAAAGAGAAAGAACAAATAATAGAACACCCCCCAAAAAAATATATGTCAAAAAGAAACCAAAATCAAATCAGTTGCAAATAAGGATACAAAATTTTATATCCACTCTAACCAACAGAAAAAAAAAACCAGGAAATGATCAAGAATAAAGGAGAAAAATAAAAAATAAAAATGAACTCAGCAATAAGAAAAACAATAACCCAACACCACCACCACCACCACCACCACCACCATATAAAAAACAAAAAAACAAAACAGAGAAAAGAAAAGAGAGAAAGGAAGAAAAAGAAAGAAAAAAAAGAAAGAAAGAAAAAGAAAGAAAGAAAGTAAGAAAAGAATATACAAAAACACCACCACCACCACCACCTTCAAGAGAATATAACAGCTGCCGAAACAAAACACAAAATTAAGAAAAATTTAATCCCAAGAGTGTGGCGGCGATGTTTGGCTCTGCACGGCTGGCTACGGTGCAGTGTTGGGAGTGTTTGGCTGTGTTTTTCTTTTGTTTTATTTATACCATTTAGGCTTTTCACGGGAATTTATGGGCTAAAGGGGATACTTTGGCCGTGTTTGGAAACGTTTGGCTGTGTTTGGCTATGTTTCGCTGTGATTGGTTGTGTTTGCCTGTTTCGCTGTGTTTGGCTGCGTTTAGCTGTGTTTGGCATTGTTTGGCTGTGTTTGGCTATGTTTCGCTGTGATTGGTTGTGTTTGGCTATGTTTCGCTGTGTTTGGCTGCGTTTGGCTGTGTTTGGCATTGTTTGGCTGTGTTTGGCAGTGTTTAGCTGTGTTTGGCTGTGTTTGGCTATGTTTCGCTGTGTTTGGCTGCGTTTGGCTGTGTTTGGCAGTGTTTGGCTGTGTTTGGTTATGTTTCGCTGTGATTGGTTGTGTTTGGCTATGTTTCGCAGTGTTTGGCTGCGTTTGGCTATGTTTAGCAGTGTCTGGCTGTGATTGGCTGTGTTTGGCAGTGTTTGGCTGTGTTTGGCTGCGTTTGGCTGTGTTTGGCTGTGTTTGGTAGTGTTTGGAAGTGTTTAGCTGTGTTGGCAATGTTTAGCTGTGATTGGCTGTGTTTGGCAGTGTTTGGCTATGTTTGGCAGTGTCTGGCTGTGATTGGCTGTGTTTGGCAGTGTTTGGCTGTGTTTAGCTGTGATTGGCTGTGTTTGGCAGTATTTGGGAGTGTTTGGCAGTGTTTGGCAGTGTTTGGAGGTTTTTGGCAGTGTTTAGCTGTGATTGGCTGTGTTTGGCAGTGTTTGACAGTGTTTGGCTGTGTTTGGCTGTGATTGGCTGTGTTTTGACAGTGTTTGGTAGAGTTTGAAAGTGTTTGGCAGTGTTTAGCTGTGTTTGGCTATGTTTGGTTATGTTTGGCTGTGTTTGGCAGTGTGCTATGTTTGGGTGTGATTGGCTGTGATTGGCTGTGTTTGGCAGTGTTTGGCAGTGTTTGACAGTGTTTGTTTGGCTGTGTTTGGCAGTGTTTGGCAGTGTTTGAAGATGTTCTGCAGTGTTTAGCTGTGATTGGCTGTGTTTGGCAGTGTTTGGCAGTGTTTGGCAGTGTTTGGAGGTGTTTGGCAGTGTTTGGATGTGATTGGCTGTCTTTGGCTGTTTTTGCCTGTGTTTGGTTGGGTTTGACAGTGTTTGCCTATACTTGGTAGTGTTTGCCTGTATTTGGCTGTGTCCGGCTGTGTTTGGCTGTTTTTGCCTGTGTTTGCCTGTGTACGGCTGTGTTTGGCTGTGAATGGCTGTGTTGGCTGTATTTGACTGTGTCTGTCTGTGTTTGGCTCTGTTTGGCTGTGTCCGGCTGTGTTTGGCTGTGTCTGTCTGTGTTTGCCTGTGTCCGGCTGTGTTTGGCTGTGCCTGTCTGTGTTTGGCTGTGTTTGGCTGGTATTTCAGCTACTCTTGTTTTCTCTCACTTCGCGGCCCAGCAAGGTCATAGGCGGCCCGTAACCTTACCGAAAGAGGTCACGCGGCCACAGATTAAAGTTCCTGGCAGGGGTCCAAGGGTGAGAGAGAGAGAAACAGAGAGAGAGAGAGAGAGAGAGAGAGAGAGAGAGAGAGAGAGAGAGAGAGGAGGGGGGAGGGAAGAAGGGTAGGGAATATGACGCCATTTCAAACGTAGGGAATAATTAAAAGAGAAAAAGAAGAAATAGAAAAGATAAGTAAAAAATGATTTCGTGTCAGTCGATGAAAGAAAATGAAAGAAAAATTCGATAAATAGAGAAAAAAAAGAAAATATACTCTCTCTCTCTCTCTCTCTCTCTCTCTCTCTCTCTCTCTCTCTCTCTCTCTCTCTCTCTCTCTCTCTCTCTCTCTCTCTCTCTCTCTTACAAGGGGCGGGGCCAGGCCAATCACGCCATGGGGAGAGAGGGAATGGGGGGGTAAGGAGAAAGGAGAATTAGAGAGGGGAGAGGAAGAAAGAAGGGGGAGAGGAGGAGGAGGAGGAAGAGATCGAGGGAGGAGGGTGAGGAGGAGGTGACAGGAGAGGAGGGGAAGGGGCGTGGTCTACTTAAGGTCATGGGGAGGAGTGACTGGAGTGGGTCTGAAGGGGTGGGGGGTAGGTTGAGGGGATGATGATGAGGGGAGGGCGGGGCTAGAGTTTGACCTTAGCTGGAGGGTGTGGCCAGACAGGTGACCCTTGTGACACTCTACCTGTAAACCTGGTGACCTCGAACTGGGGGGAGGGAGAGGGGAGGAGAGGAGGGGTGAAAGGTAGCGGGGTGAAGAGAGGGAGAGAGCAATTTCTGGGTGTGAAAATGGCGCTGGATTTGAGAGAGAGAGAGAGAGAGAGAGAGAGAGAGAGAGAGAGAGAGAGAGAGAGGCAAGAACAAGTACAAATAAAGTTAGCTTCGCAAAAAAGGAAAGCAAAAAACTAAGAAAGAAAAACAAACAGCAGATAAGAAACAATACATCAGAGAGAGAGAGAGAGAGAGAGAGAGGACCTATGCCAGTTAGCAGGAACACTTCACAACAAAATAAACAAGAGTGATGGTAAAGCAAATATTTATTGAAATTTGGGGCAAGGAGGAGGAGGAGGAGGAGGAGGAAGGAGGGAGGGAAGGAGGGAGGGAAGGAGGGAGAGGAAGAATAGTGTAGGAGGGAGGAGGAGTAGCAGAAGGAGAGAGAGTAGGAGTACTGGGAGAGAGTAGTAATAGTAGTAGTTGTAGTAGTAGTAGTAGTAGTAGTAGTAGTAGTAGTAGTAGTAGTAGTAGTAGTAGTTGTTGTTGTTGTTGTAGTAGTAGTAGTAGTAGTAGTAGTAGTAGTAGTAGTAGTAGGAGGAGGAGGAGGAGGAGGAGGAGGAGGAGGAGGAGGAGGAGGAGGAGGAGGAGGAGGAGGAGGAGGAGGAGGAATACAACGGAATAGAAAAGAAAGCCAAACAGCAACAGGCATTTTGATCCTTGCAAGGCTGTTTGTTAACTCCTAACTAGCTACAGGCAAGACAGGCAGGACAGCACGGCAGAAGGATTCCCCCCACCCACCACTGTCTCCAGCCTTGCACTGCCATGGATACCGTTGGGAAAGTTACCACGTTGTATGGAAAGAAAAGAAAAACTCACATGGAATTTTCATAGAAAGGAATAGGAGGAAGTTCTTCTATTCAGCTGACAGTAAACTCTACGCCTATCTGATAATCATTAATGACATCGACAGATAACAAGATTAATAAGGAAATTGGTGCCTATAAATTAAGTCATCTTAGTAATTGCAGGGGCTATAGTAACTGTCAATATGTGTAATTTAGATAAGAACAGAGCTGGCTTGGAATAAATTTTTGAGTGTTTGCCTATTCTACTTTTTAATGATTCAATAAAATAACAGGAGGAGGAGGAGGAGGAGGAGGAGGAGGAGGACGAAGACGAGAAAGAGGAGGACGAGGAGGACGAGGAGAATGACGAGGACGAGAACGAGAACGAGGACGAGGGCGAAGACGAGGAAGAGGAGGACGAGAACGAAGACTAGGAGGAGGAGGAGGAAATAAACGAAAACGAGGACGAGGACGAGGAGGATGAGGAGGAGAATGTCTAGAAGAAGGAGAAGACGATAACGATGCTAATGAACTCAGGAAAGATATGACACACGCAAAATCAGAATAAAAAATATTGTCAAGTTAAAAATTTCAAAGATTTAATAATATGAAGAGGCTGAGTCGAGAGAGACATTGAACCAGGACACGAAAAAAACAAAAAAACAAAGGCATTTTCAATTTTAAGTCTGCATTACTTAAGGTCGATTGTGCAGTGTATCCAAAAGAGTAATTGATTAGAAACCTGACTTCAAGAATTTAGCGAAGAGTTAAATTGAAAAAAAAAAAATCTGTCTGAATCAACCGAATTAATCGAATAATCTAATATAAAAACAGACGAAAACAATTGCAACACGGATCATTTTTATACCATCACCTACTGTTACTCCTCTTCTTCCTCCTCCTCCTTCCTCCCACCAACACCACCACCACCACTACCACCACTACTACTACTACTACCACCACCTACCTACCATAAGCTACTA
>NC_059304.1:23786174-23796174 GCF_017591435.1 Portunus trituberculatus
ATAATAATGATACCACCACCACCACTACCTTCACCATAATCATAACAGCAACCTCACCACAAACTGAACTACCTCAAAGCACTTCACACTCACACCACAAACCACAATAGAATTAATATAAAAAAAAAAGATATCCCTCACCACAAACACCATTAAAAGCCACAACCCCTTCCTTCACACCAAACATTTCTTCTCATTCCCTCAAAACAAAAAAGTAGAAAAAAAAAGCAAGAAAAAAAAGTCAATCCATAACATAAACGTATATATATTTCCTCCATTTTTTTTTCAAACCATAATTTCCACAGCCGCTAAGGAGAAGCTGTAAAACGCGCCTTAATCACAAGCTGGGGAGTGAAAAGATGATAGTGTTTTGAGCCATTCTTTTTCACTTAATTTAGCAAGACGTCAGCAGGGGGTCGGCAGAGGGACGAGCCGCCGTGCACCACCAGGCCGGGACGTGCAGGCACCGTGTTATTACTAGTACTACAGGGCTGTGTGTGTGTGTGTGTGTGTGTGTGTGTGTGTGTGTGTGTGTGTGTGTGTGTGTGTGTGCTATTACGTGCATTTTCTTCCTCCTGCTGTTGCTATTTTTTTTTTTTTTTTTTCATGAAATTGCATAGTAATATTTTTTCCCTTCTTTCTTTTTCACTCTAGTATTTTATTTTATTATATTTCCGTGTGTGTGTGTGTGTGTGTGTGTGTGTGTGTGTGTGTGTGTGTGTGTGTGTGTGTGTGTGTGTGTGTGTGTGTGTGTGTGTGTGTGTGTGTGTGTGTGTGTGAGGTGTATGCGTTCAGTTACGTGCTTCTCTCATCTTTATTATTTTTCTTATAATTGCGTTTCCTTTAGTTATTGTTTTTTTCTTTCGTTTCTTTTACTTATCAGTTTTCTTTCCTCATAAAGTTCAATGGCATGTTTCCACTCTCGGTATTACATCTTATTCTCTCCATTTCCTCTCTGTCATTTCACTACATACTTCATTTTCTTTTTTTTTTTTTATCTTTATCAATTTATTTCCTGAATACTAAACGACCAATTTGTAAATGGAAAAAAAAAATTCACAGGAGGAAATTTACACTTGCATACCTGTAATGTATAGTTTAAAGCGTTCAACTGATATATTTTCTCTCTCTCTCTCTCTCTCTCTCTCTCTCTCTCTCTCTCTCTCTCTCTCTCTCTTCAGACAGAGGTAATATCTAAAGACTTACTAGACATAATTTTCAAACACACCTATATATTTCCTCGCCTCGTACCATTGCCTTTGAGTAATTGCCCCTTCCCACTCCTCCCTCCTTCTCCCCTGCTCCCGTATCCCGCCCTCTAACCCCGCCCCACTCCCCCCCCCCCAACATCGCCCTGCCCCTCAACTCCACACCTTTATACCTTTATCCCAATGCTAACTTCGCCCAGAGCATCCTTGAGAAACTCGCTCTTATCACCTTCCGAGCTACACACAAGAAGAAGAGAGAGAATTGTCATAAGAAAAAATATGTGGTGTTAACTTTATTGCAAGTGTGAAGGAGAGGAAAAAAATACAGAAAAGATACCAAAAAAAATGAGAGGGAGAGAAGAAAATATTATGACAAGAGATGAATGCAGAAATGAGTCGCTTTTATGTGTGTGTAAAATTTATGGTTTGGATGGTGGTGGTGGTGGTGGTGGTGGTGGTGGTGGTGGTGGTGGTGGTGGTAATTGAGGAAGATAATCGTATAAACCACACCTCTACCACTACCACCACAGTCACCACCACCACCACTACCACCGGCTACCAACATTCATACATATTAATGGTGTGGTCGTGCCAGTCATAACTTGAGATCCCCACCATCATTTCCATCATCACCACCACCACCACCATTACCACCATTAACATCATCAATATCAGACGCCTTTTCTATTATATTTCCTCCTCCTCCTCCTCCTCCTCCTCCTCCTCCTCCTCCTCCTCCTCCTCCGTCATCACCAGCCTCGCCTTCAGTAATCAAAACATTCCCACCTGTTAATTAAATTTCGCACAGGTAGACAGTCTCTTTCATCTTGCCTTCCTTTCTATTCTCTCTCTCTCTCTCTCTCTCTCTCTCTCTCTCTCTCTCTCTCTCTCTCTCTCTCTCTCTCTCTCTCTCTCTCTCTCTCTCTCTCTCTCTCTCTCTCTCTCTCTCTCTCTCTCTCTCTCTCTCTCTCTCTCTCTCTCTCTCTCTCTCTCTCTCTCTCTCTCTCTATCATCTTTCATCTCCTCCTTCTCCTCCTCCTCCTCCTCCTCCTGCTGCTGCGCCTCTGTCTGTAGTTCAAGAAGCATCACCTCCCCCTACAACGCATCATAGGGAACTGGATATCGAGACCCAGCGAGTCATTGTCTTAAATTACACATGGGACCTGAGGCGACGGGGAGAGGCAGGGCAGCGGACGAAGGGAAGGCAAAAAAACAAGGGGCGCTCTGAGGGAGACCTTAAAGAATGATGGGTAGGGAACAAGTGTCATGGTGGTGGTGGTGGTGGAGTGATGGTTAGATTGAGGTAGGTAATAAATAGGGGTATTGTTAGTGATGGAATGCGCGAAGAGGTGGTGGTGGTAGTGATTCTACTGGTGGTGGTAGTAGTAGTAGTAGTAGTAGTAGTAGTAGTAGGGAGGGTGGTGGTGGTGATAGTAAAAGCAGAAAAATATTGAAGGTAGTGGCAGGAGGAGGAGGAGGAGGAGGAGGAGGAGGAGGAGGAAAAGGTTATCATAAGTACCTAAGAGAGAGAGAGAGAGAGAGAGAGAGAGAGAGAGAGAGAGAGATGAAGGGGGGGGACAATCTGCATGAGGAAATAGAAACAATCAGCTGGACAAACAACAACACGCTCCACTTGACCCAGCACGGCAGAGGGACGCCCAGGCAAACAAAACAAACAAAACAAAGACATCAACACAAAAAGACACTCAATAGAAACACTCAATCACGTTTCCTTTCCTAGATCATTTTTTTTACCTTTACTTCCTCCTCCTCCTCCTCCTCCTCCTCCTCCTCCTCTTCTTCTTCTTCTTCTTCTTCTTCTTCTTCTTCTTCTTCTTCTTCCTCCTCCTCCTCCTCCTCCACGTCCCTTTCACTGCCCCCTTTATCAGGTATGCTCTAATTAGATCAGTCAGGTGTCCCAGCCTATCACTGACAGCTTTACGACCCCGCCTGTGTGAGTCCCCTTTTGGTGGTGGTGATGGTGGTGGTGGTGGTGGTAGTGGTAGCAGTAGTAGTAGTAGTAGTAGTAGTAGTAGTAGTAGTAGTAGTAGTAGTAGTAGTAGGAGTAGTAGTAGTAGTAGTAGTAGTAGTAGGGGTAGTGGTAGTAGTAGTAGTAGGGATAGTAGTAGTAGTAGTAGTAGTAGTAGTAGTAGTAGTAGTAGTAGTAGTAGTAGTAGTAGTAGTAGTAGTAGTAGTACAACATTCATCAACATACTAATATTCTTAAACATCCTGTATTCCACGCATCACCACCACCATTACCACTACCACCATCACCACCACGACCACAACCACAACCACAACCACAACCACCACCACCACTACCACCACTTCCGCCATCATGATTGATAAAAAAGGAAGAGAACCAGGTGTGTGTGTGTGTGTGTGTGTGTGTGTGTGTGTGTGTGTGTGTGTGTGTGTGTGTGTGTGTGTGTGTGTGTGTGTGTGTGTGCGAGGGTAGGGCGGTGCATCCATCACTGATAAGAATAAAGGGAAGGCTGGCTGGGCTACTGCTCGTGCTTTTAATGTCGCTAAAAGACGGAGAGAGATGGAGGAGCAAAGAGAGAGAGAGAGAGAGAGAGAGAGAGAGAGAGAGAGAGAGAGAGAGAGAGAGAGAGAGGTTGCAAGTTTATCTAACGAATGGCCTCCCTCTTTCAGTTACCTTTAAAGCAAACTAATTAATTTGTCTGTCTGAAGGGGTGAAGGTGAGGCTAAGATGACGGTGAACTGCTACCACCTTCCTCCTCTTCCTCCTCTTTCTCCTCCTCCTCCTCCTTTTCTTCTTCCTTCTCCTTCTCTTCCTCCTTTTTCTTCTCCTCCTCTTCCTCCTGCTCCTCCTGCTCCTCCTCCTCCTCCTCCTCTTCCTCCTTCTTATCCTCCTCCTCCTCCTCCTCCTCCTTCTTCTCTTTCTCCTCCTCTTCCTTCTCGTCCTCCTGCTCCTATAAAGTAAGATAAATGCATTTAAAGCATTTGAAGAGGGAAAGATGAAAGCGAGAGGAGAGTAAAGGCGGGAAGAGAAGAGAAACATGACATAAGAAAACCAATGATTGCAAATAAAATCAAACCGAACCCATGAAAAATATAGACACTCACCCCAAAACTCTTCAAATCCACAAGGAAATCCATTACTAAGGCACAGAATTCCGAGCGAACTATCCGTGAGCAGTTTTCAAAGTTTTAGTAACCTGGTATCATTTTTTCCTTCCCTGCCAAGCTCACTTCAAAAGCCACGAACTTCATATCGAGGGATGGGAAGGGAAGGGCTGCTGATGGAGATGGTTAGCTCATCATGGCAATTTACGAGTACTAGCCAGGAGGAGAGAAGGAGGAGGAGGAGGAGGAGGAGGAGGAGGAGAAAGAGGAGAAGGACGAGGTATGCATTGTGACTTTTAACCCTCAGTGCAGATAAATTTTTAAGTATATATAGATATTACGCGATATAATTTTGAAAGCATAGATAGAAGAATGAATGGATGAGAGGAGTGACTGGAGGGCGTGGTGGTGGTGGTGGTGGTGGTGGTGGTGGTGGATTGCTGCGTGATAGAAAGTGATTATCAGTTTAATTAATCGGAGCAGTAATGAGTCAGGCATTAGTGAGGGATAGTCATCACTTTAGTCAGAATATATGTAAAGAGAGAGAGAGAGAGAGAGAGAGAGAGAGAGAGAGAGAGAGAGAGAGAGAGAGAGAGAGAGAGAGAGAGAGAGAGAGAGAGAGAGAGAGAGAGAGAGAGAGAGAGAGAGAGAGAGAGAGAGAGAGAGAGAGAGAGAGAGAGAGAGAGAGAGAGAGAGAGAGAGAGAGAGAGAGAGAGAGAGAGAGAGAGAGAGAGAGAGAGAGAGAGAGAGAGAGAGAGAGAGAGAGAGAGAGAGAGAGAGAGGTTTTTCAGTGAACCTTTGCAACAAGTCTGATAAACCCAGCAGTCCATGACGATAATATGTTACGTACAATAAAAAGTCTTGCTAATTTTCCTAAGACTATAAGCAAATTTATTCTTTCACCATTATAAAGAACCAAACGTTAAAGAATATGAAGAAAAAAATGTCTGATAGGAGTATTAAAGAATATAAGCTGTTTTACCTCCTTCCATATCATTACGACGAGCCGTATTGAGTTGATTTTATGCTCAGAAATTAGACAATGCAACACTAATAATGCACGCTAATACACAGACATTACGGAATATCTTACATATTAGAAAGATAAAACTTAATGAGAAGACAAATCGTTAAGAGATAAAAACTTCAAAAAAGAAATCAAACCTAAAAACCACATGCAAAATTAGACACACACACACACACACACACACACACACACACACACAAAGGGTGGGGATGTAATGACGGAAGACGCCAAACCAATAATTATGTTTTTTCCTGCATGTAATATTAAAACCTGACAATATAACAGGACCGCCCAGCTCTCAGAATAAGGGCCATTGACTCTCGCGGCCCTGAAGGAGGAGGAGGAAGAGGAGGAGGACGAAGAGGAGGAGGAGGACGAAGAGGAGGAGGAGGAGGAGAAGGAGGGGGAGGAAGAGGAGGAGGAGGAGGCGATACCATTAGTGCCGCCTTGAGGAATAGCCCTTCTTGCTCCCTCAATGTAATTACAAGCACAGACAAATTTTCGATAATATTTTTCTAATGACGATATTAAATTATGGATTAAATTATATTATCTTAACAACCGCCTAATCTTTTCCTTCTTCTGCTTCTTCCTTTACCTACACCTGCTCCTGCTCCTCTTTTTTCCCTGCTTTTCTTCCCCCTCCTTCTTCTCCTCCCTCTTCTGCTCTTCTTCCTCCTCCCAACGTTATTCTTTCCATCATTTCTCTTTTCTTTTTATTTCCATCTGCCTCATTATTCTTTTGTTTTTCTTTACTATTTCGTCTCCTCTTGCTTTCCCTTTCTTCTTCGGCTCTTCTCTATGTTCTTCCTTCCTTCCTTCATTTTTTTTTTCTACGTCTCCTCTTTCACCTCCTCCTCTTCCTCCTCTTCTTTCTCCCTCATTCTTTCTTTTACCTTTATTTTCATCATCTATTTTCCTTCTTCTTCCTTCCTTTTTTCTTCTACATCTCCTCCTCCTCCTCCTCCTTTGCTGGCGTGACTAAGGAGCGGGTTTGCGACGCTCGACTCTGTCCCGAACCATTATCTCGACACAAAATGGATCACGACGACAACCTAACGAACCAATAAGCTTTATGAACCACCATCACCTCCTCCTCCTCCTCCTCCTCCTCCTTTGATCTCCTCGAGCGGTATTTAAATTGTATTAAAGTCATAACTACTCTCGTTTCTCATCATCATCATCATCATTACTATCTTGTTATCCAGTTTTATTCTGCTTAGTGGTTCCTTCTTCTTCTTTTTCTCCTTCTTCTTCTTCTTCTTCTTCTTCTGCTCTTCTGCTGTTCCTTCTCATCATCCAACTCCTTTTCCTTTCTTCCATCTGTCGCTTTTTTACTTTTTTCTATTGCTTTCCTTGCTTCCATTTAAATGACAGACAGACAGACGGACGGACAGACAATCATGAGGGCAGGGCAAGAGGAAGGAAAGAGAGATGAGAGGAGACAAGTAAGAGGAGAGGAGAGAACAGAAAGGAAGGAGAGGAAAGTAAAAACAAAGAGAATAAAGAAACAAGACGAGACGAGACGAGAGAAACACAAGCAGATAAGGAACCAGGAAAGGGAAACAATAAATAAGGAACAAAGAAAAACGAGAGGAAATGAAGACAAAACAAGTTGACTGAGAAGAAAAGTTACGAAAAAAAAAATACACTTCCTCCCTCGCCTCACCTGTCCTCCTTACTCACGGGCACTTCAGGAGATCTTCATTAACCTGTCTGGCGGTGAGGGAAGGAAAAGGGGAGTGAGGATACCTGTCTCCACGCCCCTCGCATCCCTCACGCCCATTGCCTTCCAGTGCAGGGATGAGGCGAAGCAGGAGCGAACAGACCCGCACCACCCACCCACCACCTCGCTTCTCCTCACCTCGCCTCAGCTCACGAGAAACAAGTGGGAATAGGGTCCGCGTTCAAAAATTATCTATTCTCTCACCACGACTATTTTCCAAGGCCACAGAGATGATTAGCGCGATTTTCAAGAGTGTTTTTCCAGTTAATGACTTGTCAATCTGCCTCTAGAACCGTAAAAATACCTTAAAAGACTTGTGTAAATTTAGATAAAGTCTTTCAAAGTAGTGAAGGTGGAGCACAGAAAAGTTTGAGAATACGAGCCAAGAAGCGATTAAAAAAGCAGGGGGGAGGAGAAATTCAGGTGATGAAGGAAGGAGTTACATTTCACCAATCTTCCTTCACTTAACTCGCCAGGAACAAGAAGAACAAGTGCATAGCAGTGACAAGACAGGAGATAGAACAACTGGATTAGGACAAGTGGACAGAAGAAGTGGATAGCAGTGACTAGATAGAAGACAGAGCAACTGGATAGAACAAGGGATTAGGACAAGTGGATAGAACAAGTGGATAGAATAAGAGGATAGAACAGATGGACAGAACAACTGGATATAAAAAGTGAATAGAACAAGTGGACAAAAGAACTGAATAATACTGCATTAGTAAAGGAGGGAGAGAAATTAAGGTGAGGCACGAACGGAACTTCCCCAAGAGATACAACTCATTAGAAAAAAGGTGGAGAAAACGGAATAACAACATACTGAGGAAGAGAAAATGAACCAGGATGAGATTTACGTAGTACAAGATGCATTCAAGTAATTGTTCGCTTCATTCCTAACTCCTCGTAGCTCATGAAAAGACAAATACAAGAAGGTTCCAATGCTTTCTTTTATATTACAGTATCTGGATGTTTTAGCGTGTGTGTGTGTGTGTGTGTGTGTGTGTGTGTGTGTGTGTGTGTGTGTGTGTGTGTGCGCGCGTTCTGTTCTATCCCTTGTTTATGTTTTGCCAAGATGCTCCAAGAGATTATAATGTAAATGTGGTTATTTATCCCAGTGTATATATCCATTTGTATGATTTTCTGCCTAGAGAGAGAGAGAGAGAGAGAGAGAGAGAGAGAGAGAGATATGTGTGTGTGTGTGTGTGTGTGTGTGTGTGTGTGTGTGTGTGTGTGTGTGTGTGTGTGTGTGTGTGTGTGTGTGTGTGTGTGTGTGTGTGTGTTATGGATAAACTAATCTTCATATCCTGGACGTGAACAAGGAGAGGACGAAGACGAGAACACGAGAACGAAGAAAGGACGAGGACGTAAAGAACAAGAAAAACAGGAAGGAAGAAGAAATAAAACCTGAACGAAAGACGAGAATGAAGAGGAAAACAACCACAACGAATAACAAATGGAATAAGAGAGAGAGAGAGAGAGAGAGAGAGAGAGAGAGAGAGAGAGAGAGTAGGAAGAGAGCCGTCCGTGGTGGGAACAGACAGCTGATGACACCCAACCGTCAGGGAGCCAAACTGTTGTCCCATTGGCCAGCGAGGGGAGTGTCCTGGCCCACCATTGGCTGACCCACAAGGCGAACCTCCAATAGAATTACGAATTTCGATCCTTTTCCTGGAGTTTGGGAGACAGAATCAATACGTGCATCTTTTCTTCCTCTCTCTCTCTCTCTCTCTCTCTCTCTCTCTCTCTCTCTCTCTCTCTCTCTCTCTCTCCTGCACCCCCTGGAGCTCAAAGACAAAAATTCCACACCAGCTTTTGCCTCAAGACTTTATTCCTTCTTTTAAACTGATTTCAATTCGCGATTTCTGAGGAAAAACACGTATTAATTTTTGCTGGTGATCTGATACGGCTCTTACCTCTCCCTCTCCCTCTCCCTCTCTCTCTCTCTCTCTCTCTCTCTCTCTCTCTCTCTCTCTCTCTCTCTCTCTCTCTCTCTCTCTCTGTTGTTTCTCTCTCTCACCCTAGGGCATCCCGACCCCTGCCAGCTCAGTACAAGGGACGAGGCACCGCGTCGCCCCGGCCCGTGACCCCCGCAGCACCAGTCAACGCCAGGTCACATTATTGATACTATCACTTTAAATCAGGCGAGGCAGTGAGGGTGTGTTCCTGGGGCCAGTCTGGTGGTGGTGGTGGTGGTGGTGGTGGTTTAGCAAGAGGAGGAGGAGGAGATGATAACAGGCGAACGAATGAGACGTAGACGATAACTAAGTAGAGGAAAGAATAAAAGCAAGAAATTAAAGAAGGAAAATAAAGACGGGATTAAAAGGACAAGAGCAGCAGCAGAAGGAGGAGGAGGAGGAGGAGGAGGAAGAAAGAATGAAAGACCGTATCATTCTGTGCCTCAGCCGGTAATGTACGAGGAGGGAAGGAAAGCAGACAAAAAAAAAAAAGGAGGAAAACGAAAACGAAAAGGAAACACAAAAAGAATAAGTATCAATTTTAGAAGTAAAGGCAGAACAAAAAAGAAAAAAGGAGAAAGAAAAAGAAAGAAAGAAAATAAGAACATTAAACCTCGAACTCAAGAGACCCAACCAGACAGCAACGAACAAAAGAACGAAAATTTATCAAAAGTAAGAAGAGAGTGAGACTGAAAGAGAGACTACGACTAAGATAACTTCTGATACTTGATGGCAGCCGTAAAATAATCAGAGAGAGAGAGAGAGAGAGAGAGAGAGAGAGAGGGAAGGGTGAGGGGGGTGGTACAGTACTAGTATATTCAGGTCCACAGGTACACGGTCGTCAGCTGTGATGGGCCATTAGTGTCCAGGTGTGTGTGTGTACCGATGGCCAGGGTAGATATGCTTGCAGGGGCCCGCCAGATGTCTAGGGCAAATTCATTAGTGCCCACGAATGTTATTGATAGTGTAGTGCTGTGTGTGTGTGTGTGTG
>NC_059304.1:23801174-23803674 GCF_017591435.1 Portunus trituberculatus
TGTGTGTGTGTATGTAAGGATAAATAATAATGCTACTTAAAAATGCAAATAGCTAAATGACCTATAACGACACACACACACACACACACACACACACACACACACACACACACACACACACACACAGTATACATTGAAAAAAATCACATGGGAGAGAGCGTCTACATGGGCGGGAATACTTAATGAAGGACAGTGGGCGTGGGAGAGGAGCTTGGGCGTGGATGGAAACAGAGAAAGAAGTGGACGTGTGGAGGGCGGTTGGTGGTGGATGAGCGAAGGGACGGGCGTGGGAAGAGAGAGAGAGAGAGAGAGAGAGAGAGAGAGAGAGAGAGAGAGAGAGAGAGAGAGAGAGAGAGAGAGAGAGAGAGAGAGAGAGAGAGAGAGAGAGAGAGAGAGAGAGAGAGAGAGAGAGAGAGAGAGAGAGAGAGAGAGAGAGAGAGAGAGAGAGAGAGAGAGAGAGAGAGAGAGAGAGAGAGAGAGAGAGAGAGAGAGAGAGAGAGAGAGAGAGAGAGAGAGATTGTCAGGAAGGCAGAGAACTGAGGCAAGGAATAGAGGCAGGGGATGGAGAAGAGGGAGTGACGGAGAGGGAAGGAAGGAAAGGGATGAGGGACAGGCAGGGAAGGGGCGGAAGGCGTGGAAGGGGGGGAAGGGAGGGCGAGGAAGGGGAAGGCAGGCAAGGGGAGAAGGGAGGGGGGACGTACAATGCCGGGCTACATCAAATAATTTACGTTGTTGAAATGTCACGGCTTCCCCTCCATGGTGGCGGCCAGCATCCATTATTCCTGTCCACCGCAATTACTCCCAGCCTGCCCTCACCTGTCCACACACACACACACACACTCTCTCTCTCTCTCTCTCTCTCTCTCTCTCTCTCTCTCTCTCTCTCTCTCTCTCTCTCTCTCTCTCTCTCTCTCTCTCTCTCTCTCTCTCTCTCTCTCTCTCTCTCTCTCTCTCTCTCTCTCTCTCTCTCTCTCTCTCTCTCTCTCTCTCTCTCTCTCTCTCTCTCTCTCTCTCTCTCTCTCTCTCTCTCTCTCTCTCTCTCTCTCTCTCTCTCTCTCTCTCTCTCTCTCTCTCTCTAACAAAAACACCTAATATATTAATTCATATCTTTAAACTACCTCACATAAAAACTCTCATGCCACAGCCCTAATTTACTTCCTCTTGTTCAGACTCTTGTATTTTCCACTACCATCAATTCTCTTCTTATTTACACAATTTTTCCACGCAACATTAAACTGTCTGTTATTTTTTTTTTTTTTATTCAAAAGAGCAAATAAAAAAAATGTTCTGTTTTTTTTTATTATTATTATTTACATTGAAGCCAGTCACTCCTGTCTTATTTCATATACAAGCCTTAAATTCTGGCTTTGTGTTTATTACTTTGATTTTGCGGTATGGAAATCTGTTAGTATATTTTTTTTGCTTTCCTTTTCTAATACTTTAACCCGTTGAGTACCATGATACGTCTTTATATTTATCCTGGTTACTATCTGGCGATTTTATACAGCTTAGAAAATCGTGTGGGGGATTAAAACAATGAAAACTCTGCATCATTAACCTTCTGACCTCCATAGAACCTTGCTAGTATAAATAAAATCGTCTAATCACATCCAAAACTCACTGTAGAAATGCCTCCCAGTATTAAAGTGGCTAATTTCACTGTCTTATCTCGTAGTAATGAGTCCCGTTCCGTCATTCCGTGTCATGCCACGTCCAGAGATAAGGTCAATATAACCATTATATATTCTCAAGGTAGCCAGTCACTCCTGTTTGGTATTCACAGCAAGTCTGATATTTTGAGTTTTTTTATCCCCTTCAATCTTACTGTCTGAAAATCTGTGTTCAACCATCAGTTAGTCACTACCGGTTCACTTTCAGCGTATGCCAAAGTTCTAGCTCTGTTTTACTATTTCAATCTTACTGTTTCAAAATACTAGCACGTAAGCAGACATTTTTTTTACTTCTTTTTTATCTCGCTGTCTGTCCTTGTGGCATTCTATATCCAGTCACGTCCAATAGTGACCTCAGGAAACTATTTATTATACTATATACATTCGCAAGGTAGTCACTCCTGTTTGGTATTCAGAGCGGGCAGGAAATTTCAGTTTCTATCATTTCAATCTGACTGTCTGGAAACATCATCGTGTTCTTGAGTTAGTCACTGTTACTTCATTTTCAGAGATAGCGTAAAAAATCAGCTTCTTTATTTTTACTATTTTAATTTCCATCTGGTAATCGGTTAGTGTGCAAAGGTAACATTTCGGTTTGTCTTGACTTTATCAATGTGAGTGTCAGGAAATGTGTTAGTGGTGCGTCTCCTTCCATCATTCTTTGTCGTGTCACGTCCCGGGGAGAGGTCGCGGCGGGTCACTCACCGCCTGTCCACCTGACGAAGGTCCCTGTCTAGTGATATCTATTGCTTCCTCTCAAATACACCACTTAAAGTCTGCCTGTGTGTGTGTGTGTGTGTGTGTGTGTGTGTGTGTGTGTGTGTGTGTGT
>NC_059304.1:23808674-23816174 GCF_017591435.1 Portunus trituberculatus
TGTTCCTAATCTATTGATCCACCTCCGTGAATTCCCTCTATAGAAAGTCCTTTGCCAATACCTACGTAGCTGTTGTCGAAATTTAATCCTCAGTACTAACATAATCTCATATAAAATTATCGTATCCAAAATACTAGTAAAAAAAGTAGTACAGTCGAATTCAGGTGAATATTTATAGTAGTAAAAAGTAACAGAACGGTAGAGTTAATTTTCCAGCAAGCTGCGGCTAATCTCGTAAGCCTTACACACTTTTTTTTTTTAATACTAGCTAACCAGATACTCATTCTCAATCGTCCTCTTTCCTGACGTTCAACACGACAGTTTCCAAGCAAACCTAATTAAGATGTCTATACTTTATCACAACGGTGTCTCGCATTCTGAAAAGAAAAGATTCTGAAGCAGCACTAAATTGTGTATCATAGTGTATCTTAGCTCTTGTTCAATTCTACAAACTGAAAATAAACAAAAAAAATAAGAACACATGCAACAGACTCACTCACTCCTGACAGCACACAGAACAGCACATTTCCAACACTTGCAGCATTTCTCGCGCACGCACAGAGACAGACAGACAGACAGACAGACAGACAGACAGACAGACACACACACACACACACACACACACACACACACACACACACACACACACACACACACACACACACACACACAAAAGCCAGCGCATCCTTCACCCTTCACACAGTCACGCACATCCTCCTCCACACACAACCAAACGCACTTTTGCCTTCCACACAAGCAGAAACATCTTTCATCCTCCACACCACCTTCCACACACCACACTCATCCCACCACACCTCAGTCTCACACCCTCATCTCACCTCCACCTTCCACTCCACACATCACGCCAGCCAGTCCATCCTTCACACTACTTGGTATCCTAAATATCCTACACAGTATCCTCCCACACACTAAAGGGCTCCTATACTGTACACCATACATCCTGCCACACCCTTACAATGACACAGAATTGGAAGTCTATCCTTATCCTACAAGCATAAGCATCCTACACCACTGCATGATACTATAACGACCACCACACACCACGTCGCCATCACACACCACACCGGCACCACACTATGGATATTTTCTATTGTTTTACCTCTGACTTACCATCATCGCAATACACCACACCATTTCACCATCTCCAAGCGCAACACTATATCACATACCTCCCCACGTCACCATTCCACGTATTTCCACACTCACTGCACGCCATGTCACCATACAACACCACACCATGCCCTGTCACTCTCTCTCTCTCTCTCAGTTCCACATTCCACACACACACACACACACACACACACACACACACACACACACACACACACACACACACACTACAACCTCCTACTGGACTCTACACTCACTGCAGAACACCACACATCACACCATTAACATACCATCACCACCACAACACCATACCACACCCACACTCACAACAGCACCAAAGCACACACTTCCAGCTTCAGCAATTTACTCCAGACCTCCACAGCGTCACACAGCGGCATGCCAGACCATCTCAGCACAGCAGCACCACCTTGCCACAGTGCACAGCAGCTCCCTCCCCCCATAGTTCCCTCCCAGCTGCCAGCACCGCCGCGGGAAACAGAAAGCAACTAAAGGGAAGGTACAAGACGGCCCGTATTAACAGGCTGATTTGAAAGGTCATTGAAATATCATCGAAATACAAACTTAGCGAAAATGCCACCTTCTGCCGCCCATTGAATCTTGTATTTGACATTTACTGCTTCTCATCCCTCGGGCGAAGGCGACCTGAGGAACAGCAGGCCGTGGACGCAGCCTTCCTGCATCCACGTGACTCTGCGCATGCCTGACCTTACTGAGACGCAGACGCAGTGCTTATCTCCCCTCTCTCTCTCTCTCTCTCTCTCTCTCTCTCTCTCTCTCTCTCTCTCTCTCTCTCTCTCTCTAGTAAAGAAAACATGAAAACTCCCCCTCTCTTACTCTCCTCCATCCTCTTTCTGAAGCAGACAACAGATGCTCTCCTGGTTTGAAATACGTCTTCTACAAATCCTGGAATAGAGAAGGAAGAGTGAGGCGAGAGAGAAGATAGGAGACCGTGAAGAAAGAATCGCAGAAAAAAAATGGAGACAGAAGTGTGGAGGAAAATGGAGCATGGTAGAGGAAGGACGTGAGTTTGAAAGAATAATGGTGGTCAGGGAAGAGGAAGCAAATGGAAGCAGAAAAGAGAAGGTGGGGGAAGGGAAGTGAAAAAAAAAATTGTTAGGAAAAATAGGGAGATGAAGGAATGGAAGAGGAAAAGTTATGAGATGGGAAAATAGACACATAGAAACTCAGAAGGAGAAAGAAACATGGGGAAAGAGAAAGGACAGGAGCAAAAAAAAAAGGAAAATGAGAAGATAGGAACTCAAGAAAAGAGGAAAATGAAAAGAAAGTAACAGGACATCAGTGAGAAGAGAAGAAAAGGAAAAAAAACAGAGGATAGATAGTAAAAGGAAGGAGAAGCAGTAGTGAGGGGGCAAAAAAAAAGAAAAAACGCTTTGCAGTAAAAAGAAAGCGAAAGAAAAAGAAAATGAGAGGAAATCAGAGAAAGGGAGAGAAAAGTGAGCTAAAGGAGATGAGAAAAGAGAGAAAGAGAGAGAGAGAGAGAGAGAGAGAGAGAGAGAGAGAGAGAGAGAGAGAGAGAGAGAGAGAGAAGAAAGCCAGTCAAGACACACCCCCACCCACCTACCCTTCCCCCTTCACGTTATAACACGTAATAATAACAAACTCCAAGACTAATGCATTACTTAACACACCTCGCCTTTCCTCCTAATTCACGGTTACAATTCCACTTTTCCGAGCCAAAATTCAAAGTTTACGAGTCAAAATTCAATAACAAACCCATCGCCACGGACACCAGGCGCGTGTTTCACTGTGATTGGCCAGCACACCCACGCGTCCACGGCCTCCGCCACTCACAGACCTCCATCGCCTAGTAATAGTAATGTGGGTCGTTCCTATTGGTGAGAAGTCGAAGAAGGGACAAAAAAAAAAGTGAGGGCGTGGTGAGGTATTGGTGGGAGGAGCGAAAAGGGTCGAAATAAAGGATTAGAATACGCCTGCGCTGAATGGAACCCACTCCGCCTCTCTCACGCCCTTGTCAAGTATTAATGGGCGTCACTGTGCACTTCCCCCGGCAGGAAGTTGCTCGGAATACGATTTGCGGCAAAAATTCGCAACCGCCCTTCCACGTAACCCTGCTAACTTTGCCAGCTGGGTCCGTTTTCTGTTGCTGGTGAGGGAAAATGTGGCCTTTTTATGATGAACTTAAGGAAAGTTTACGGGAGCTAGTTTTCTTGTATTGATGATGACATATCACGATGTTCTGGAAGAGGATGAGTGTTTATTGCAACTCAAAACAAACTCAAGGAAAGGCTGCTTATTCTATTCGACGGAGTTTTGTGACAGAAGGGATGTATAATAGAAGGGATCAGTTCAAAGAGGAGAGCGAAGAGAATAAAGATGAAATGATACCACAGGCTACTGCAATCAATATGTAGGGCGTGTTGTAGTGGTGGTCTTAACTATTACTCTTACACAGTAGCAGCAATAGTAGTAGTAGTAGTAGTAGTAGTAGTAGTAGTAGTAGTTTAGCAGTAGTAGTAGTAGTAGTAGTAGTAGTAGTAGTAGTAGTAGTAGTAGTAGTAGTAGTAGTAGTAGTAGTAGTAGTAGCAGCAGCAGCACCACCACCACCACCAGCACCAGCACCAGCAGTAGTAGTAGTAGTAGTAGAAACAGTAGTAGCAGTACCAGCAGCAGCAGGAGTGGTAATAGTTGGTAATAAGCAGCAGCAGCAGCAGCAGCAGTGATAATAGTTGGTAGTTAGCAGCAGCAGCAGCAACAGCAACAGTGGTGATGATGGCGGTGGAAGTGGGAAGGGCGAGATAATGATGATAATGGTGCAGCAGTAATGTTAGAAGTCAGCAACAACAGTAATGACACCGGGAATTACAAGTAGGAGTAGCGACTGTAGTAGTGGTATTGTTAGTAATAGAATAGTAGTAGCAGTAGTAGTAGCAGTAGTAGTAGTAGTAGTAGTAGTAATGATGATGGTGGTCGTGGCGGTGGTGGTGGTAGCAACAGAGGCAGTAGTAGTGATTACTGTTGTTGCTGCTGCTACTGCTGTTGCTGCAGTAGCACATAAGTAGCTGCCAGTAGACAAAGCAGCACACACAGCCTGGCTACACAGCGTGGCGACGATCACAGAGGCCGAGACGGAATGTGAAAATTAATTGAAATTAAACTAATAATCAAACTTTATTTTCTGTAGGATCAACTTTTTTCCCCATAGTTTCTGGCAACATTGCATTAATTATTACTAGTACTTGTAAGCAAATATGTGAATAAAATACAAGGTGGGTATCATTATTTGAACTTCAAAGGAAAGTTCTATTAAACTAGTGCTTCTTTCAGTATTATTGTTGTTGACGATGGTAATATTATTATCAATCCTACTACTATCATCACCACCGTTGTTGTTATTATTATTATTATTATTATTATTATTATTATTATTATTATTATTATTGTTATTATCATTACTATTATTATTGTTATTATCATATTTATCATCGTCATTTACTACTACTATTACTACTACTACTATTACTACTACTACCAATAATAATAATGATAATAATAATAATGATAATAATAATAATAATAATAATAATAATAATAATAATAATAATAATAATAATAATAATAATAATAATAATAATAACAATAATAATAATAATAACTACTATTGGGATGAACAATTATAACAAAAAGAATATTAACGTAAAAACAAGACCAGTAATAATGTGGACGAAACTTTCAGACAGTTATTTTCAGTTGGCAAAAAACAATAGAAAAAGATCCAGTCAAACACCTCGGTAAGAGAGACGAGAAGTTGTTCATTTCCGGAGAGAAGAGCGAATAATTCACGTCATTAATTAACATTTTCGAGTTGAGGAAAGAATTATGCACGATCAAAGACACGATCAATGCATGACACCTTGAGTAACATTTCGCAGCTGCTAATTTGTCCTTTAATAATTATCAACCGCCTGAAAAATGTACCCTGGGCAGACAGACATTAATGTATTCATACATAAATATTCACATATGTATACGTACTACACACAGACAGACAGACGGAGAGACGTGCAAACAGACGTGGAAGCGATAAGCAAAAGAAAAATAGTAGCAAAGTATATTTTAAAAAGTCTTCGTGCAATTCCCCTTTATAGAACAATCAACATGCAACAGCTGACCCTCCAAGGAACAAACGAGTCACGCAACCTTCCCTCCCTCCCTCCACTCCCTCCATTCCCTCCCTGCCTTCCTTCCATAATACTCCCTCACCCTCGCTTCCTTATTTCCTCCCTCCCCGACCCTCCTTGTGCCATCACGTTCCCTCCTTCGCTCCTTCCCTCCCTCCTTCACGGCGCGTCCCTTCTCGCGTTCCCTCTCACCTTCCTTCCCTCCCCCGCACCCGTCACGACTCAACACGGCTCAGACATTAGCCAACGCTTCACTTTAAGCGATAAAGAAACGCCGCCGCTTCTCCGTATCTCCTGCTATTCCTGTGTATGTGCGTTATTTATTTCCTCTCCGGCTACAATTATCAGCGGTGCTTTTTTCCGCCTCGTTTCGTGTCTGGACGCCGGCATTTCCTCGTGATAATTACCGCGGGAGCTCCGTCCGTGCGTGTGTGTGTGTGTGTGTGTGTGTGTGTGTGTGTATGCGTCTGTGTGTTTGTATGTGCATGCGGTCGACGTCATAAATTTGGGGGCCGTTTAGGTGAGGTCGATACGCGACCCCTCGATCGCCGCGCCCATTGGTCCAGCAAGTGGTGACGTAGCGCTACGTCATCACTGCGCCACTGCTACGTCACTACTGCAGTATTGCATCACGGAAACGTCATTGATCGTGGTCAGGTTTTCTTTGGTGTTACAGGAGGGACTCTACAGGAACAGCTAGCGTTGATCAAGCACCTGGAAACGTTTTGAAGGTGCATTTCTTAGTGGTGGTCGACCCTATCAGCCTCCTTATCACGTATTCAGTTACTCCTCGGCTGGAAGACTATTCTCAGCCTCAGTCACCTCAATTGGAAGACCTTGTTGGTCTTTATTCTACCCTCCTATAACTGCAGACACAGGAAAGGGACACTAATGTGCACTAGATCCAGTATACATAGGTATCGGTCTCATATTGTGTTGGGAGTCAGTTACTGGTTAAATGACCAAGATATCAGTGAAAGCGAAGCAACGGTGGTGTTGTCATGGGCACTGGTGTTGTGATGGCAGGCCAGACAGCTTCCTTGACGAGGAACACGCCGCCCACAGCGTAAGGGAGGCATGGAAGAGAGGAATACCTACGGCAGTGATGGTTCCTTTCAGTGGTACAGTGGGGGGATGCAAAGAGAATTTATTACGTCGTATGATAAGTGTCTGATGTCAATAATGATAATAATATGATGTAATAATAATAATAATAATAATAATAATAATAATAATAATAATAATAATAATAATAATATTATTATTATTATTATTATTATTATTATTAATACGGTAAGCCAGGTTTCATACCACCACCACCACCACAATTGTATTAGGAATAGGTTAGGTTAAGAAATAATATAACCACCACCATCACCATCACCATCAGCAGTGTCCCTACACAGCTAGCCACTGCACCATCACACAGCAACAACACCACCACTACCACCACCACCACCACCGCCACCACTCACCCTCAACCTTGCATCCATTTATCTTTATTAGTACAGTCACTACCATTATACAGTACTCACTATTCCCAACAGTATTTTTCTCTAATAATTCCAGTAGCAGTTTTGATAGTAGTAATAAAATAGTAATGATGATACGGTGCAATGAAATAATGCAACGTTCCCAAAACCACCACCACCACCACCACCACCCTACTCTGTCACCTTTAAGTAACCGCTGTTCACTCCACAACAAAGAATAAGGTAACTTACTCCCACCACCACAACACCACACACCCACGACTACTTACACTGCCTTACCTAACCACACTCACACACACCTCCATGTACAACTGCTCCATCCACCTACACAGTAACAGAAGTACAGAAGAAAGTGTAGTGGTGGGAGTATGTGTTGTAGTAGTAGTAGTAGTAGTAGTAGTAGTAGTAGTAGTAGTAGTGGTTGTGGTGGTAGTAGTAGTAGTAGTAGTAGTAGTAGTAGTAGTGGTAGTGTTACTGGTAGTGGTAGTGGTAGTAGTAGTGGTAGTAGTAGTAGTAGTAGTAGTAGTAGTAGTAGTAGTAGTAGTAGTAGTAGTAGTAGTAGTAGTAGTAGTAGTAGTAGTAGTAGTAGTAGTAGTAGTAATAGTAGTTGTTGTTGTTGTTGTTGTTGTAGTTTACTGACAAAAAAAATTAACTTTTTTGCATTTCAAACTAAAAGTTACACACACACACACACA
>NC_059304.1:23821174-23823674 GCF_017591435.1 Portunus trituberculatus
TTACTCTTCTTCCTCCTACAAGTTTTCACAATCACTACGATATGAAAACACACACACACACACACACACACACACACACACACACACTTTTACCCTCTGTACTATTGCATGCACACACACGTGTGTGTGTGTGTGTGTGTGTGTGTGTGTGTGTGTGTGTGTGTGTGTGTGTGTGTGTGTTCACTGTTTGATTCACTGTTTGATCTGCTGCAGTCTCTGACGAGACAGCCAGACGTTACCCTACGGAACGAGCTCAGAGCTCATTATTTCCGATCTTCGGATAGGCCTGAGACCAGGCACACACCACACACCGGGACAACAAGGTCACAACTCCTCGATTTACATCCCGTATCTACTCACTGCTAGGTGAATAGGGGCTACACGTGAAAGGAGACACACCCAAATATCTCCACCCGGCCGGGGAATCGAACCCCGGTCATCTGGCTTGTGAAGCCAGTGAGTGCGTGCATGTGGATGGGTGTAGGTGTGTGCGGGTGCGTGGGTAGGCGCGTGCGGTGTGGGTGCATACACGTGCGCATAAGACCATATGCTCATATCTTAGTACCGGTGTGTGGGTGGAGAGAGAGAGAGAGAGAGAGAGAGAGAGAGAGAGAGAGAGAGAGAGAGAGAGAGAGAGAGAGAGAGAGAATATCCAACACCAAATAAAGGGAAGTATCATTTGCCTCCCATGTGTGTGTGTGTGTGTGTGTGTGTGTGTGTGTGTGTGTGTGTGTGTGTGTGTGTGTGTGTGTGTGTGTGTGTGTGTGTGTGTGTGTGTGTGTGTGTGTGTGTGTGTGTGTGTGTGTGTGTGTGTGTGTGTGTGTGTGTGTGTGTGTGTGTGTGTGTGTGTGTGTGTGTGTGTGTGTGTGTGTGTGTGTGTGTGTGTGTGTGTGTGTGTGTGTGTGTGTGTGTGTGTGTGTGTGTACATAAGCCTTCGTACTGGTAGATGTGTGTGTGAAAGTGCTATGTGTGAGCAAGTATTGTGAGCGTGCGTGTAAATGTGTTTGTGTGCAAGTGTGCATGGGTAGGTATGTGTGGGTGTGCGTATGGGAGTGTGTGTGTGTGTGTGTGTGTGTGTGTGTGTGTGTGTGTGTGTGTGTGTGTGTGTGTGTGTGTGTGTGTGTTTATATCCCCATGTGCGTGACTTACTGCGAGAGTTTGTTGCTACACTACAGAAGAAAGTTGTGTGTGTCTGTGTGTGTGTGTGTGTGTGTGTGTGTGTGTGTGTGTGTGTGTGTGTGTGTGTGTGTGTGTGTGTGTGTTTCATACCGCAGAGCATATAAGTAATTATACGCGTAATTAGAAATACATGCACGTGTGTGTGTGTGTGTGTGTGTGTGTGTGTGTGTGTGTGTGCGCGCGTGTGTGCGTGTGCGTGCGTGCGGACTCCGGCAAGACAGGTGGGGACTTGGAGGAGCAGATAATTAACTTTAATGAGTACCAGGCAAAGGTAATTATCACATCAATCTACGACATGAGGCGAGTCAATTAAGTTATTTTACCTGTGCTCTGCCTGTACGTCTGTATGTATGTATGTGCGTGCCTGCGTGTGCCTGTAAGTGAGTGAGTGAGTGGGTGAGTGAGTGAGTGAGTGGGTGGCTGGCCTGATGGGTGGGTGGGTAGTTTTCTGCCTCTCACTTCACCACCTCCCCCCTCTCACCTCTCACCTCTCACTCTTCACCCCAGCATCCCAGGTCATCCACCTCTAGCATCGTGGATTGATTAAAGAAAGGCCTCCCGCACTCCATGAACCTCTCCTTCCTATACTCAAAGACAATAAACAAACAAAAATATCAAAACTTTACTGTGGCTAAATAATTCATTCATTTACCGAGCACACTACAGAAAATAACAAACAGTGCATCATGATTTATTTTACAATCATTAATTCTCTCTCTCTCTCTCTCTCTCTCTCTCTCTCTCTCTCTCTCTCTCTCTCTCTCTCTCTCTCTCTCTCGGCAGGTGTGGGTGGTGGTCACTCATTTATTCACAGTAATTTATCTACAGATTTAATTCTTTGTGATATAACATAGCAGAGAGAGAGAGAGAGAGAGAGAGAGAGGATGGTCTTTAAAACTCAACAAGGCATGTAACCGTCTGAAAGAGAGAGAGAGAGAGAGAGAGAGAGAATCATACAAATAAAAAAAAAATACATGAATTCTGAATATTTAACAATGAAACAAAAACTTTAAGAAAAAAAAGGGGGGAAAACCAGTATTTTCTCCCGGTACGGTGCGAGGCGAGGCGAGGCGTGGGAACAGTGGCGACCAATCACACCTTGTCTACGGAACCACGTCACTGATGGGCACAGCCAATCACAGCATACCACTCACCGGTGACGTTCCATGACACAACGATGACGAAACAGTGACGTAGCAATGACGCAATGATGACGTCACAATGATAACCCTCTTCTTTATTTTTTTTTTTTATTTCCCTTACCCGCCGCTCCTCCTCACCTCTCCTCTCCTCTCCTCTCCTCACCACCTCTCTTCAATCT
>NC_059304.1:23828674-23858674 GCF_017591435.1 Portunus trituberculatus
ACACACACACACACACACACACACACTTATTACTGAAACGACAATGGCAAAACTGATTTATAATATACTAATAAAAAGATTAATTAAAAACACTAAATGCATAAATAAATTAATAAATCAATAAAATGAAAATGAATAAATAAACAGATATGATTACAAAATATAACTCGTTTTCTTCCGCACCTCTAATTCGTCGGAGGAGGAGGAGGAGGAGGAGGAGGAGGAGGAGGAGGAGGAGGAGGAGGAGGAGGAGGAGGAGGAGGAGGAGGAATAAGGTTCATGGTGAAGGTCAGGGTGAAGGCAAGCAAGGGAGGGGAGAAAGGGAAGAGAGAGGGGAGAGGAGTTTCGTTTATCAGCGTTGGGTACATATGACTTTTCCCCTCATCTCTCCCCTCTCCCTATCTCTCCCTCCTCTCTCTCCCTTTCTCTCCTCTTCTCTCTCCTCAATCATACCATGCCACTCTCTCTCTCTCTCTCTCTCTCTCTCTCTCTCTCTCTCTCTCTCTCTCTCCACCCTACTTTAGTCTTCCTCTGATTATTATCACCCTTTACCTCCACCTCCCTACTCTCTCTCTCTCTCTCTCTCTCTCTCTCTCTCTCTCTCTCTCTCTCTCTCTCTCTCTCTCTCTCTGCTGAAGAGTTATGCACAATAAGTACTCGTGTGTGTGTGTGTGTGTGTGTGTGTGTGTGTGTGTGTGTGTGTGTGTGTGTGTGTGTGTGTGTGTGTGTGTGTGTGTGTGTGTGTGTGTGTGTGTGTGTGTGTGTGTGTGTGTGTGTGTGTGTGTGTGTGTGTGTGTGTGTGTGTGTGTGTGTGTGTGTGTGTGTGTGTGTGTGTGTGTGTGTGTGTGTGTGTGTGTGTGTGTGTGTGTGTGTGTGTGTGTGTGTGTGTGTGTGTGTGTGTGCACGCCTGGCCGGCTCATCCCCGGTGGTCTAGTCCTCAGGTAAACAGTCTCGTACGCCACACGCACCTGACGTCACTCGGAGCGTCACACGATAACACGAGGCGGTCCAGCGTAAATAACAATAACAACTTGGCGTATGGTGACGCGTACTGTGTGTGTGTGTGTGTGTGTGTGTGTGTGTGTGTGTGTGTGTGTGTTCTTAGACTCAATTTATGGTCAAGAAAATGGATATTGTCGTTTCTTCTCTGTATTTAGTGTATAAGTTTTGCGGACTACCTCTTTGATTGTCAAGTATTTGTGTGTGTGTGTGTGTGTGTGTGTGTGTGTGTGTGTGTGTGTGTGTGTGTGTGTGTGTGTGTGTGTGTGTGTGTGTGTGTGTGTGTGTGTAAGTGCATATATGTATGTATGTTTGTATGTACAGGCTGTGGAGTTGAGTTGATATTTTAATGTAAAGTAGACTAGTGGATATGGTCATTAAATTTTTTTTTGTGTGTGTGTTTTGTGTGTGTGTGTGTGTAAGGGCATGTGGTGTATATTTTTCTTTCATTTTTCTTCGCTGTTCTATGATCATTACGTTACTGTTACTATTACCATCTTCATCACCAGCTATTGTTAAGACGATCCCTACCAGTACACTGACTCGCTATACCTTCATCATCACCATCGTTGTGTCACTAACGATATATACAAATACTTCAATAAATGCGTGGAAATTATAAGTTTTTCTCATCTTTTTTTTTTTTTTTTTTTTTTTTTTTTGTGTGTGTGTGTGTGTGTGTGTGTGTGTGTGTGTTATATGTATTATACGCGCTTGAACGTACGTATGTTTGTATTTCTTCGCCGCAATGCAGGTTGTTGGAGTAGGAGGAGGAGGAGGAGGAGGAGGAGGAGGAGATGGTGGATGTGAAGATGACGACGAAGACGACAAGTAAGAGGAACAAGGAGAAGGAGGAGGAGGAGGAGGCAATGAGGAGGAGGAGGAGGAGGAAGGCAATGAGGAGGAGGAGGAGGAGGAGGAGGGAGGCAATGAGGAGGAGGAGGAGGAGGGGACAAAAGAGGAGTGAGGGGAAAGGAAAATACAAAAATTTCCTCAATTATGCCTCCATCAGAGGAGAAATGTTCCCTCCAGCACGAAAGGCAGTTCCAGGAGGAGGAGGAGGAAGAGGAGGAAGAAGAGAAGGAGGAGGAGGAGGAGGAGGAAGAGGAGGAGGAGGAGGAGGAGGAGGTGGAGGAGGAGGAGGAGGAGGAAGAGAATGAAGATAAAAAGGTGGTGGTGGTGGAGAATAGATAAAAAAATAAAGGAGGCGGTGGAAGAGGAAGAGGAAGAGGAGGAGGAGGAGGAGGAGGAGGAGGAGGAGGAGGAGGAGGAGTAAAAAAAGTAAGAATATTTCAAAGAATCACGGATGCGCAGTGAACACAATTAAACACAATGGACTTTCAAACCGGCGAGAGAAAAATGAAAAATACGCTAAAAAATAAGTCACGTCGAGAAAAGGAAGACAAAAAATAAGAGAAGAAAAAGGAAACAAGGAAAAAAAGAAGTGAATCCTACGACGACTAATTAAAACGACCACGTGCTAAAAGGAAGGAGAAAATGTAATGCAAGGACGACGCAGAATGGCAAGATATGAAAGACGAGGAAGAGGAGGAGGACGACGACGAGGAGGAGGAGAGGAAAGGAAGGCGGGAGAACGAGAGAATGAGACACGCAATAAAAAGACAGGAAACTGATATGAGAGAGAGAGAGAGAGACACACACACACACACACACACACACACACACATGGCTTCCGTCCCTCAGCTGATTCGTAACGTCACCGCCGCCGCACCGCCACCACTCCCACCACCCGCACCTCCTAGACCTATCCACCCCCGCACTCGCCCTACCCCCAACAAGCTGGCTCCTGGAGTTAATACAGGTCATGAAAGGTCAGGCAGGAGGGCATGAGGAGCTGACAGCGTGTCAGAGCATGTGTCCCTTCACTGGGTCAAATGGGACGTCTCTCTTTAAGGGCGTCGCTGCCTAGCCGACCCTGCTGCTGCCAGTGTCTACTGTCAATAGGGTGACGTCATTGTTTCCATGGAGACAGTGACGTCACACTCCCCCGAGGCGGTGAGGGTGGAAACAGGTGGAAATGCAGGTGGGAAAGGCAGGATTTTGAAAGAAAACCCTTCCCAACAGCGACTCTTAATCACACGAGAACCTTCAGTGTACAAAATGATTTAAGTGGACATTTAGAAAGAGTGTCATTTATCTTTAGTTTCCCTCACACATTTGACCAAACAATCCCGAGGCGGCGGCGTGCGGCAGTAGGCGCGGCGCCGCTACTGGCCTGCCTATTGATGACCACCTAGTGACGTCACCAACACGTCACGGAAGCGGCCAGCTACAGAGGGGAGGAGGGGATGAGGGGGAGGAAGACACACACCTGCAGCAGCCTCAAGGTCAGGTGAGGTAATGGCCCGGGAAGGAGGGAAGGGCGGGGGTGGAGGAAAGACTGAAGGGAGGGAAGGAGGGTGAAAGAGGGAAGGGAAGCGGTGGGGGAGAGACGGGAGGGAAAGAAACCAGAAAACCTAAAAACCATAACTCGGTAAAGAAAAAAATCACATTCGCACATCAGTCACCGCACATTAATAGCAATAAAAATGCAGAAATGAAAAAAAAATATATGGTAAAATTTCATGGAAAAAGAGAGAGGGAGGCAATCAAAAGTCAGTGAAATGCCAAGGTCAGTACCTCATAACCTTAAAGAACACTAGGAAACACCAACACCAACACCAACACGAGGCAAGACGAGGCAAGGCGAGGGTGAAAAATCTCTCGATCACCGCTACAATATTGAAGGTCAAACCAAATTAAACGTGTAAATGTTAAATGCAGGTGTTAATTACTTACTTGCTTACTGACGGAGAGAGAGAGAGAGAGAGAGAGAGAGAGAGAGAGAGAGAGAGAGAGAGAGAGAGAGAGAGAGAGAGAGAGAGAGAGAGAGAGAGAGAGAGAGAGAGAGAGAGAGAGAGAGAGAGAGAGAGAGAGAGAGAGAGAGAGAGAGAGAGAGAGAGAGAGAGAGAGAGAGAGAGAGAGAGAGAGAGAGAGAGAGAGAGAGAGAAATCAAATAAAAAAAAAAGGAGCGATGCATAGACAATAAATTATCATTACAATTATTATCATTATCAACGTTATCATCATTATCATTAATAAGATCAAAAGACAGTACTACATAGTAACCCCAAATCTCTCTCTCTCTCTCTCTCTCTCTCTCTCTCTCTCTCTCTCTCTCTCTCTCTCTCTCTCTCTCTCTCTCATGCACACATTGATCCCTCATAAATACTGCCACACCTTGGGCCACCACCTGCCAATAAAAGTGTTAGGCGTGAAGGGCGAGGAAGATGTGGATGGACAGGTTAGAGAGAGAGAGAGAGAGAGAGAGAGAGAGAGAGAGAGAGAGAGAGAGAATGTTTGCATCTGGAAAAAGAATACATTAAATGTCTTCAATTTCCAGCAATTGATGGAAATAATGATGATGATGAAAACTGATGTCCCTGCAAAATAAGGAGGATCTCTCTCTCTCTCTCTCTCTCTCTCTCTCTCTCTCTCTCTCTCTCTCTCTCTCTCTCAACTTCTTGTTTATCTATGTATGTATTTATATCTATCCATTCCTTCATCTACGTCCCTCAATGTATGGGGACTGGCAACTTAGTGAGCCTTTTTTATATGTATATTCTTTGTTGCTCTTGGCCAACTGTCTCCTCTTACATAAAGAAAAAAAATAAATCTTCCCTTGTACCCATTCTGTCTTTGTCCTCTCCTGAACACTTATAATATTTCAACACACATTAGAAACACCACCACCACCACCACTACTACTACTACCACCACCACTACGAGGCAAAGGTCATAACAGCAATACAAAACCCCCGCCAGGTGACGTGTATGATAGAACACACAGGAAGGGAAACTAGGGACTCACGAGGGAAACATCTTTCTCATCATCCTCAAGTCACTGTCACTTTCTTGTGCTCTTCTACAGATACGTCTTTTGTTTTCTGTCAACGCAGGATCAAATACCTATCATGTTGTATCCCGTGGTGCGTAATATAAGGCTGTTTATAATCCCAAAGTTTCAAGTCCTGTGTATTCTCAAAACAGCAGAGTTGGGAAGAGAGAATGGGTCTCTGTTTGTACCGAGAGAAAACGTAGAAATTTATTGGTTAACTCAAACTTCAGACACGCCCTCGCATATAATACTACAACAGACTCAACCATGTCTATTTCGACATCTTTTGAGTGCGTCGAATATCGCTAATGTGTTCTATTATATAAACTGCAACGGATCAATAGGGTCAATTTTAAGGAAGACAAGGCAAGAGGAGGCTGAGATCATCCAACATCCTCGTAAAGGCATTTTTTTTCCCATTTCAAACTGGACCCAGCTCAAGTTTTAAGAGAGGCGGTGAAGCAGGATACCAGATTAGGTAGAGTCTGGTCTAAGAGGTCCAAAAATGTCTGAGGTCAGTGTATGTCCTCAGGGAATGCTTAAGAGTGCAAATTAAAGGAGATAGAAAGTGTGATAATGTCCGAGGTGAATGCGTGTCCTGAGGGAGTACTTAAAAATATACATAAATTATTGGTTGACAAGAAAAAAGAGGAGAGATTAATCGAGATGCTGAGGAGAGTGCGCGTTTTAAAGGAATGTTTGAAAGTGTAAATTAAAGAAGATAAAACTTAATAACGTGTCCTCGAGGTATAAAAAAAAAAAACATACAATAAAAATTAAAATGATCAAAGAAGAAGTAATGACAATCCAAGGTAAGTGTGTTTTCTCCAGGGATTACTAAAACATATCAACAAAGTAAAAACCTCAACAAGAAGAAAAATAAACCCGTTTCCTCGTTACGCATCATTTCAGAACTTGCTAAACTGGTGTACACAAAACCCAGCACGCACCGTATCTCTCTCAGCCGCCGCACTCACCACACACACAAGAAAAATAAAAGACAAAAGAAAAAAAAATAGTGTTAAGCCTCTAGAAATTTCAAGTGTGAAGCTTTGTCTATGTAAAATACGATGCCACGCTCAAGACTCAGGTTTACTTAAATTTTTCACAGAGATTAGAGAAGATAATATTTCTGTGGGGGAAAAACTATCTAGACAAGTCCCCGCCTCTTCACATGACAAGCGAGATACGTAACCACCACCACCACCACCACCACAACTTCTTCCTCTTCCACCTCCTCCTCCTCCTAATCTTTTTACTTCCACTTCCAACTCATCCTTCCCCATCTACTATTGCCTCCACGTCATTCTAATCCTCCTCCCTCATCCACAGCTCTTCATCCACCTAAAGCTCCTCCTTCTCCTATCCCTCCTCCTCCACCTTAACCTCGACTTCCATCTCCTCCTCCACCTTGACCTCGGCCTCCACTCCCCAGCATCCTGCCTGAACCAATCTGTCGGGAGCTAATGGCCTGCCATTACGCCCCCGCTCTGCCTCCCACTGCCTGCAGCTCCGGACAGGAGCAGGACAGGCTGACACACTCCTGAGATTTGAATGGACCCATCTGCATGTTCCTCTCACTCACACACACACACACACACACACACACACACAATGTCCTGCTTCCCACATTTTTTTTTTTTCATGTACGCAACACCTACACACACACACACACACACACACACACACACACACACACACACACACACACACACACACACACATCTGTTATCTCCATTATTCAGGAGAGCTAATTCTATCCCTCCCCCTCTCTCTCTCTCTCTCTCTCTCTCTCTCTCTCTCTCTCTCTCTCTCTCTCTCTCTCTCTGTTATCCTATACTTGTCGTTTTGTCATTCTTTCCCACAATGTATTTAATTTACTAGCGAATACAACCAAGGTACAGGGAGGATATACAAATGATGTTGCCGCGCAGCGAAAGCAAGCTAACTATGGTTGGCGGCAAACTAGCGAACTAGCAAACGAGCGGAGGGGCAGGGGAGGAGCTTCGGGATGGTGGGGCCCGCTAGGGGTGGCCTGGCCTCCCATCAACGCAATGCCTAGACCAGTAAGTATCTCAGCTCCACGTAGGCCAGTCAGTAAAACACTCGAGGAAGCAACAACCCACAAATACATCACAGCACCAAACAACAGCAAGATATTCATTCACTCAGGTCCGGCCCGAAGCATAAGCGAAGTAAGTGGTGGCTTAGGTCCTCGAGGCCACGAGGGGGCCCCCAAGAGCAATAAAAAATATATTGTAGCCTATTTGTTATTTTTCGCCCATGTATAAATAGTTATTTCTATATGATCAAAGATATGGAGACAATATGGAGTTGTAAAAATATATTATAAGTAATGTTATGTGGTTCTTTGTACTTAAATCACCCATAGATTGTGCTAAATCACCCTTAAATCCAATCAAGTAGTATTTATATGGGATCATAAATGCTCTTCGGGCGGCCATTTTTTTCCTGGGTATTGCAGATCGGGCACCACCCTCTAATATTCTTCCATGAGACCATGGGAGCCCCCTCCAATGAAGTAATTTGTCCTGCTGCTAGGCAACAAAGGCCATATAGCTGCTAGATGTCATTAGTGGGATTCGAATCGATGCCCCGCAATCTACCACCATCGTGGCAGAATGCGGCGCCTTAATCCGCGTGACCACTAAGGACACTAAGAGTGGGTGAAATAAACCATTTGTGTTACTTTGTTTTAGGTACAGTACAGTAGCTCTGTTCATTAATACATTAAATATTTGAATGGTATTTATTCATTTTTTTATTTCATTCTTTATGTCTTTGTACAATGGAATTTATAATTATTTTTGTGAGCTAATAAAGTTGAAATTTGGAAGTGTTATTTGTTTTTATTGATCTTGCATTACAATTTATTGTTCCACATTGCCGTTGCACTTTTTTTTTAAACCAAAAATAATTAAACATGACACATTTACAGTAAGAACATTGTCTACCTGTTTATTTACTTAGGGGGCCCCCAAATACAATTTCGCTTAGGGCCCCATGGAGGCTTGGGCCGGCCCTGTATTCACCACTCGCGTATTTAAATTCCCGCACACAATGGCCGCAGGAGCCACAAGCCGACACTCCAATACAGGCGACGGAATATTAAACCTCAAACTTTCACTCTACCTTAACTCCTCAGCTTCCTCCTCAGGTTGGGTCCCCTCGCGGTTTCCGTCACGTAACCGCTCCGTCTTGAAGCACGCACACACACAAAAAAAAACATCATGATAAAAGACACTCCGTGCTCTGGTCAGCCCGCTCGCCACCGTCGCTGCTCGTGAAACAGCTTGATGTTGCCGTTGCTGTGACGTAAAACTGTTGCCAAGATACATATATACTCTCTGCCGATTTGACCTGCTTAACAGCGATTCGTGAAGGAAAATTAGTTTTTTTTTTTTTCTTTTTCTTTTTTAATGCAGAAGGGGCAATGGCCAATGGCAACAAAAAATGAAAAAAAAGAAGGCTCACTGGGTTGCCAGTTCCCTAAAAGGTCATTCAACCAATCCATTTTGAGCGGATATACAGAACCAATAGACGAGCAGAAAGAGGAACAAATGCATGATAATATGAGATCTTGGTCTGGGTGTTCCTTTGTCATGTGGCGCCAAATGATTCCGCTTTTCAATCGGTTTTGGTTGTCTTCCCCTACCTTTTCTTATCTCATATTATTATCCAACACCAGACCATTATCAGACTAAGGCAGCCCCTCTTGACCAGATTGCATGATTGTGTATGACAAGCTGAGCGTTGTGGAACCTCAGAGCTTGATGCTGTACGATATGATGGGCAAAAACTAAGCAGATAATGATAGAATGCATGAGGTAGACCTGCTTAAGAGGAATGATACAAGGAGAAAGAGATAGAGGGAGACAACGAGTGAAACATCTGAACAGCTTGGTACGAGATACTGGAGACAGCAGTAGGGAACATGATTTATTGAAAGGGACAAAGGAAGTAGGGCTTTCCGTGGTCGCTGACGTCAAAGACACGGCATTCGGTCAGTCAAGATGAGGTAAACATATCATTACACTTTTCAGCAGCGAGGTAGTGGCGAGTCACTCCCAGGTAGAGGCAAATTGAATAAAAAGTTCATTGAAATCCTAAGATGTGCTGAGAAACTTGAAAATCGTAAACAGGTTCGCAAACTCAGAGTGTGTGTTTCTAAGCGAGAGAGTCCGGCACTGTTTGACCTCAGTTGTTGTGGCGCCAAGACGTTCTTCATCATGACTTCATTTGGAAGGAAAGACGAATATGGAGTGAGGTTTTTTTTTTTTATCATTCCACTTGTTTCGAAAAACAAGTGGGTGAGTGAGGGCAGGGAGCGCCACGACACATCGAGGAAAAGGTCCCAGTTTCTTGCCCTGACACCTTAACGTTCCCAGTTTTCGTTTGGTACTCTCATTAAAGGCTGGGTGAACGTGAGTAGGAATAGGCAGAAGGAATATTAGCCATCCCTTCAGAATAGATAAATAAACAGATAGATCAGTAAACTGGGAGACAAATGGATAGGTAAAAAATATAAACACAGATTGATGATTATAATGTACAAAGATTTATTCAAATACATAACAAGTGAAGCAATGCAAGGACTAGGTCAGCTATTGTCATACTGACCTATGGAAAGTATTTTTAGAAGATAAACAGACAAAATAATAGTGAAGAGAGAATAGTGGCAGAGACAGAGAAGTAAGTAAGGAAGTACAGTACAAGGCAAGGGTTGCACATTGCACAAGGAACACAGGGGAAGACAGGGAAGAACAACGAAGAGACAAGGAGGCAAAAAATGACGAAAATAAATGAGATACCTAACAGTGAAAGACGTGGAAAAGACCAGAGTGGAGAAAGATATAAATAGGAACATAAGAAAAAGAAAAAGGAGGGAATTGCAGGTAAGAGAAAGACAGAAAAAAACATTAAAGAAGCATGGAGGAAATAAAAAATAAAAGAGAAGAAATAAAAATGAAAAGAGAAGAAACAAAAATATAAAGAGAAGAACATTAAAAAAGCATGAAGGAAATTGAATAATATAAAACCATGGAATACCTAACAGTTAAGGACATGGAAAACAGTGGAGTCTGGTAGTGATCCGTAGACATCCCTCGCCACCAGGCTAAGACAGTCAGGCGCCACGGAAAGAAAGGACCCTGGGAATAGAGAGAGGGGGAAAAGTGAAGTCAGTCATTCAGTCAGTCTCTCTCTCTCTCTCTCTCTCTCTCTCTCTCTCTCTCTCTCACCCGTGGACAGGTTCTGTATCCTGAAGAGGTGATCATCGCCAGGCAGAGGAACCAAGCTGAAGAAACGCACGTCCTTCTCCGTCAGTGTCTGCGGCTCAAGACCCGAGGCGAACTGCAGGCGAGGAAACAAGGAGTGACGAGGATGTGAAAGAAAGAATTTCAGGGAAAGGGAAAAGAGGGAGAAGTAAGGAGAGTATCATGGACGAATTTGTGTGACGAAGAGGAGCAGGAAAGGATATGATGTTGCAATTTCACTTAAACACCCAACTAGACAAGATGATTCGTGGCGGAGCGGTTTACTATACCAAACACTCATGACCTCAACGGCTCACCACCTTCAAGCAAGCCCTTTAGCCACACAGGCGCCTAGATAACGTTACTCATATAGCAGTGTGATATCAGGGTACTTAGCTGGTGACGGGTTTCAAAGAGGGTTGTGTCTGAGTGACAATCGTAGTAGTGAACTTCTACGATATTGTAACCTTGTTAGAGTTAAAGGTGGAAAACCGGGGAAAGCAGAGTGTGCACTGTGCGATGGACGAACAGAGAGTGTCGGTCTTGCTCTGACCATCACGACGTGACACAGAAAAAAGTAAATACTCGATAAGCACTCTCATCTTGTTCCTTTATTTGGATTATTTATTTACTTATTCTTACAGCTTTATTTATTACTTGTTTATCTATTGAAAGAATTTGATATTTCATTTTATTCACCACGAATTAGTATAATCAACACAGGATAGTGTAACTATTAACTATCCTCACTGAGAATAGGAAGTTGAGCCAGCAGGGGACACGTCATTTTGTCTAATTGCCAATTAAATATTTCAAAGTTCTAACAATGAGAACGAGGAGATGAAACGAAGGCAGGAAGAAAAAAAGAACAATGAATAGTGTAAGAAATAAAGAAAAAATGGAAGAAATGAAGCAAAAACAACAAAAATTCCTAACTCTCTCAAATCAGCACATGAAGACAAACACACGTGAACAAATGGACAACAGAACACCACTCAAACAACACATCAAAATCACGAAATGGAGCACAATACAGAACAGCAAGAGAAGACAAACCGTGAGGGCGCCAGATACTCACCATGAGGGCGACACAGTCCGGGGTGGAGGCATGGAGGTACCAGGAGCGGCAGGCGTCACTCTCCATCACCACCACCTCCCCCTGACCCACACCACCACCACCAATGCCACCACCGCCACCGCCGCCGCCGCTGCGCCCGTTGAGGTGAGGCGAGGAGGAGGAGATGGAGGAGACGTCGAAGGTGTGAAGGAGGAACCGACCTGCTGAGAGAGAGAGAGAGAGAGAGAGAGAGAGAGAGAGAGAGAGAGAGAGAGAGAGAGAGAGAGAGAATAAGATGTATAGATTAATTTTCTTTTATTCCTTTTTCCTTTTTCCCTCAATCATTTAACTGTCTTCCTATCTTCCCGCGTTCTTCCTCATCTCTGTTATCTTTTTTCCCGTCTATTTCAACCCATCTGGGGTTGAGATTGACGTCGCTGGCTTCTGTGAAACTCGACTTAATAACTATATATGTAATCTCTACAAAATGACCAATTATTCTGCATTTTTCAGAACAAATCTACACAAGGTGGAGGTGTTTGCATTTATTTACATGACAAATTTCATGGTGTAAGAATTAGTGATGCTTGCTTGCAACTGCTGCATATTGAATCATTATTCATTGAAATTTCAAGACCCTACAAGTTCATCATAGGAATTGTTTACAGACCCCCTAATGCATCATTTAATGATTTTCTTAACTCGATGGAACACATCTTAGAATCAATCTCATACAATAATTCAAGATGTTTCATAATGGGAGATTTTAACATTAACTTACTTAATTCTAATGATAACGTTATAAATTATATGTCTCTTTTATTCTTACAATTTTCTTCAAACTATAATTAAGCCAACTAGAGTCACCAGGAATTCCGCAACACTAATTGATCATATTTGGACTAATGATATGCAGAATTATATAAGGAGTGGTATCATGTACACATCTATAAGTGATCATTTTCCAGTGTGTAGTTCATTTTTCGTCCCTGTTGTGGGTGATGCATCGCACATAAGAATAACCAAAAGAATTTACAATAGTGAGAACATAAGAACTTTTAAAGAAGATTTGAAAAGTTATGAGTGGAACTCAGATTTGTCTCATGTTGAAGGAGTTGATAACATCTTTAACAGATATATGGACAAATTTACATGTATATACTATACAAATTTTCCTACAAAATCTTTTACTGTTAAGGAGAAGCACTTTGGCAAGCCATATATTACGCCGGGAATTATAAGATCTATAAAACACCGCAATAAGTTACAGAAGTTGTACGCTAAATGGCCTTTAACATATGGAACAACATTTAAAAAATACCGAAACGTTCTAACTACAGTTATTCGAACAGCTAAGGAAAGCTACTTTAAAACAAAGCTAAGTCAAGAATCGGGTAATACTAAGAAGACATGGCAAACTCTTGATTATTTATTGGGAAAAAATCGTTCTAATTTGCCATCTTCCATGAATTTTCAAGTAAACAAAACAATTTCAAACAATAGAGATATCGCTGAGGAATTCAATAACTATTTTACCAGTGTTGCTAATAAATTAGTGGCAGAGATTACCCCAAGTGCTATTCCATATGAGACATTCTTACCAGAACCAGTTCCTTTTTCATTTTTTATGAAACCTACCACAGTGCTGGAAATTAAAGAGGTTATTAAGAATTTAAAATTACTTGTGCTGGTTACGATGAAATAAGTATAACAATTATCAAGGAATGTAGTGATGAGATATCTCCTTTTTAGAGTTTTTATAAATAAATGTTTCAGAGAAGGAAGTTTTCCTAAAAAGCTGCAAATTGCTAAGGTTATACCCATATATAAAAAAGGTGACATAATAAATAGTACTAATTACAGGCCGGTGTCCATACTCCCGAGCCTCAGCAAGGTCATAGAAAAGATATTTGCCAACAGATTAACCGAATATTTAACAAAGTTTTCGCTCTTAACCCAACATCAATATGGTTTCCGCCCCAACTATTCTACTGAATTAGCAATACACCAACTTTGTCAAGAAATCTATGATACACTGAACAACAAATCTATCCAAATTACGGTCTTCTGTGATCTCAGCAAAGCATTTGACACTGTGTCGCACGATATTTTATTGCATAAGCTAAGCATATATGGTGTAAGGGGAAAGGCAAATGATTTTTTGAAGAGTTACTTGGGATATAGAAAACAATACACAGCATACAATAGTGCTTCTTCTTCACTTCAGGCAGTAAATTGTGGTGTTCCACAAGGGTCAATTTTAGGCCCAATATTATTTTTAATTTATGTTAATGACATTGTTCGTGCAAGTAACAAAATGAGATTTCTGTTGTTTGCAGATGACACTACAATATTTATGAAGGGACAAAATTTTGATGAAATGACATCCACAGTAAATGAAGAACTGATTAAAGTTTCAGACTGGATAAAAAGTAACAAACTAACCATCAATATCTCGAAAACTTTCTACATGGTATCATGTTTCACCAACACTAATCTGCCTAACATTAATATTAAATTTAATAACCATAGTCTATGTAAAGTTGATCATATAAAATTTTTAGGGGTGTATATTGATGAAAAACTAACGTGGAAACCACATTTAAATCGCCTCTGTACCAGGATGTCACAAATTACAGGTATTATATATAGAATTAGAAATTTTATAACAGCAGACTGTCTCAGATTAGTGTACATGTCAACAGTGTATCCTCATTTATTGTACTGTGCAGCAATTTGGGGCGGAACTTTTCAAACTTTATTAGAGAGATTATTTATTTGTCAAAAGAAAATTATTAGAGTCATGTGTTTTAAATCAAAATACGAACATACAAATTCTTTGTTTTGTGAACTCAAACTTTTGAAACTTCCTGACATCATATTTCAGCAAACATGTATATTTAGTCTTTGTATGTATTTCCATTCAACACCACCTTTCAGCTACTTTCTGTGAACCCTTACACAAGAAGACCACACGATATCAGAATACCATATTGCCGGATAGTTCACGCACAGCGTAGTGTCAGTGTGCGGGGTGCGAGGAGCTGGAATAATCTCCCGCAAGAAACTAAATCCATTACTTCACTCAACTTGTTTAAGAATAAAGTAAAAATTTCTATATTAAATACTTATGATCAATGACTATACTTGAAGGAAGATTTGAGTCTGATATTTGCCTTTGTACTGAAATGAACTAATATTATTTCATATGTGTGTATTATAAGTCGGCATGTTATGTAAGGGTACATAGCTTATATAATTATGTACTTCTATCGGCTTGTTCGTCTATCTTCCTGGTTTTGTGTGTCCGTCTGTATGTATGTATGTATGTATGTATGTATGTTTGTGTGTATATGCGTATGTATGTACGTATGTATGTATGTGTGTATAAATGTATGCATATATATATGTATGCATGTATTTGTGCATGTATCTATGCATTTAGTTGCATGTATGCATGTTCAAGTGTATTTACGAATGTATGTATGCATGCATGCATATATGTGTATGGGCATGTTTGCCTTCATGTATGTGTGCTATACAACCATATTATCACCTGTTATGAGGAACAGACTAAACACTGAAAGAAGCAATTGATATATGCATAGTTACTAATGAAATGCATAGATATGTCTATGTGTGCATGTGTAGGTATATGGTATGCTCAACCCCAAGTCATTTTTTATATAGTTATATGTTAATATATATGTATATGTGTATGTTGAACGCATACATTGGATATAGATGAAAGCTTTTACTTCATGACCATGGATACGGCATATATATTATGTTTGTATGTATGAATGCATGCATGCTTGATGTGTATATGTGTGTATGTATGTATGTATGTATGCATGTATATATCTCTACGCTTGTATATGTGTGTGTATATAATGTATGTATTTATGTAGCATGACTGCGTTTTTTTTTTTTTTTTTTTTTTTTTTGTATGTATGTATGTTATAATGTGTCTGTATGTGCCTGAAGTTATATTTGTACCAGTATGGCCATATACTAATATATACAGTATTTATATGCGAATGTGTATAAACGAGTATGTGAGCATGAAAATCTCTGTATCCGTATGAGAATGGATGTATGAATTTATTGTTGTTTTGCTTGTGTGTAGGAATTATTATGTGATTAGTAAAATAGGACTGGAAGCTTTGGAGTCTGCTTTTTTTATTAATTGATATTTAGTTTTGTTTATCACTAATGAAAGGAAATGCAAAAGTCGCGCATTTCAAACAATGTTATATACCAAAGGTCTATATAAAAGCTTATGCTTAATAGACCAAGCCTTAATATTGAATTTGATTATATGTTTGTATGTGCATATTATATACGTAAGGTTGTATTATAAGGCAATAAAGATATCAATCAAAAAAAAAATCAATCTTTCAATTTTATGTTAGTCATCCATGTACGCATCACGTTTTCTCTCACACCTCATCACTCCTCACTTTAAAATCCCATTCCTTCACGTCCTAGTCTTCATTCCTTTACTTCCTTCATTGTTTATATCCAGTTTTTCTCTTCTCAGCTCTCATATATCTTCCTTTCTTCCTTCCTTCCTTCTCCTCCTTCTCCTCTTCCTTCCTTCCACTCCGCATGTCCTTCCCTTACCTCCATCGCTGTTGTCAGCACACGCCACTAAGCCAGCCACGCCTGAAGAAGAGAGGTTGATGGAGAGGTAGAGTCCCTTCTGCGCCTCCTTCAGACACCGCGGTACAGTAGTCCGGTATCTGACGCACATCTCCCGCTCCTGCACGGCGGTGACGGTCGCTCCTGAAGAGAAAATATTGACTGAGGGAAAGATATTTGAGGGTCTAGACGGGGTGAGTCGGTGCTGCGTGGGAGGCCAATGGGGGAAAGGAATGAAGGCAATGTGTGTGTCTGGCTAAGACTCACTTCTTCTTCTGATTCTGAGTGTGGCGTCTAGAATTTTGCTTGTGGGCGTCTCCTGCGGGGATCTGACATTCCGCCCTGACCTCCGAAGCTCCTGCAGGAAAAAGAAGAGAAAAGATAAGAATTAAGAAAGAAAGGAAGGAAAGAAGGAGAGAAGAAGGATGGTGTTGGGCGGAATCATTATGAATTTCTTCTTTTGTTTTTAATTTATAGATGTTATTCTGGATCTGTTGAACGTATAGGGGTGATTTCAAGTGTGGTTGGGCAGTTCTTTTTACATGGTCTTAGCCTGTCCCATTGCTTACAATCTTAATCTATCACTGTCTATTCATCTGAACCCATATCTATATTTCTATACACTTCTATTTTACTTGTATTCCACCGTGTCTGCCTCTATCTTTACTCTTCCCCCGCGTTTATCTCCCCGTCAGTCTGCCCGCCTCATCGCCCTTCCTGCCTCACACTCACTATACTCAGCCTTATATCCGTGGGGGTGTCGGGGTCCTCAGCGGTGGCGGTGGCAGCGGCGGACAGGGTCAGGCTCTTCACGTAGTCCACCACGCAGGCGTGTGACCAACCCTCCAGACTCACTCCGTTGATCTTGAGCAGCCTGTCTTGTGGCCTGCAGAAGAGATAAGGTGAGCTAATGAGAAGGAAGAAATGGAACAGAAAGCAAGGTAACAGAGAAGGAAAGGGAGGATGTGAGAATAGAAAAGGATTGGTTTGGGAGGAGTAGAGAGAAGACAGATAAGGTGGAAGGAATTTTGTGACTGAAAGAGAAGGAAAACAATGAACGTGTGACTACTACTACTACTACTACTACTACTACTACCACCACCACCACCACCACCACCACCACCATTACAAACCATTCTTCCTTTCTCTAACCACATTTCTTACCCCACTATAACCAGTTACACTACCACCACCCTCCTCCACCAGCACCAGCACTGCACCAACCTTATCTTGAGAGCGGCCAGAGGAGAGACGGGGGACACCTTGTAGATGGAGTGGTCGCCCAGCACCTGATCTGTGGCCAGGAACAACCCCAGCAGGATGACGGGGCTCAGGAGGGGCTCGCGGCTTCCGTCGGGGTCATATAAACTCAGCTCCGTCACGAACTTCTCCGAGAGGTTCATCTGCCGGGAAGTGAGTCAGCTTGAGTCACACAGGACCACATTCTGCCCCTCACCTCCACTACTTTCAAAAAGGCTTTCCGTAGTTGAAGTGTGGTATATGTTTTAGTGTGTTTTGGTGTATTCTAGTGACAGATTAACACTTCTGCCGTACGCCTCCACTACTTTCAAAGTGCTTTAGTTAAAATGACACATGTTTTAACTTTTTGTGTGTGTATTTTAGTAACAGATTATCACTTTTGCCGCACACCCCAGTACTTTCAAAAGGCTTTACCTAGTTGAAGTGATGTATGTTTTTAGCGTGTCTTTTGGTATTCTAGGGACAGATCAACAAGGCTTTTACATTACTGACTCGAGAAACACGCTTGAGAACCCTGCTAATCATCTCTGTAGCCTTGGAAATAGTCGTGGTGAGGGATCAAAGCTTTTCTGAATATACTGACTGCCCTGTACAGAACCACATGTTACTCAAGACAACTCGTATTCATAACTTCTCTTTTTTCTTTTTTTTATTTATACTTGTAGATAAGGAAAAGGAACGAGCACAATTATTATTCTTATTTGTCATTTTCCAGTAATTTTTTGCTTGATTTGAAATTATTGTTTGTTTGTTAATTTGATATTTGTGTGTGTGTGTGTGTGTGTGTGTGTGTGTGTGTGTGTGTGTGTGTGTGTGTGTGTGTGTGTGTGTGCTGGAGGAGAACAGACAAAACGAACAAGAAGGAAAAGAAAAACGCGAAGGAGAAAGACGACGACAACGAAAAAAAAGAAGAAGGAAACAACAAAGGGCTTACCGTGAACCCTGATGCGCGACTGCCTGTTCTGGGGAGGGTTCTGCTTCGGGCGGCGGCGTGGCGTGGGGCAGCGTTGCGTGGGGCGGCGGGGTGGGTGCGGGGCAGAGTGGTGCGGGCCGGGGCAACGCTAGAGGAGTCGCTGTCGAAGGATATGGTGGAGAGGATGGTGGAGATGGCCTGCTTGCTGTCTTCCCCCTCCTCCACCTCTTTCTCCACCAGACTGCTCGGCCGCTCTAGGGATGGACGACCTGGGATGTGGATGCCGGCTTGTATGATTGTATGGTTGTATGGTTGTGTGGTTTTGTGGTTGTATGGTTGTGTGGTTGTGTGCTTGTATGGTTGTGTGGTTGTGTGCTTGTAAGGTTGTATGGTTGTGTGGTTGTGTGGTTGTGTGTTTTTGTAGTTGTATGGTTGTGTGGTTGTATGGTTGTGTGGTTGTCTGGTTGTGTGGTTGTGTGGTTGTATGGTTGTGTGGTTGTGTGGTTGTATGGTTGTGTGGTTGTGTAGTTGTATGGTTGTGTGGTTGTATGGTTGTGTGGTTGTATGGTTGTGTGGCTGTCTGGTTTTGTGGTTGTGTGGTTGTATGGCTGTGTGGTTGTATGGTTGTGTGGTTGTGTGGTTGTGTGGTTGTATGGTTGTGTGGTTCTACGGTTGTGTGGTTGGATAGTTGTATGGTTGTATGATTATGTGGTTGTGTGGTTATGTATTTGCATGGTTGTATGGTTGTATGGTTGTGTGGTTGTGGGGGTCGTATGGTTGTGTTTGGGTGGTTGTATGGTTGTGTGGTTGTGGGGGTCGTATGGTTGTGTTTGGGTGGATGTATGGTTGTGTGGTTGTATGAGTGTATGGTTGTGTGGTTGTGTGGTTGTATGATTGTGTGGTTGTGGTTGTATGGTTGTGTGGTTGTATGGTTGAATTATTGTGTGGTTGTATGGATGTATGGTTGTATGGGTGTGTGGTTGTGTGGTTGTATGTTTGTGTGGTTGTATGGTTGTGTAGTTGTGTGGTTGTATGGTTGTGTGGTTGTATGGTTGTATGGTTGTGTGGTTGTATGGTTGTATGTTTGTATGGTTGTGTGGTTGTATGGTTGTGTGCTTGTATGGTTGTGTGGTTGTGTAGTTGTATGGTTGTGTGGTTGTGTGTTTGTATGGTTGTGTGGTTGTGTGGTTGTATGGTTGTATGGTTGTGTGGTTGTATGGTTGTATGGTTGTGTGGTTGTATGGTTGTATGGTTGTGTGGTTGTATGGCTGTGTGGTTGTGTGGTTGTGTGGTTGTGTGGTTATATGGTTGTGTGGTTGTGTGGTTGTATGGTTGTATGGTTGTGTGGTTGTATGGTTCTACGGTTGTGTGGTTGGATGGTTGTATGGTTGTATGATTCTGTGGTTGTGTGTTTGTGTATTTGTATGGTTGTATGGTTGTATGATTGTGTGGTTGTATGGTTCTACGGTTGTGTGGTTGGATGGTTGTATGGTTGTATGATTTTGTGGTTGTGTTGTTGTATGGTTGTATGGTTGTGTGGTTGTATGGTTGTATAGTTGTATGGTTGTGTGGTTGTGGGGTCGTATGGCTGTGTGTTTGGGTGGTTGTATGGTTGTATGGTTGTGTGGTTGTATGGGTGTATGGTTGTGTGGTCGTATGATTGTGTGTTTGTGTGGTTGTATGGCTGTGTGGTTGTTATTGTATGGTTGTGTGGTTGTATGGTTGAATTATTGTGTGGTTGTATGGATGTATGGTTGTATGGGTGTGTGGTTGTGTGGTTGTAAGGTTTAATTATTGTGTGGTTGTGTGCTTGTATGGTTCTGTGATTGTATGGTTGTATGGGTGTGTGGTTGTGTGGTTGTATGGCTGTGGGGTTGTATGGTTGAATTATTGTGTGGTTGTGTGATTGTATGGTTGTGTGATTGTATGGTTGTATGGTTGTGTGGTTGTATGGGTGTGTGGTTGTGTGGTTGTATGGTTGCATGGTTGTATGGTTGTATGGTTGAATTATTGTGTGGTTGTATGGTTGTATGGTTGTGTGGTTGTATGGATGTGTGGTTGTGTGGTTCTATGGTTGCATGGTTGTGTGGTTGTATGATTGAATTATTGTGTAGTTGTATCGATGTATGGTTGTGTGGTTGTATGGATGTATGGTTGTGTGGTTGTATGGTTGCATGGTTGTGTGGTTGTATGGTTGAATTATTGTGTGGTTGTATGGATGTATGTTTGTGTGGTTGTATGGATGTATGGTTGTGTGGTTGTATGGATGTATGGTTGTATGGTTGTGTGGTTGTGTGGTTGTATGGTTGCTTGGTTGTTTGGTTGTATGGATGTATGGTTGTATGGTTGTGTGGTTGTATGGTTGTGTGGTTGTATGGTTGTATGGTTGTATGGTTGCTTGGTTGTATGGTTGTGTGGTTGTATGGTTGTGTGGTTGTATGGTTGTGTGGTTGTGTGGTTGTATGGTTGTGTGATTGTATGGTTGTATGGATGTATGGTTGTTTGGTTGTATGGATGTATGGTTGTATGGTTGTGTGGTTGTATGGTTGTGTGGTTGTATGGTTGTATGGTTGTATGGTTGTATGGTTGCTTGGTTGTGTGGTTGTATGGTTGTATGGTTGTGTGGTTGTGTGGTTGTATGGTTGTATGGTTGTGTGATTGTATGGTTGTATGTGAGGTGAGTTTTCTTGTAATTCATTTTTGTACTGTTGCCTCCTTTTTGTATGAATTCTATCTTTTGGCAATGTGCTTATCTATCTGTGTATGGATGGATGGATGGATGGATGAATGGGTGGATGGATGGATGGGTGGATGGATGGACCCTTATATTTGCAGTAGACAGATATAACAGGAAAAGAATTATTGTTCAGGACGTGAACACAAAAGGCAAAAGAAAAATAAATAAGAACAGGAAGCAACAATATTCGCTAGCTTTTCCTTTGTCTATCCATCTCTCAACTTGCCTATCTATCTAACTAATTAACTAACTCACTAACTAACCTATTAACTCACTCACTCATTCACTCATTCACTCAATCACTCACTTACTCACTACGACGAAGGATTTCAGTCTATAAAATTATGTAAAAAGAAGTATATTATTATTATTATTATTATTATTATTATTATTATTATTATTATTATTATTATTTTACACTCACGATTCTCCTCTCCATCTCCAGCTTGCCTGTTGTCCTGTCCCTCTTCCACCTCCTTCTCCACCAGACTGCTTTGCCTCTCTGGGGAGGGACCTGAAGTGTGGATGTTTTCTTGTAGCGTTGAATGGTTGTACGTCTTATAAAGCTGTACAAAGTTTTCTATGTTGCAGCAGCTGTTATTGTTTTATGAAATGTTTATGTTGTCAATTCACTAACCATGAGTGTATAGAAGTAGAGAAGGATGGATATGTGTATGGATGTATATATAGATGGTTGGATGGATGGTCGCTTCTATTTGTGGTGAATAGGCGCTTACACAGAAAAGTAAAAAGGAGAAAAGTGTTTGCAAATATAAGTTTTTTGTTTATCATTCTATCTAACTATCTATTAATCAACTGATCCACGTTACTAACTATTTACCTGCGAATTAAAAAATGTGGACCAATAAAACAGACGCAAAGCAGATCCTTCAGTTAATTGTCAACATTTTTTTTACTCACGAGACTCTTTTCCATCGTTGGTGTGGGCGGCAGAGGCTGCTGGCTGCGGACTGGGGCGGCGAGGCGAGGCGAGGTTGAAGGGAGGGAGAGAAACATATGTGAGATAAATAGTAGCAACAGTAATAGGAAGGTGTACCTATATGATTTCATTGTAACCAATAAAACCTTACACTCCAGCTCCTCCTCACCTCCATGCATGCAGTTGCCCTTATAATGTCAGTCACGTTATGAATCCTTATCTACTATCGTATTCCATCATTTGTCTTGTATTCTTCACTTTCAGTCTTCTGTCAGAAACTATAGTAATTTCTCTTATCTTTATTGTTTTGTTGCTATTCTACATTAAAAGAAATTACTTATTGATTTTTTTCCAACAGTTGTAGATGCACGAGGCAATTACAACACCAGGATCTGCTTGTCAATATGTAAACAGCCATCACCTCTACTCACCTTTCTGCCTCAGGCGGCTGTTTCTTCATGGGCGAGATGATTGTCTCCACCTGCAAGATCACACATACACACACATATGATTAACACAAATAACAGGTAAAGTCTGGCTGCTGCTCACCTAGTAACCTTGCGTCTCTCATACACTTACAGTACAAAGAATAGTGAGTTTATGGATCACGCAGTTGATAAGTGCATGAGATTACTGTGAAGGAATAAAGAGAGAGGGAGCACCAGCCTACCTCTGCCTCTGTCCTGTACATCTACCTTAATTGTTGACTCAAAGCTGCAAGGGAAAGCATCTCAGACTCACCATGCCATCCTCGCCCACCTCCTCCTCCTCCACCTTCTCCTCCGTGATGGTGGCGATGTTCACCGCCCTCCACTCCGCCATCCTGCCTCCACCCGTGTCTCCACTCTCTGGAGATCAAGCTGTGCTGGTAATGGCGGTGGAGATAGTGAAGGTGGATATATCACTTGGTGGATGTGCACTGGTGGTTTTGGTGGATCACTATTACGTATGGAGGTGGAGAGTGGTGATAAAGTGACAGTAGTAGTGGTGGTGGTGGTGGCAGGATTACTGAACCCGCTGATAAACGTCTGGGCTTCCGCTGCCAGACGGCCTCGTGACCGCAGGCATCACACCGTGCGTCCGCGAGTGTGTGTTTGTGTGTGTGTGTGTGTGTGTGCCACGCCTTGCCTTGCTTTGCCTTGCCGCTGCTATCTTGGTGCTGCCCCCGTGGTATTTAAGTCGCCCGGGACCACTTACTGTTGTCCCGTGAGGCGCTGGCTGGGGATCGGCGTTGCACTCGTAATTACTTTTATTTTCATCCCCACACCTGCTTGGCGCCTTCCCGCCTCTCACACACAACACGCCAGGGATCCAGGTGCACACAGAAGCGCAGAGCCTTCCTTCACTATACACTCGGCCCACACTAGTGACACTTCCGCCGCAGTGATGTAAAGACGCGACCGAAACGTTTTCCTGAGGGAACTGCCGTGCCTGAGTCTGTTTTGACTCCGAGCTCCTTTGTAATTCAGTAATATCTCACCAAGCCGCTTGGTGACCCACAGACTTGGCGACGTAAGACACCAGCAAGGCTCTCTCAAGATGACGAGAGGAGGAAGGAGAGAGGAGTGAAGTACCGAAACATGTATTTTCTCCCTCTCTCTCTCCAACCTCTTCCATTCTCTGGCGTGCGCATGCCCTTCACGAGTCACAACGGAGTGCCCAAATGGCTCATTACCTCCCTCACTTCTTCACCTGCTTACGACTCTCCTTTCTCTATGTGCTTCCTCGGATCCTCCATGAAGGTGAGACAGGAGCAGGGAACTACCTTCCTCTTTTAAAAGTACGTAGAAGACAAGAAAATAGGAGATAATGATGAAATGAGTTACCACGCCACAGTCTCCTCTCGCAATATCCCGTCTTATCAGCCTCAGCTTCCTGTCACTTGTCCTGCCACGTCCCCCACCGCCGCTGCTGCTGTCCTGGGTGAGCCGCGGGTGTCAAGACTGCGCCAACACTCGCTGCCCGGAACATTAGTCATACTTAAATAAAATAGTAAAAACGTACCAACACAGTCATCACGCGCCTGTTATCACCACACTCGGGAATTGTAGTGGCTGACCACGGAAATTCACTCGCTCTTCCCGCACTCAAGGTCGAGGTTAAAAATAATAATGATAAATAGAAAAATAAAGCAGGAAAGGAAGGAAGGCCATAAAATACAAGCAAAAAATACATAAAAAAAATAAATCATGCGTATACACGTACCAAGACAAAGCCGTAATAAGATTGGAAAAAAAAAAAAAATCTCTACCAAACAAGCGGAAGGGAATTAAAAGACTATATTCAATTCACACACACGTTTATATATTACCAAGGGAGTCATTTTACGGGGCGAGGCGGGAGACGGAACAGCGCTCAACCGCCTGTGAAGGAAGACACGGGGCTTTAACGTTAGGCACTCGTATATTGCACCACATTTAATCCACATTATTCCTCCACTCCACGCTTTTATCTGAGAAGGAGAGACGAGACCATCAGGGGGGAGGGGAGACGAGACGAATGTGAAGACAAAGACGTGGAGGACCGTAGGGAAAGGAAGGAAAAGGGAGAAAGGAACAGGAGGACAGGGAGAAGAGCAAGAGAAGACAGACGTGAAGAATGGGAGATGAGAAGTGTGAAGAGAAGGAGGAAGAGTAAAGAAGACGGAGACAAATGTAGGGAAAGAAGATTTGATAAGAGAAAGTACGAGGTAGATAAAGATAAAAAAAAAAAAAAAACAGGAATGAAGGATTAATAGTAGAAAGTAGTAGTAGTAGTAGTAGTAGTAGTAGTAGTAGTAGTAGTAGAGAGAGAGAGAGAGAGAGAGAGAGAGAGAGAGAGAGAGAGAGAGAGAGAACCGCGGTGCACATGGAAGGAGTAGGAAAGTAAAGCTATTATACGCTGGAGAGAAGCACGATGGAAGAGGGCAGAGAGGCACGGGAGGGCGGGAGGGGGGTGGCGGAGAGAACTATAGGGGAAATAGAGAAGAGCCACGGGGCAGGAGGGAGGAGTGGGGGAGTAGGAACGAGTCCGTCTCCCTGAGGGCACTGACGGAGGAGAGAGAGAGAGAGAGAGAGAGAGAGAGAGAGAGAGAGAGAGAGAGAGAGAGAGAGAGAGAGAGAGGAGCACTGGGGACATGACCTTGCTGGAGAGAGAGAGAGAGAGAGAGAGAGAGAGAGAGAGAGAGAGAGAGAATAAAGGCGATTGAGAGAAACAGTTGCAATGAAAGAAAAAATTCGAAACTGCATACGTAATACTCTCTCTCTCTCTCTCTCTCTCTCTCTCTCTCTCTCTCTCTCTCTCTCTCTTTATACACTCTGCACAGGAGAATAAAAGCAGCAGCAGCGGTAACGGCTCCACTACCATCAACAACAGCAGCAGTAACAGTAGTAGCAGCAGCAGCAGCAGCAGTAGCAGCAGCAGCAGCAGCCTCACACACTTACGTATATGGTACAGTTAAGTTACAAAATACACGCTTAAAACTACTCTACACAAGGGTTAGTTTAGGTTGTCTTTTATCATACTTCCCCTTTTAGGCTCCCAGGGGAAAGGAACATCAGTAAGGGCAGCGATTAAGGTGAGTGCTTAAAGGGAAGCAGTGGGAAGGGAAGGGAAGGGAAGGGAAGGGAGGTGTATGGGGAATATAACACACAGGGTTGGTTCATCTCTCCAGTACCAGGACGCGTTTTCATATTCATTCTAGTTACTATTTGGCGATTTTATACAGCTTCAGAAACATATGTTGGGATTAGAATAATAAAGACTCTGACCATTTATCTTTTGACCTCCATAAATCATTCTTGATGTAAATAAAATCATTTAATCATACCCAAAAATCAAAAAAAAAATGCGTCTCAGTACTAAAGGGGATAAAGGGTTAGAATATGCAACACGGCCGACGGAGAGGGAGAGGGAGAGGAAGAGGGAGAGAGAGAGAGGAGAGGGAGAGGGAGAGTTTGTAAGAGGGAGATTTAAAGGGAGTTGAGTGAGTGAATCTCTTTTCTTTGTAATATTTTCCTCCCTTTTGAATGAGTTACAGGTTCATGTTTTCTTAAAAAAAAACATAAATATAAAAGAGGAAAGTGAAACTAGTATTGCCTTTGAGTTCTACACACATACAGGCGCACACACACACACACACACACACACACACACACACACACACACACACACACAGGATATATTTTTTCTTAACGTACACTCCAACTTCCTAAGCGAGCAAGTGACTGGTGCAAGACTCTCACCTCTCACTCTTTTTCACACTCACCACACACTCTCTCATCTTTCACACACTCTTACACACCTTCACACCCTCTAACACACTCACAAATACACTTAACTGTTCATCTATGTTTGGCTAATAACATGAAGACGGCGATTGTATGTGCAAACGAATAACTGACTGTTAATCCTGGATCACAAACACTAAACTCTCTCACAAACTCCCTCACACTCATACTCTGCCACATTCCCACACTCTCTCATTCCCTCTCACTCCCTCTCACAAACCTTCCTCTCAAAGTACGACTGACGACCGCTTATCATGAGGGTTGTCTTTAGTCTCAGCGAGGTCAACACGGAACGCGACAAAGGATCACGTAGATAAACAAAGAGTAATAATTAAAAAAAAGAAAATAGAAAGAGAATAAAGATAGGTTGAGGCACTTTAAGACTGCTTGACATACAGGAGCAGGTGATTTCTTTAACTCTAGGAAAATGTGTTATATTGCACAGAATGTTAAAAAGTCAGTATCAGACAGTTATCTCTACCACATTCTCAGTTCTTGTTGGGCCCGTATTCAGAAACGCTTTGTTCTGTCACCACGACCATTTTCAAAGGCCACAGAGATGATAAGCGGGATTTTCAAGAGTGTTTTGTCCAGTTACTAATGTAGAAATCTTGTAATTCTGCCTCTACAACCAATAATACATGAAAAAACTCGTGTAAATTTAAATAAAGACTTTTGAAAAAGTGGAAGTGAAGCACAGAAGTGTTTGAGAATACGAGCCTCTTGTTATTACAAAACTCTTAACACACATCACGAGTCTGTCTATCAATCTCCAGTCCACTTGTTGCCATGAAATTCACTGGACTTTCTCACGTCACATCTTGGGGCTAACTGAGGGCAAAACAGAAGAAAAGTACCCGCCAAGTTCTCCGTTAAGACGATAAAGCGAGCGATGAACAGAGTGGCGAAGGAGTAACAGTCAAGAGGCGCCATCCGAGAGTGACTACACAGTGCGGACAACCATGACGAGACGAGAGAGGGTGGTAGAGGAATACATACAGAAGAGGTGTCGTGGTTGTTATGGTATACGTACAACTATAAAACCCTAAACACTATACACACTCATGATACATCGTCACGTGTGATTTGGAGGAGGTGAAACTCTACACTTCACTGATCATTAATACGACACGAAGTACTGATGTCTTTCTCACAATGAAGACCTTAGTTCAGTTCAGTCACGACGGGATGCCTTAACTTAGAGACTGAGAAGGGAGAGGCAGGAATAATTTTCATCACATATTGTGGCATAGCGTCCATCATGATCCTTAGAAGAAGTGTTCAAGGGTCACGTGAAACAAATGCAGCTGCTGATGTAACGCCACTTCCACCTCACTCTTTCTTGTCTTTCCTCAATAGCGTGTCTCCTTTCTAGCGGGGTTTATTCATGAGCATAACGCGAGAGAATATGAAAAACGAATGCCCCTTCTCTCTCTCTCTCTCTCTCTCTCTCTCTCTCTCTCTCTCTCTCTCTCTCTCTCTCTCTCTCTCTCTCTCTCTCTCTCTCTCTTTACCTCCCCATTCTACATACAAACATACACTACAGACGCATCGGTACGTTTTCTCTGACACTTGATATGCACCTCCGTTTTCTCTCAAACCCTCGGTAACAATATCATTATTTACAGTGGCGATGACTGATGGGTGACTCGAGAAGAACAATAACACGCTCCACTCAACTGAAGAGAACGTGACCTGACCTGAGTGACCCCCGGGCCAGGCCAGCACCAATAGCGAATAAAGGTGACGTGAGGCCATCGTAACCTGTGGCGGGGTGAGGGGAAGGTCAGGTAGCTCAGCACTGGGTCACCTGCTCAAAGCCAATCAGGAAGCCGGTATGACCTGTGGCCTCGTCTGAGTGGAAATGGAACTTGAGACTCTTGGCGTTGGGCTGAAAGGCGGCCGTCCCTGGAGGAGGAGCAAGAGGAGGAGGAGAAGAAGAGGAGGAAGAGGAGGAGGAGGTGAGCAGTGAAGTTCTGGTAAGATATGTGGTAGTTGATTCCACATAGTTGTTTGCTAATATTTAAGATCATTTATTCCAAACGGAGGAGATGAATGGTGAAGTTAGAGTGAAATAAATGATAGCTGATTCCTAAAACATTCTTTATAACAATGTTTATGAAAATTGATTCCAAACACAAGGTCTTTTTTTTGTAGTGGTGACTCCAAACACATTTCTTTATAACAGTATTTAGGATAATGGTCTGATGCCACACACAAGGTCTTTCTAGCTACATATGATTTCAAACATATTTTTTATAATAAAGTTTATGATAATTGAATTCAGACAGAACCAGTTTTTTTTTTTTTTTTTTTTTTCTTTCCTAACCACGGCCATTGTTTCGCAGCACAAGCTCTCATTACAAGTAAGGCGCAGATGCTACAAGTGACGGGTAGACTCAACAAGCAACAGGATAGCCTTGGTCAATTTAGCACACTCAAGGAGGCCAATCATGTCAATAGAAAAAGATATACAGTAATAATCAAAGCAGCAAAAAGACCATTCAGTGTGACAGGTAATAATACATTCTGAAGTCAAATTTGGACGCAAACAAACAAGCACCAACATACACAATAAGCCATTAGCACAGATAGGCCGAGGTGACCTTAATACAACACTCACAGGTGAAGTTGACCTTGCCGCAGAGGAAGCCGCAGGAAGGCAGATGAAGGAAGTCAGTGCAGGCACCTCCAAACACCGTCAGTAGCGGCTGCTCCATCTCGAAGGTCACCGTCTGCATCCTGATCCCACACACGTCCTGCGACCTCCTGTAGGGGTCAAATGGCGTGATGAAATGAGTTCATGGAAGGGTCAACTGAGAGAGAAGTTACCTCATTACCATCACCACCTTTACAACCTCTTCCTCTTCTACTCCTCATCTCTTTCCTCATCTCTACCTCATCTCTTTCTCTATCTCTCTCTCTCTCTCTCTCTCTCTCTCTCTCTCTCTCTCTCTCTCTCTCTCTCTCTCTCTCTCACCTCACAAACTCATAAACACAGTCCAGGTTTTCGGGGTAAGGCTTGGGATGGTAAGGCGTGTTGATGGTGCCTCTGGTGTCCACGATACGGGTATAACAGGGCGCGCCAGTCGTCCCCGGGATGAAGGAGATGGGCAGGTTCTGAGTTTGGTATGGCCCTGGGCAGGTGGTGAGCAAGTCATACCTGGTGGTGAAGTACACGTGAGTGGAGAGTGTAAGAGTGAGGTGGAAGGGTTGGTCTGTCAGTAGTGGTGGTAAAGGTAGTGTTTCAGTCTGACTGTGTGTGTTTTTCCTTTAGTTAATTGTCTTTTATTTTTTTTACGAATCGTGTTCTTTTTCGCACTTGTAAGTTGAAAAAAAGCCTTATTTTAATTGATTCTATTCATGACTAATGGTAGTGATGAATGATGGTCAGATAACAATTCAGGCTGAGGAAACACACACACACACACACACACACACACACACACACAAAAGGGCAGTGTGGGTGATCCTGGGGACCGACTACACTACCTACCAGGAGGCCCTCCACGCCCTGCACCTCACCACCCTTCAGGCTCGCCACCAACACCTCCTCCACCTGTTCGCCACAAAGCTTCTCCACCACCCGCGCCACAGGAACCTGCTCCCTCCTGCAGCATCCCGTCCCCGCCAGTGTCCGACACCACAACAAGCTGCTCCCAATACGTGCCCGGACAGACAGATACAAAAACAGTGCAATACCCACAATAGTCAAAATACTCAACACGTGAACACTGACTATATTTGTGATTAATCTTAAGTATGTAATTTTACGTATGTAATGTTAGGATATTTTCCTCTGTTAGATGTATATTTTCGACTCCCGAGCTGCTTATGTCTGAATTAATCGTTTATTATTATCATTATTATTATTATTATTATTATTATTATTATTATTATTATTATTATTATCATTATCATTATTATTATTATTATTATTATTACACACACACACACACACACACACACACACACACACACACACACACACACACACACACACACACA
>NC_059304.1:23866174-23871174 GCF_017591435.1 Portunus trituberculatus
AGAGGAAAGAGCAAAGAGGAGATAAAAGGTAAGATATAAGGAAAACAATGAAGGCACACGACGAGAGAGAGAGAGAGAGAGAGAGAGAGAGAGAGAGAGAGAGAGAGAGAGAGAGAGAGAGATGCAAGTTTTCACACAAGACAATCAGCCAGCCGAGGTGTGTCGTCCTTACATGGATGTGTCAAGGCGCCTCATTCTTATCGCTGCAAAAATGTGGAGAATAAAACAGAAAATGACGTAAAACGGAAGACAAGATAAAAGAGCAGTAAAGAAAAAAATAAATAAAAATAAAAAGAAGTTAAATAGCATGCGTTCCTTTGCTTTACCGTTTCCTTGAACTTTTGTATACTGCCATCACTCTTATTGCGAGGGACTAAAGGAAAAATAAATTAGAATAAGACTGCAACAAACTGGCGAGACAAAATAAAAAAAAGATCGAAAAAAAACACTAATAAAAAAAAAGACGACTTGCAGTAAAATGTTAAATTCCTGTAACAGATCAATAAGAAGAGTGGAAGATGGAGATAAATTTAAATGCATTTGAACAAGTCCCTTACGAAACATCCCCTACGCATAAACTTTGTGTGGAAGACGGAAAGAGAGAGAGAGAGAGAGAGAGAGAGAGAGAGAGAGAGAGAGAGAGAGATAAAGAAAGAAAGAAAGAAAGAAAGAAAGAAAGAAAGAAAGAAAGAAAGATAGAAAGAAAGAAAGAGAGAGAGAGAGAGAGAGAGAGAGAGAGAGAGAAAGAAAGAAAGAAAGAAAGAAAGAAAGAAAGAAAGAAAGAAAGAAAGAAAGAAAGAAAAGAAAAAAAGAGAGAGAGAGAGAGAGAGAAAGAGAAAGAAAGAAAGAAAGAAAGAAAGAAAGAAAGAAAGAAAGAAAGAAAGAAAGAAAAGAAAGAAGAGAAGAAAGAAAGAAAGAAAGAAAGAAAGAAAGAAAGAAAGAAAGAAAGAAAGAAAGAAGAGAGAGAGAGAGAGAGAGAGAGAGAGAGAGAGAGAGAGAGAGAGAGAGAGAGAGAGAGAGAGAGAAATCGAGAAGGAAACAAGAAGAGGATAAAAGAAAAGAAAACGAAAAACAGAAGAAGACGAAGAGGGGATGATGATAGCGGAGGTGGTGGCGGTGGCGGTAGCGATGGTGGCGGTGGCGTTCTAGTCTCCTTACAACAGGTTCCCCATAAAAGCGAAAAATAACTCGCAACATAAAATTAAGGAAAAAAAAAAAGAGAAACATGATAATAATAGACACGTGGATGTTGTTTGTCAGGGGAATAATGATAACACGGCCACACCAGTAACATTACCGGTGTGTCCCGTATCTCTTACTGGGACTGTACTCGGAAGGCAGGCAGTGAGATGAGAGAGGGAGACAGAGAGGAAGAGAGGAAAGGAGGCACAGTACAGGCCTCTCGATGTTGATGTTCACCTGTTGCTCTTTTCATCAATACCGAATAAACAAATTGAATACATAGATGAAGAAATGTACTGTACGAGTCAATTTTCTTCTCTCTCTCTCTCTCTCTCTCTCTCTCTCTGAATGAGTAAGAAGAGAGAAAAAATGTAATTGATGATGAAACAATCCAGTGATAATCTTTACTGTTAGGTACGCGTTCCTTCATTGCACAGGGAGAGGAAGGGAGGGAGAGGGAGAGGGAGAGGGAGAGTAGGGAGATGGGAGAGTGAGGAGAGAGAGAGTAGGGAGGTAGGAGTGGGAGAAGGAGAGTAGGGAGGTGGGAGAGGGAGAGGTAGAGGGAGAATAGGAAGGAGGGAGAGGGAGAGGGAGAGTAGGGAGGTGGGAGAGGAAGAGGGAGAGAGAGAGAATAGGGAGGTGGGACAGGGAGAGGAGTGGGAGAGTAGGGAGGTGGGAAAGAGAGAGAGAGAGAGAGAGAGAGAGAGAGAGAGAGAGAGAGAGAGAGGAGAATAGAAGGCGGGAGAGGGAGAGGGAGAGTAGGGAGGTGGGAGAGGGAGAAAAACAAATGAAGGAATAGGAAGAATAGATTATGCCTTGAAGAAAGAGAGAAAGAAAAAGAGAGAGAGAGAGAGAGAGAGAGAGAGAGAGAGAGAGAGAGAGAGAGAAAACTGCGCATCCTCCTCCTCCTCCTCCTCCTCCTTTCTTGCTTTATATGTTCGTTGTTGTTGTTGGTGGTGGTGGTGGTGGTGGTAGTGGCGGTGTTCATTATATTCTCTTTTTTTATTCTCGTTCGTTTATATAATTCAATTTGAGTTTCTTCTTTTTTCCTTGTTTCTTCTCTTCCTTCTCTTCCTCCTCCTGCTCTTCCTTCTCCACCATCTTTTTTTTTTTCTCCTCCTCCTTCTCCTCCAATCTGAATCCTCCTTGCCATTCTAGTTCCTCCTTGATGAATATTTTCCTCCTCCTCCTCCTCCTCTTGTTTCTTTTTCTTCTCTTCCTCCATTAATAATCATCTTCATTCCTGTTTTTCTTCGATGCACTCTTTCCTTATATCCTCCTCCTCCTCCTCCTCCTCCTCTCCCTCTACGTTAGATAGCAATGTCACAACAAACAACCCCGCTACAATCTACAGTTCTGTTGTTTGGACTTTCCTTGTGATAATTTACGTTCCTCCTCCTCCTCCTCCTCCTCCTCCTCCTCCCGGACACAGCTGCGGCGCCTCATCACCATAAGAGTCAGGCTAAGCAGTAATCGCCGTGGCCTCACTCTACCATTGCCTCGCCATTCCTCGCCGCCATGCCCGCCATAGCTCCTTGCCATACATTCCTCGTGCCGTGTGTCCCTGTCTCGCATGTTATCCAACGGTTCATCAGTCCTGTCTTGTCCTGTGATGCCTTTATTACTGACAGTGGTGGTGGTGGTGGGTGGTAGTGGTGGTGGTGGTGGTGGTGGTGGTAGTAGTGAGGGAGAGAGGCCTGCTGCTACTACTATTATGGAACTATCAATAATGTTTGTTTCTACCATTGTTTATAGTGCTGCTTCTACTTTTCTACTTTTGTTTTAGTTATTATTTTTTCTATTGGTACTACTACTGCTGCTGGTACTGCTACTACTACTACTACTACTACTACTACTACTACTACTACACTGTCATTTTTATCACTATTACTACAACAATTACATCAACTATAACAACAACTATTAAATCTGCTTCTACTACTACTACTACTACTACTACTACTACTACTACTACTACTACTACTACTACTGCTACTACTACCACGACCACCACCACCACAGCGACTCCACCACGCCTCCGCTGCTATGCCTCCTAAATATAACCTTCTTTCCCCAGTAATTGTAGTGTTTCATTCTTTAATTGCAAGTTAGGGTTACCTGTTAATTTACCTATCGTGTAATTATCCGTGGCAGGCCGGCCATCACTGCCATGTCCGTTGTATCTCGCTATCCTCACCCATGCTCCTCCTATACTCTTCCACTTCCTCCTGTACTGCTAATCTTTGCTAGTCCTGCCAAGTCTTTTCTTTGCCATATAGTCATCGAGTCTTTGTTAGGTTCTTTTTTTTATGTAAGAGGGGCAAGCTAGCCAAAGGTAATAAAAAATGTAAAAAAGCCCCACTTAGTTACCAGTCATTACTTTATCTTCCTTGTTATCGTCCTTGTTCCTTATTTTTTGCCGTGCCCTCTATCATTTGTCTTTCATGTTATGTTCTTTCTTTCGTGTTATGTCCAAGATTTTTTTTTTTTCGTGTGCTCTGACTTTTTGGTCTTTCTTACTGTTTTTTCTCATTTGTTTTCCTTTTTCCTATCCTTCTTAGTATCTTCAATTTCTTTTGAGATTCATGCTATTACTACCTTCCAAGCTGGCATCATTATATCTAGTGTTCCATAGTCTATATTCTACCTTTTTTTTCATTATTTATACCATGTGGGCTTTTCACGGGAATTTATGGGCTAAAGAAGGTACTTTTTTGGGGTGCCTCCTATCTCAAAGGCCACCCGCTAGGAAATTGTTGCCCCAAGTGAGGAAGCCCAACCTACACTCGGACCGTGGACATTTGTACTTCTTACTCAATATTTTTCCCCTTCACTTATCGCCAAGAGTGCTAACTAATCTATCCTGTTATAATTCCTTCGCCAAGAATGCTGACATAATCTACCCTGTTATAAATCTCACATCTACCATCTCATGTGTTCCATCATTATTCTTCCTTACCACATGATCATCTTCCACTCTTTACCTCATTACCCCCAAAACCAGAATCTGCCATGGTATCTGTCACCCTTACCTAAGACCTTTAGTTTGCATGTTCTTCACTTTCTATCATAACATTACTTTTACACTCGTGACCAAAAACCAAGTGATCTCAATACACTCATTTCAACTGCACTTTGCCATTTCCCTCAGTCTTTCCCCCTCTTAACACTGCCAATTCTCTTCATCCGATAGCCTCTTAGCGAACCAAGGACTTAAGAAAAGCTACAAGACGCAACGAGGAAAGTGCAGGTTACTTGACTTTAGTACATTCATTTCAACTGTACATTTCTATTCCTTCAGTCTTTCGCCCTTTTAATGCTGCAAAAACCCTTCATGCAATAGACTCTTAGACTATGGACTGAGGGAAAGCCACAAGACACAGCGGAGGTGAATACTAGCTTTACATTCATTTCAACTGTACTTTTCTATTTCCTTTTGTCTTTCGCCCTTTTAATACTGCAAAAACCCTTCATCTGATAGACTCTTAGACTTTAGAATGAGGGAAAGCCACGAGACACAGCAAAGGTGAGTGCAGAAGGTTACTCGACATTGGCCTCGTCAGCATCGCCTCCACGCCCGCCACCTGCCCGTCACCTGCCACTATTAAGAATCTTGTCAGTCTGGCGGTGTCTGTTGTTCGGGCTCCTATTTTTCATTCACTGTCAGTACTTGTTCCTACGACTTTCTAGCTCCTCCCGCTATGCAAATGAAGTTGATGGGTGATTTAATGGGTGTGTAAGTGAGAGAGAGAGAGAGAGAGAGAGAGAGAGAGAGAGAGAGAGAGAGAGAGAGAATGTTGCTGTTTGTGGTGATAACT
>NC_059304.1:23878674-23881174 GCF_017591435.1 Portunus trituberculatus
AAAGAAAAGAAAACAAGAGGAAACATGAGAAACAGGAAGAGAGAACTGAAATACAAAAATAACGGGAATGTGAGAAGTAGGAGGATATAAAATAGGATACAGCAGAAGGATAATAGCAGAGAGAGAGAGAGAGAGAGAGAGAGAGAGAGAGACAGAGACAGAGACAGAGAGAGAGAGAGAGGTCAGATGAGTGATGTAAGAGTGTATGACAGCAGGTGGAGGGAGAAGATGGCCCTCACGTGTCCTGCCGCAGCAAAGGTAACGACAGGTAACCCAGAACAGCTCCGCCACACCTCTCTGTCTGTCCAACCTTCTCTTGGCCATTACCTCATACGCAGTCTAGTGACACACTCTACCTACCTGTCTATCTGTGTGTCTATCTATCTATCTATCTATCTATTTTTATCTTTCTATTTGCCCATCTATATATCTGCCTTTTTCTCTACTCCAACGTTTTTTTTAACTCTCTCTCTCTCTCTCTCTCTCTCTCTCTCCAGCTGCATTCACCCCACAGCTACAAAACAACACCTAACCTAACCACACAAACAAATAAACACACCTCGCACATTTAAACTACTTTTCCTCTCACTACAGAATAAAAACAACCACTTTTTCTTTCTAAATCAAGTCACATCTACTTTTTTTGTCATGTTTACCATAAAAGGACTTACATCAAGGTAGTATAATGATAATAAACGATAATATAAATTTGTCTTCTAGATTTTAACACATCCTTGTCATAAAGAGAAAAAAAATAATACATGATTTCAACAACAACAACTTTCATCTTTTTCCTTTTGTAAATAAGTCGTATGTTAGTCAATTATTTCTTATTATATTCGAAAGGAACTGACATCGATGAATTTTGCATATAAGCACATCAGGTTTAATAAGTTGTTCTCTTATTTATGTGCTAACAAACCTCTAAAAAGCTCAAACTGAACCTGGCTCTTCTAATAAAACTATATTTATATAATAGTTATACTGCCACACACTTCATCATTATCATCATCATCATCATCATCATCATTTCACCATCACCATCACTATCGTATTCTTAAACTCATTATCCTCTCACCAGTATTATCCTCGATATAAATATTTAATCTATTTCCTAAATGAGATTTTACCCCGTATACTAGTAACTACACAATCCTTCTTCCACGATCCCTACATCGTGAAAATACCCTTGAATGTTCAAATGATTTTCCTTGGAATCTGTTACAATATAGTCAGATGGAACAATCAAACTTTTTATCAACACATATTACAAGCCTCTCTTAGCTTCTCCACTCATCTCTACCAGCTGCTCATCTATTCCAGCAAATGAAAACTCCTTTACAAATATAACAACGCACTACAATGCCCATTAACTTATATTTAGACCTTTGAACACTTTTTTTTTGTTCCTGCTCCACAAGATTACAGTTCTCGTATTACAAAGAGAACATGAATTTCAAAGGTCAAATCCAAAATTACATAAGCTTCTAAACGCCTGACTCATCTACCCACCCAGTCACTCATTTTTTGCACCACACTCGACTACGCACACCTGTCCATCCATACATATGACCATCTGACTGACTAACCTACTCATTCATCCACTAAAATGTCCTTGCCTTATCTGCATCTCATTCACATGTTTGTCCACCCAAATACTATTGATACACCTTTGAATCACTCACAAACTCACACTCACACTCACACGTATATCCCTCTCACTCCTCCACTGAGCCACTCACCCACTCCTGACATAAGAGTATCCCAGTCAAAATATGGTAAGGAAACATCTAGAGTTTAAGAATCTTCACAAGGAAATGGACACCTGAAATGCACCGGTTATCATTTTTATCATCCTCATTTATGCTTAACGTGTTGCTTTGTTTAGTCGTGTTAGTAAGAAAGTCTACAAAAAAACAAAAGTCGTGCAAACAAGTCTGGTGTTAGTATAATCAAGGCTTTCAACCAACTGAGCTATTGTTACAAACTGAAGGAGGCAGAAAGAGTTAATTGTTGCTGCTACTACTACATGTTAATTGCTTTTATTTGTGGCTACTCGTGGTTAGAACAACAAACTACTAGTGGGTGGCAACTGTCTCTGTTAAGGGAAGACTCGATAAGGATTAGGAATTGAGGTTGTGACTGATGCAAGTGATGACTCATTGATAAACTCCTGAAAATGAAAACATGAGGTTAGATGAAAAGATAAAATAATTGTTTAACATATATAACTTCGATAATCAGTAATCTCTCTCTCTCTGTCTCTCTCTCTCTCTCTCTCTCTCTCTCTCTCTCTCTCTCTCTCTCTCTCTCTGGTGACCACAAATGCAGCACGTGATATCTAAGACCATGAATAACCCTGCAGGACACACACACACACACACACACACCAAAAGCACCACCAGGAACACCACCACCCACCAAAGGTCACCGGACACGCGCGAGGTCACCAGGTCTATTAGTGAGTCGCGAGACGGAGGAAGAGGAGGAAGAGGAGGAG
>NC_059304.1:23893674-24013674 GCF_017591435.1 Portunus trituberculatus
GAAAATGTCAATAATATTTCCGTAACTCATGTGATGGTTTAATTGATAAGGATTCTGCACGACCAATGAGGAAAATATGTTGTCAGAGTTTGGCCCTTGAAAATAGTCAGCCGTGATGAGTGTTACGTAACGCGCCTTACAACTTGCTCTGACGGACGTCGTTGGGGAATGTCAAGTATTTTCGTGACTCTCGTGATGATTTAACGAGACTTCTTTTTTTTATGTAAGAGGGGAAAGCTTGCCTATGACAACACAAAACAAAAAAAACGCCCACTAAGTTGCCAGTCCCCTCCCTCTTAAATGAAGTCAAGTCATAAGAATTGTTGGAAATAATGAAGCAGGTGTGTAGTTCTAGAATTAATCAGTACCACCAATGAGAAAAAATATATTATAGGATATTGGCTGATCATGTATGGCCCTCGAAAATAGTTTGATGTGTGCCAGGAAACTTTTTTTAAGTATTCGAGACACTGTGGCAAATAAAATAAATTGATGTATAAGTAAATGAAAAATTAATAAAAAGCGCCTGTTCGTGATGCCGTTCGCAAAACAAGATAAGTGTAAGATCTGAAAGGTCTTGCAAAGGTTGTAAAGGTCAGATAATTTGGTCTCCAATGCACGGCGTGAGGAAATGAAATGTTTGAGTCATATGCTTATTCATCGGATGATTGCATGACTGATGAATAACTGTGTGTGTGTGTGTGTGTGTGTGTGTGTGTGTGTGTGTGTGTGTGTGCCTACTCCTCCTCATCTAGCCACACCACTGTGACTACTGGGATCACACAGTCCATTACGGTACATAATCACATCAACAAATAGAAGCAATGGACTGTTGAACAGATGGTGTTGAGGAGAAACAAGAAATAAGAATTAATAGAAACTGGAGGAAGGGATCAATATCTCCCATGCCATCGCAGTGTTTAATGAGGACACAATGTTATTCATCTGGCCTCCATTTCAAGTTAAACACATTTTCTTATCTGTCTACGCTCAGGATGCTAGGCCTCCTAAGGTTCTGTACTGCTTTGTTCGTTTCAAGACATTCTACACATCTTCGTGCTGGCATTGTGCGAAAAGATCATCAGCGTTGTCTAGTGAACTTCAAAAATACAATAAACATACCAGTTTTCCAGGTAGAGCCATGTTGATGCTCAGCTCAACTAGCTGCTTCACACTTTGTCAACTGTGAAGCGAAAGTCGAGAGATCTCGAGCCATTGCGTACGCTGAAGCCATGCAAATAATGATGATGATGATCTCACTACTAGTTTGTACGTCTTTCTTCTGCATATTTACCATGAGTAGGCGAGGGATGTGTTTATATTTATCTAGGCAAGAAAACTCATAAATTATAATATTGAAGTATCATGGATTATAAAATGAAACGTACATTAACCTTCACTTACCACCAATGAGCCAATGAGCTTTTCATTGATTTCTTCGTCCCTTATTCAACGCCCCATCTTCACCTTGCAGCCTTGCCTCATATGTGTACTCGTACCTCTTGTCACCCAGTCATATCCAGGCCATACCACCACCACCACACAAAACCATTACTCACAACACAAACTGCGCCTCCTGCCTTAGTATTTCTATTAAACAAGTAATAATCTGTCTTCATAACTTCTCGTGTGTGTGTGTGTGTGTGTGTGTGTGTGTGTGTGTGTGTGTGTGTGTATTTATCTAGTTTACCTAGTTGTATATTACAGAGTTCGAGCAGGACTCATATCTATTTTTATCCAACTTTTCCTTAAATTTATGTACACTCTGTTGCTACAATCTCTTCACTCAATCCGTTCCAGATGTTCACTGTCCTATGTGGGAAAACTAAACTTTTTAGTGTTTCTCAAATACTAACTTTTCATGATCTTGCAGTGTCTTGTTCGTCTATCTCCAGCTTCCGTCAGTGATACCAAACTTTGTCTATCTATCTTTTCCATACGGTTTACTAACTTATACATCGTTATTAGATCTCCTCTCTCCTGTCTATCCTTCAACGTTGACAGTTCCATTACCTAATTTTTTTTTTTTTTTTTTTTCATAGGGAAGATCCTTTATTTCTGGCGCCAACTTTGTAGCGGTCTTTTGGATTCTTTCTAGTTTCTTGATGTCCTTCATGTATGGTGACCATATCACTACTGCATCTTCTAGTCTAGGTCTTACCATAGTGGTTATGATCTTTTTCATCATACTCTTATCCATGTAATTGAACGCCACATTGATATTTGTTAGTGCCTTGTATGTTGAAGCAAATAACCCATTTATGTGTCTTTCTAGAGTCAGGATGTCTTGTATAATCACTCCTAGGTCTTTCTCTTCTCTCTTTTTCATTACTATCTCTTCTTCCATTTTGTATTCCCCATGTACATTACATGGCATTTCCTGGTATTAAATTCTAATTTCCACTTTTGGCTCCATTCCCAGATTTTGTCAATATCCTTCTGCAACTCCACACAGTCCTCATTGTTTCTTATTACTTTCAAGAGTTTCGCATTGTCTGCAAACAAATTCATGTAACTACTTAAACCCTGTTGTATATCGTTAATATATACTTGGAACATAATTGGTGCCAGCACTGAACCCTGTGGCAAGCCACTAGTAACTGTGCTCCAACTTGATGGGGTGACTCTTATCATTGTCTTCGTTTCCCTTTCTGTTAAGTAGTCTGTCATCCAGTTTAAAATACTTCCCTATATTCCTCCAATTTCCCATAGAAGTCTTCTATGTGGTACTCTGTCGAAAGCTTTTTTATATTCAAATACACTGTGTCAACCCATCCATCTCTCCATTGTACTTCATTTATTACTCTTGTATAAAAGCTTAATAAATTTGTTATGCATGATCTTCCTTTTCTAAAACCAAGTTGTAAGTTATTTATTATTTCATTTTCCTCCAGATATTCTAGCCATTTTTCTTTGATTACAATTTCACAGAGCTTTTCCACAACACTAGTCAGTGACACTGGTCTATAATTTAGAGAGTCTGTTTTTTTTCCTCCTTTGTATATCGGGACTATATTTGCTCTTTTCCATTCCCTTGGTGCTTTCCCTTCCATTAAAGAGTTGTTGACCACATCCCAAATTGGTTCCACCAGTTGTTCTCTACATTTTCTCAGTGGCCATCCTGACACTTCCTCTGGCCCCATTGCCTTTCTTACATCCACTTTTCTACAAATTTGCTATTTTTTTTTGTTTATGCACCACAACGTTTCTTAATCCTTCCTGCGTCACTTGATTGTTTGGTTCTGTGAAATGTCCCTCTCCATTAAGTACTGATTTAAAGCTCTCACTAATAAGTTCACTCATTTCTTCTGTTGTTTCATATATCCTATTTTCCTTAATTAACTTAGTAATGGTCTCTTTGTTTGTCATCTTTCCATTTATATACTTATAAAAAAGCTTTTGTTCCTTCTCACATCTCTTCACTACATTCCTTTCAAAATTTCTCTCCTCCTCCCTTCTTATTCTAATGTATTATTATGTAAGGTGTGTTTTAGTTATCCCCCCCCCCCTTCCCCGGTGATAGAACCTGTAAGTAAGAGAATGGGGATGTGGAGGGGGACATTTCTTTCCCTCGCAACCAGAATTATTTATTGATTTTTATGCCAGTTTCCTTGACTCTTTATGTAAATGTATTACCAATAAATAAATTTCTGGCTGGATGCCATAAGTATAATTGATGTTGAGAAGAGTGAGGAGTTACAAGTTGGCACTATAACATGTTGGGGAGGAGTTACGAGTGTTTAGCCCCGCCAACCTTGCATCAAATCGTGTTCTCAATAAAAAGGACTTGGAGAATATTTGTTTTCTCTGATCCTCACTGCCTCTGGGTTATCCTTAAGGGATGAGATACCGTTCAGGGCTGAGTTTGGCGAATGAACTACGCAGGGAGGATAACCAAGGAAGCCTAGCCTTATCACCTGAGTTAGAAAGACATAAGTGCCCAAGGGAAGCTTAATACTGCTGGAGTTGTGTACTCCGGTCAGCGCTGTCAACAAGCTTAGAGCGTCGCCATAGATAGAGACGAGGCCGCACGCGTGCATGCCCCACCCGCCGTGAGGATACATTAAGGCGAGGGAGCACGGCACTCCACTAGGAGATTAGGTGGGAGCATTTCCTCGCTGGCAGCCTTCAGGAGGACCCAGGATACATCCTGTGTTGAACTTTAGTGTGGCTCACGTGAGTGTAGTGTTGTGTGTGCTCTCCCTGGCCTCCCCTGCCTTGCTGCATGTGTGGAGGACCGCATTGACGGGGAGTGGTGACGTAACAGTGGTGTCAGGAGTGGGATACGCCTGTGGGCTGTCGTGCTGGGAGACAAGAAGAGGCGAGATGGTGGACGATTTAGTGAGCAGCGCAGAAGAGAACGTGGTAGCAGCCAGTACGAGCAGGGCTGCCTCTCCCGTCTCAGAAGAGGATGCTGTGTTACCAAGTATCAGTGGGACTGCCTCCTCAGGACATCTTAGACAAGCTTGACTTGTTCGTGCAGCAAATGAAGAAACAGTCACAGCAGATGAAGGAGCAGTCACAGGAGATAAAAGAGCAGTCACAGGAGATGAAGGAACAGTCACAGCAGCTGAGACAGGAGGTAAAGAAACAGTCTAAGCAGTTGGAACAGCTGTTATGGGATATGTCACAGCTGTTGCATCTGAAAGAGTGAACGGAACAGCAGTTTTACCAGGTGGCAAGTGACATGCAGACAGTGCAGGACGAGAGTAAGCAGTACACTGACGTGAAATGTGACAGTGTTAAGGTAGAGATGAAAGAGTACTGTGCCCACTCTCTGCAGGAACTGCGGATCGTGGAGGAGCGGTGTGCCCGTGCTGAGGAAAAACACTGGGAGGCCCAGTTAATGCAATTCACCTCAAGGAGGAAGCAGTGGAAGATCAAGTGGACGCAGGGACACCAGTGAGGGCTGTGTGCTTAGTCTCAGCGTTTGGAGCTGGCACCGTCTTTCTGCGTCCTTCTTCGCCTCCCAGCAGTGAGGAGGGGGGACTGTAGGTGCAGTCAGTCGCTATCTCCTTCCCCAAGGGTCAGTCATAAGTGGAGGAAGCCAGCGGAGTTCGACGGCAAGGTTCCTTGGGAGGCTTACCAGGCCCAATTCGAGTTGTTGGCAGACGTTAACGGGTGGAGCGACGGGGAGCGGGCGCTGCAATTAGTCACCTGTCTAAGAGGCCAAACGGTGGAGGTCCTGAGCCACTTGGCCCCTGCGCAGAGGGCGTCTTACAGGTATGTGGTAGAGGCCCTGCAGTGTCATTTTGGGGATCTCCAGCAAGCGGAGGTGCACAGGTCATGCCTGAAGGTGCGGGTGAGGTGCCGAGGTGAGCTTCTGACGCAGCTGGCACAGAAGGCAGAATCCTTGGTCCACTGAGCATACCCGACGGCGCAAGAGGACATGGTGAGCCTCCTGGCAAGGGACTGCTTTGTGGATGCCCTTCAGAACTCGTGTCTGTAGATCTACGTGTAGCAAGTTCACCCAAAAGACGTTCAGGAGGCGCTTACCCGAGCTTCTGAGATGAAGGCTTTTCTAAGGACCACTACTGACGCCCCGAGGTTACTTCTCCTCGTTATGAAGAAGAAATTGACACCCTGTCCCGTCATATGAAAGTTAGAAGGGCGACAACGGGCATGACGAGCTGCCGGCGGAAGGAGAGCCCTGGAGGGTTCAGAGGAACCTTTTTTATTTTTTTTACGGTAAGGCCTATAGCGCCTGTGGGCACACTTGAAGAGTGTATGGGAAAGCGCTGTTCAGCTTCCGCCCATTAGTGGCGCAGGCAATTTTATTTATAGTGGTACCCATATTAGGGCCCATATCACCGCTCAAGCTCATCTTGAGTGTAACCACCTAGAATCTGGGTATCATGGTGATATGTAGGTAACTTTAAACCACTCGACAAATGGCAAAGTGTTTTAAGGCTGTACGTGGTGGGATTCGAACCTACGCGTGGACGTCTGCACGATCCCACGCTCACCACCTCATCCACTATGCCACCGCCCACCAGCTGGGGATGTGGCAAGTTGGGCCATAAATGGGGGCAGTATGGCCAGCCACGAAGATCACGCTCACTGGAGGACACTGGCTGTATGCTTTTCAGGCCGTGCTGTTGGAGTTGTGGCCAAACAGGAAACCACACGAAGGACTGCCAGGACCCCAAAGGAGTAGTGGAGGCAGGAAACGCAACCGGGCTGAGCAGCGGGGCGATGCATCAGCTGGAGACCGTCGTGCCCCACCAGGAATAAGCTGCCGTCCGACTACAGCACCTAGCTACAGCTGTTCGTGTGTCGGGCAGGGTGAATGGGCGCTCCGTTCATCTAGTGGTGTTTACAGGATCCGAGAAGACAGTCATGAGAGAGGATTTGGTGGATGTGACAAGCGTGCCAGAAGCTACACAACAGCTGTGTAGCGTCACAGGTCAGTGTGTCGCTATGTGGGGCCCAGTTATGGTGACCATCAGCGTGGGAAAAGTAGTGGAAAGATTGCCAGTCTTCGTCGCTGCCTTAGAAGATCCTTGGCTGCTGGGGATCGACTTACTCACTTGTGTTGGAGCAAGGTTGGACCTCCGAGAGGGGAAGTTAAAGGTACGTGGCGAGGAAGTACCTTTGATCCTCGGAGGTGATGCTTTGTGTGAGAGGAGTGGTGTGTCTTCCCAGGTGGGCGAGGAGACAGCTGAGATGGATTTGCCACAACCAGGCCCTAGACATGTGTAGTGCCGGGGACAGTAGTATTAAGTTATCAATTATTAAGGTTATAAATGTCACTACGACGCACACGTGGATAACAGAAACCGAAGGCTTACCGTCTGACAGACACAGACCGTATTGAGACTGTAGGAGAGAGAGAGAGAGAGAGAGAGAGAGAGAGAGAGAGAGAGAGAGAGAGAGAGAGAGAGAGAGAGAGAGAGAGAGAGAGAGAGCACCCAAGGAGTTAGACTGTGGGAAAACTGCGAAGTCGCATTCTCATACAGTTTGGCTTCGTTCTTCATTCCTAGCAAGTCAGTTGCTTTGCTCCTGAAATATTTACGTAACTTTTATATAAAACATAATGTTTATACATCTATATTATTGAATTGCTCATACAGTCTGGCAATTCGTTCTTCATTCCTAGCAGATAGCGGCGAATACCCTCTCTCTGTGCTCGTGAAATCGACGTGTGTGTGTGTGTGTGTGTGTGTGTGTGTGTGTGTAATTCACTGTTTGATCTGCTGCAGTCTCTGACGAGACAGCCAGACGTTACCCTACGGAACGAGCTCAGAGCTCATTATATCCGATATTGGGATAGGTCTGAGACCAGGCACACACCACACACCGGGACAACAAGGTCACAACTCCTCGATTTACATCCCGTACCTACTCACTGCTAGGTGAACAGGGGCTACACGTGAAAGGAGACACACCCAAATATCTCCACCCGGCCGGGGAATCGAACCCCGGTCATCTGGCTTGTGAAGCCAGCGCTCTAACCACTGAGCTACCGGGCCATGTGTGTGTGTGTGTGTGTGTGTGTGTGTGTGTGTGTATTTACCTATTTGTATTTACCTATTTGTGTATTACAGGGCCCGAGCTAAGCTCTCTGTGTCCTGTCTCCTTGTCCATTCCTGTCATATCTCTCTTTCATCTGATTGACACACACCGCGTCAACGACATGACTGCTCAGTTTATTCCACTTATCAATGCTACGATGCGGGAAACTGTATTTTCTCACGTCATTTAGACAGATGTCTTTATTAGCTTTTTCCATGTCCTCGGAGATGATTACTTGTGGTCACCTTTATCAACTCTCTATCCAGTATGTCAATCTTGTTCACCAATTTATACATAGTTATCATGTCTCCTCTTGTTCTTCTCTCTTCTAATGTGGTCAGCCCCAGCTTCCTCAGTCTTTCCTCATAGTCTAACTCCCTGAGTCCTGGTACCATCCTTGTTGCCAGCCTTTGTACCCTTTCTACCTTCTTCACATTTTTCTTCATATGCGGTGACCAGACACATGCTGCATATTCTAACTGGGGTCTTATTAAGGTACATAATATCTTCTTCATCATTCCTTCATCTAGGTAGTGGAATGCAAGGCCAATATTTTGAAGCATGTTGTATGTTTTCCAAAAAATCTTGTTAATGTGTTTCTCCGGTGACAAAGTGTTTTGCACGGTTACTCCTAAGTCTTTCTCCTCATTGGTCTCTTTAATTTTCTCATCACCCAGCCTGTAATCCCAGTTTGGTCTGTATCTACTTCTTCCCATTTTCATAACATGGGTCTTGTCTATATTAAATTCCATCTGCCACTCTTACTCCACTCATATATTTTATCAAGATCTTCCTGTAACTTGTTACAATCTTCCACATTCTTTACTCTCCTCATAATTTTAGTATCGTCCGCAAACATGTTCATATAACTGTCAATTCCTACTGGCATATCATTAACATAAATCAAAAACATGATGGGACCAAGCACTGACCCTTGTGGAACTCCACTGGTTACCTTCTTCCACTCGGACTTCCTTCCTCTCACCACTGTTCTCATTTCTCTTCCCATTAAGTAATTTTCCATCCATTTTGCTAGTTTATCATTTACTCCTCCAATCATCTTTAGTTTCCACATCAGTCTATTGTGTGGTACTTTATCAAAGGCCTTTCTCAAGTCCAGGTAGATAGCATCCACCCATCCCTCTCTATGTTGTAGTATGTCAGTCACTCTTGAATAAAAACATAATAAATTGGATACATGATCTTCCTTTTCTGAAACCAAACTGCCTTTCACTCAGAATGTTTTCACTTTCTAGATACTCACTCCACTTAGCTTTAATTACTTCTTCACATACCTTGCACAATATACTAGTCAACGATACTGGTCTATAATTTAGCGGTTCCATTCTACTACCATTCTTATATATAGGCACAATGTCAGCTCTTTTCCACTCTTTCGGGACTAATCCTGTTCGTATGGAGGTTTCCACAATATCAAATATGGGGTTCAACAATTAATCCTTACATTCTTTTAACAACCTCCCAGATATGCCATCAGGCCCCATTGATTTATTAATATCCAGATTGCTTATAATTTTCCTTACATCTTTCTTAGTAACCATGATGTCCTGCATTTGCTTTATTTCCGTAGGTCTCCCTCCCATAAAATGCTCCTCCTTTGTAAACACTGCAAAAGTTGTCGTTCAAAATTTCAGCTATATCTCCAGCATCTTCATATATTTCTTCCCCGTTTTTTACCTGTGTGTGTGTGTGTGTGTGTGTGTGTGTGTGTGTGTGTGTGTTTTTTTATAGGATATTGTTTTGTGAACATAGAAAAATGTGAAGTTATTTTGCTGGTGGCGGTGTTGAGTAAAATGAAAGGGGGGACTGTCACCAACCACGGTACGTCCTTCCCTCCCAAAACGAGCGGTGTAATGAGGGCCACAAAGACAAGGTTAAATAAGTTTGCTTGAAATAATTCAGTACATTTCTCCCCATAAACAGTACATTGTAGCCCCAAACACTAATTAAGTTAAGTGAGTTTTCTTGTGGAACTACAAAGTGATCGAGTTCCGCGTGTCATGTGTAGTGAGGTTGTGTGAAGCAGTAAATTATACTATTGTTGCGGCGGTGCATGGGGGGGGGTGGTAGTGATAAGTAGCGAAGATGGAGTGAGGTGGTATATTTGAGAGAGAGAGAGAGAGAGAGAGAGAGAGAGAGAGAGAGAGTGAAGACCTGAAGTGATGGCCATGCAGATGGATAAAGCAGCGATGATTGGCTCAGAAGCGAGCCAATGGCAGTATTGCAAGGGGGAGCGGCTGTATTTAAGCCGGCCATCTTTGTCCCCGTGAGCTGTCTCGCCCCTCTCTCTCTCCCCACTCTGCTCTAGACCCGCGGCTGCTGGTTGCTTGCTGGTGCATGGCCGGTCCCCGCTCTCAGCGTCTACCAAGTCTTCCTGTGTGAGGCCAGTCCGTCCTCCAGTTGTCTCTGCCCCACTCTGTTCCCAGATCTCGTTCTCCGTCTCCGCACTCGCCTTGTGTAATAACACTGTATTGCCTGTTTGTACTGTGTTGTTACCCAAGTAAACGTAAGAAGCTGTATAAGTGTTTCCTGCCAGTCCTGCCTGTCTGAGTCAGTCTGCCTGAGTCTTGTGAGTTGTGTGCCTTGCTTCCCTCGCTAGTCACGGACCCTCGCGAACGTTATCCCTGCGCCGCCGCCGTCCTGAATGCTGTCCTGTTCTGCTGCTGAGTGAGTTACGGTTGCGGTGATGGAAGCTGAAGTAGGGACCTTGGGTGCCCTGCCTTGCCCTGTGGTTGCTGGGTGGGTGTTCCTGCTACTGTGTGGGCGGCGGTTCGTAACAATTGGTGTCAGGAGTGGGATAAAGTTTGGCTAGCGAGGTTGCCAGATACGCATGAACAATGGCAGACTCAGACGTGAAAGGCAGTGAGATGCTGGAAGGCAGTCAGACAGGTTTGAAAAGGCTGGAAGACATGTTCGCTGTGATGATTGGGTGGATGGACAAAATGGTACTAGAAACAAGTGTGCGGATGGATAAAATGGAACAGAAAACAAGCAAAATTATGAGACAGGCAAGGTTTGAAATGAGACAAGAATACAGAGCAGCATTGGTGCGCCAGGATCTGACAGAAGAAGTCAAGGAAGAACTGGTAGCAGGGAAACAACAGTGCGAGGGACGCACTGGGGTCGCCGAGAGCGTGGTGGACAGCCGCCTGTGTCCTGAGGTGGTGGACACTGGAGCGGCGAAGACCGTCGTTGGGGAAGAAGTTGTGGTAGTACAAGACCTCCATGTGGCAGACCAGCAGCTGTGTGGCATGACTGGCCACTGTACGACACCACGAGGACCCCTGATGTGTACGATCACGGTGGGTGGCGTTGAGGAAGAGCTACCAGCATTTGTGGCCGACATGGAGGAACCCTGTCTGGTGGGGCTGGACTCCCTGGTTCAGAGTGCAGCGTGTGTGGACTCCAGAAGTATGCAGATGCAGGTATGAGAGGAAATGTTACCGTTGATCCTGGAGGACGCTGTTGAACAGGTCGAGAGCCCCGTGACGAGTTCAGATGTCGAGGATGAGAGGCTGGAGCTGCACTGCCGAGTCGTGAGGGAAGTTGAGGTTGCAGACGCCACTGTGAGAGCCCGTGAACGCCAGGCAGCGGTGAGTAGCTACGGTGGTGAGGTTGTAGATGTCATCGGGACAGCACGCGGACGGCAGGCCGTGACGAGCAATGACGGTCGTGAGGTGGATGGAGACGCGGGTGAAGCGAGCCCCGCGCTATCTCCACATATGGTGGACTTGGAGGTATGTAGTTCCACCAAACAGACTCCTGAGCAGGTGGTGAAGTTGGAGAAGTGACTGATGGAGCATGAGGATGTCTTCAGCCGAGATGCACAAGATCTTGGCTGCACGTCGCTGATTCAGACCTCCAACACGGCAGACAGTCCGCTGATGAAGCAACCACACAGTAGTGTCCCGTTGGCCAAGAGAGAAGAGGTGAGGCTGCCTCTGGACCTGGCCACTGGACGAACACCTAAGGAAGAACTACCACAGACGGCGCATGAGGTGGTAGTGACGCTGCAGTAATGCATGGAGGCTACGCGGCGACAGGTGGCGAACAATCGCTACCTCGCGAGGCAAACCATGACTCGCCGATACCAGCTGCACGCCGGTGACGCCTAGTATGCGGTCTGGGACCGCGGCTGGCGGTACAAGCCTCGTAAGAAACGAGGCACCACTCTGATGAGGCTGGAGAATTACTGCGAACGTGGGAAGGCCATACACTGCTCTGCAATGACTCGCAGCCGTCACCTACTAGCTGGACGTTGCCACAAGCAAGCGGCGGCGCATAATCCACATCGACCGCCTGTGGGCTGTTGTGAGGAAGGATACTTGTGGGGCCAGCAGGGACCACGCTCGTTGCCGGACAAGTAAGGTGAGAAGCAACAGCAAGGTGGTGATGAAAACTATGCTGTGTGTGTGTTGTGTTGTGACAGTAAAATACAGTAATACTCCGCTTAACGAACGTTCGTTTAACGAATTTCCGGTTTAACATACTATATAAAGTTAGACCAAAAATCCGCATAACGTACAACCTCATCCGTTTTAGCGAATTTTCTGGTTTGAATTTGCCGGGTGAGGGACCGAATGCGGTAGTTTCACTGTGATTGGCTGGCTCCCCGCCTCTGTCCCTAGCGCTCCTGGAGCTGGATCTAAGATTCTTTAACAACGTCAGAGCAACCTCTTGCAGCGAAATGGCATCCATGAACGCTTGGAGGGACGGTTGCTTTCAGGTTGCTCTGAGGTTGCTGGGAACACCACCTATGGAGGTGGTGTTACTGTCTTATATATGCATTTATGTTCACAAAACAACATTTCTATTACTTTTTTACAAACCCTGCCCCAAGAAAGGATTGTTTTGTAATGCATAAAGTGAAATCTTACATGGAATACCAAAAAATAAAGCAGAGATGAGATAAGCCACAGACGAAGCGGAGACTCACACACTCTGCTTCTTCTTCTTCTTGTGACCCCAGCTTGCGTGTTACTTTCATCATGATGTTTATGTTTCACTCCTCTATTGCCTGCTATAATGGATATCATATCAGTATTCATATACGCTCATGCCACGGGGATAACCTTGACTCCGTGGCACTGAGTGATAGTGAATTACTAGTGAAATACCGCGGTATTTCATTAATAATTCACTGTCACACAGTGCCACGGAGTCGAGGTTATCCTCATGGCATGAGCGTATATGAATACCAAGATATGATATCCATTATAGCAGGCAATAGAGGAGTGAAAATAAATATCATGGGAAAAGACAACACGCAGGCTAAAAGGGTCACAAGAAGAAGAAGAAGCGGCCGAGTGGCCGCAAGTCTTCTGCTTCGTCTGTGGCTCATCTTATCTCTGATTTATTTTTTGGTATTCCATGTAAAATTTCACTTTATGCATTACAAAACAATCCTTTCTTGGGGGCAAGGTTTGTAATAAATAAAAATGTTGTTTTGTGAACATAAATACGAGAATGTGAGAGAAGTTGTACGTAGCTCCTCTAACTTCCAATGACTCATATGACATCATAAAAGTAGTGGTACACCTGTGGCCCAATATGCTGCCAAACGTATATATATTTTTTTTCTTTTAACCTATATGGTATGTTGGGGACCAGCCCAGAACGCATCCCCCCCTATTTCCATTATTTCCTATGGGAAAATTACGTCCGCTTAACGAATTTTTGCTCTACGAACAGCTTTGACACCCCCTATCCTGTTCGTTAAGCGGAGTATTACTGTAGTCGGAAAGACTATTTTTCGTGGGGGAGTGCAGTGTTGCGGCGGCGCAGGGGCGGTTGGTAGTGATAAGTAGTGAAGATGGAGTAAGGTGGTATTTTTGAGAGAGAGAGGAAGTGGAGACCGAAAGTGATGGCCATGCAGGTGGATAAAGCAGCGGTGATTGGCTCAGAAGTGAGCCAATGGCAGTATTGCAAAGGGGGGGAGGCTATATTTAAGCCGGCCGTCTCTGTCCCTGTGAGCTGTCTCGCTCTGCTCTAGGCCCACGGCTGCTGGTTGCTTGCTGGTGTATAGCCGGTCCCCGCTCTCGGCGTCTACCAAGTCTTCCTGTGTAAGGCCAGTCTGTCCTCCAGTTGTCTCTGCTCCATTCTCTGCTCTCGTTCTCCTTCTCCGCACTCGCCCTGTATAATACCCTGTATTGCCTGTTTGTACTGTGTTGTTACACAAGTAAACATAAGAAGCTGTACCAAGTGTTTCCTGCCAGTCCTGCCTGTCTGAGTCAGTCTGGCTGAGTCTTGTGAGTTGCGTGCCTCGCTTCCCTCGCTAGTCACAGACCCTCGTCAACGTTATCCCTGTACCGCCCCCGTCTTGAATGCTGTCCTGTTCTGCCACTGAGAGTGAGTTATGGTTGCGGCAATGGAAGCTGATGTAGGGGACCTTGGGTGCCCTGCCTTGCCCTGTGGTTGCTGGGTGGGTGTTCCTGCTGCTGTGTGGGCGGCGGTTCGTAACACTATGTAATAATTTTTTCTTGTATTTACTTTGTGGTGAGTGGTATATCCTTTTCCGGTGAACTGAGCTGTACGTCGAAAGTACGTGATTGTGGGGAGGAAAAGTTCACTTGATATTATTCCATCAATTTTTTTCTTTTCCAAATAAATTTTTGCATCTGTATTCTTGCATCTGTATTCTTGCAACAACCATTCAAAATTAAACCAGTGCCTTTAAGTTCAGGTACAGCTACCATATTGTTAAAAATAAAGCTTCAATATTTATTCAAAAGTTTCATAATCATTTTCCTATATAAACCTCCGCATTACACATGACCAGGATGATGATGACACAGATGATGAGAGCCGCCAGAGCAGCGGGAGTGATGTCAAGGAAGCTGCAGTGGAGCACACCAGTTACATCACCATGCCCAGAAGGAACAGAAAACGATGGTGACACAGAGATTATGTTATGTAATATTTTTCCTTTGTCCATGTTTCTATTTTCTTTTGTGCTTATATTTTGTTTTGTTGTTGTGTGATAGCCGGGTCGTCTATCTTTACGCTGGAGGACAGTGTTATGTAAGGGGTTTTTTAGTTACATCCCTCCCTGGTGATAGAATCTGTAAGTGAGAGAATGGAGATGTGGAGGGGAAAAATTTCTTTTCCTCGCAGCCATAATTACGTATTTACTTATATGTTAGTTTCCGTGATTCTTTGTGTTGTAAAAATGTATTGTCAAGTAATAACTTTATGGCTAGGAGCCATAAGTGTAATATTGATGTTCTGTAGAGTGAGGAGGTGCAGATTGGCACTATTAGATGTTGCTGCGGGGTTGCAGGTGTTTGGTCTCGCTAAGCTTGTCACAGATTGTTTTCAATAATCCGACTTTGGAAAAGGCTGGTTCACTCTTATCATCACTGCCTCAGGGACAGCTTTAAGGGACTAGATATCGCTCAGGACTGAGCTTAGTGAATGAACTACACTGGGAGGATAACCAAGGAAGCCTGGCCTTGTCACATAAGTTAGAAAGACATAAGCGTATAAGGGAAACTTAATATCATTGGAGTTGTGCACTCCGGTCCGTGCCGTCTACTAACTTAGGGTGTTGCCACAGGTTGAGACAAGACTGCACACATCCCAGACAACCACCGTGAGGATATCGCTGGCAGCCTACAGGAGCATCCGGGATACATACATCCTGTGTTGAGTTTCAGTGTGGCTCATGTGGGTGTAGTGTTGCGAGTGCTCTCCCCGGCTTCACTTGCTTTGCCATGTGTGATGGGGGTGGTGATGTAACATTATTCATTTCGTGCCACTTTATTCTACTTCCTATTTTCTTCATTTCACTGCTTCCATCATTTTATCCAAGCTGCATCCTGACACTTCTTAGCTTTTGCACATGTAGCATTATACCACATGTGTTTGGTCTCTTTTATTCTATATTTGGAACATATCTCATTACCCAGTGATTGTATTTGCCTAGGAATATTTCATACTTTTCTTGGACTGTCTTGCCTTGCATGGTTTCCTTCTAATCAAAACTATCAAAGTAATTTCTTAAGCCTTCAAAATTTGTCTATTTTGTTTGTGTCCCTCATTACATTTCAAAATCTACTGATCCTCTAATTCAGTTTCACTTTTTCCCAAGAGGGAAAAGTTAATACCAAATCCAGCATAGATGGTTCTTCTTCCTCTCTATACCTTGTATAGTCCCTCACCCATTGGCCCAAAGTGTTTACTATTGCCAATTTTAACACTTCTTCCCCACTTCATCCAGCGTGACTGCTTATATCCATTTCTTCCCAATTTACATGTTTGCAGTTTAGAATCCTAACAAGTAACACTCTTCTGTCTTTTCTTAACATATTGTACAAGTAATCTAGCACTTCATTTTGCATTTCTTTGTGTATATCAAGCCTCCATGTATTAGTCTTCAGTAGCACATACCTATGTTACTATGATTCTCCTCCTTTCCCTCCCACTGGTCCTAATTGTTATGCTTAAAACCTCTGCCAGTCCATCTCCTTACTGTACCTTTTCCAGGTATATATCCTCTTGAGCCATTATTGATACTCCTCCTCCTGCTTTTCCCCTTCTACCTTTCCTCCAAACATTATATCCCTGCTCTTTAAAAATTACTTGGACATCTTTGCTTAACTTTGTTTCTGTTATATATACCACATCCAGTCCTTTTCCAATATATAATCTCTCACTTCTAAGCTTCCTGATATAAACTCATCTATGTTTGTATACATAACTCTTATGATGCTTTCCTTCCCCTTCCCAAATATACCATTTTCTCAGCTTCATGTCTAGCACTCTCTAGTAGAATTTCTTCTTCTTGTTCTCTATCCTTCTCTCATTTCTTTCCTTAGCTTCACTTGTCAATTCTCTCTTTTTCCCTTTCTCCCTGGTTCATATCTCTCCTTATCCAAATGTTGTTATATTCTGTCTTTCCAGTCAGCTCTCCAGTCCTCGCTAGTATTTCTTCTACCCCTAATTGCAATCTCATCTTAACGTTTAGTGGTCTTTTAGTCCCCACACTATATTTACCAAGTCTGTGTATTTCTTCTATTTCTTTTTGTATTTACCTACTTGTATTATACAGGGTTCGAGCTGGGCTCATAGTGTCCTGTCTCCATATCTCTATTTATCTAATTTTTCTTTAAAGGTATGCACACTATGTGCTGTAACAAACTTCATTATCCAATGCATTCCATTTTTCCACCGTTCTGTGTGGAAAACTGTATTTTTCAGTATCCTTCACACACTGCCTCATCCTGATCTTCTTTTCATGTCCTCTTGTCCTTCCATCTTCTTTTGTCAAAAGCACCAGGTCTTCTTCATCTATCTTTTCAGTATCATTTACTATCTTATACATTGTTATTAGGTCCCCACGTTCTCTTCTATTTTGTAAGGTTGGCAGTCCCATTTCCTTCAGTCGTTCTTCACATGTGAGGTCCTTTAACTCCGGCACCATCTTTGTAGTAATCCTCTGTATCCTTTCCAATTTTCTTATATTCTTTTTAGAGCTTTGAGACCATACCACTGCTGCATATTCCAGCCTTGGGCATATCATGCTTGTGATGAGTTTTTCATCATATCTTTATCCATGTAATGAAATGCCACTCTTATATTAATTAACATTTTATATGATAGTCCAAATATCTTGCTTATTAGAGCTCACATTTTTTTGTATGATCACTCCAAGATCATTTTCTTCTTTACTCTTCACTATTTGTTCCTCTCCCATCAAATAGTTCCATACCAGTCTTCTCTTACTCTTGCCTAGTTCCATTATGTGACATTTCTTGGCATTAAACTCCAATTTCCACTTCCTGCTCCACTCATAGATTTTGTTTACATCTTCCTGCAACAGCAAACAGTCCTCTCTGGTTTTGATAACTCTTAACAGCTTTGCATCATCAGCGAATAAATCTATATAACTGTTTATCCCAACGTGAATGTCATTTACATAAACCTGAAACATAAAAGGGGGCTAACACTGACCCTTGTGGCACTCTGCTAGTTACTTTATCCCAAGATGAGTATGTAACTCTGATCACAGTTCTCATTTCTCTATCCTTCAAATAATCTCTTGTCCATTTGAGCAAGGTTCCTCGCAGTCCTCCTATATTCTCTAGTTTCCAAAGTAGTCTTTCATGAGGGGACTTTGACAAAAGCCTTTTTTAATATCCAGGTATACGTACTGTGTCTACCCATCCATCTCTGTTTTCAAGTCCTGCAATAACTCTCGAGTAGAAGCTTAATAAGCTTGATACACATGACTGCCCTGTCCTGAACCCAAACTGTGTGTTCAATAAGACAAGCTCCTCTTCTAGAAATTTAACCTATTTTTCTTTGATAATTATTTCACATGACTTCCCAAAACACTTGTAAGTGACACTGGTCTGTAGTTTAGTGGTTCAGTTGCCTTTTCTCCTTTGAATATCAGTATTACGTTGGCTCTCTTCCATTCTAGTGGAACTTTCCCTTCATTTATTGAACTTGTAATTATTTTTGTTGCCATTCTCTGCAATCTCTCCAACTTCCTTATATGCTTCTTTTTATAAGGGGACCAAACCACCCCAGCATATTCCAATCTTGGTCTAATTACCGTACTAATTAATTTCTTCATCATATCTTTATCCATATAATGAAAGGCTAATCCAATATTTCTAATCAAATTATATGTTTCTCCAAACATCTTGTCAATATGAGCCTCAAACTGCCCATGGTCTTGTATTATCACTCCCAAATCCTTTTCCTTTTCCACCTTTTTCAACACTACTCCTTCACCCATCTTATATGACCCTCTTGGCCGTCTTCCACTCTTCCCCATCTCCATTACATGACTTTTGCTCAGATTAAATTCCATCTCCCACCTCCTGCTCCACTCCCAAATCATATCCAGATCTGCCAGTAAAATTTCACAATCTTCTTCACTCTTCACACACCTACACAACTTCGCATCATCCGCAAACAAATTAATATAACTGTTTACTCCCTCTGGCATATCATTAATATAGACAAGGAAAAGTATTGGTGCCAGCACTGAACCTTGTGGGACTCCACTCCTCCACCACCAACCAGTCCAACTTTGCATCCCTTATTACCGTTCTCATCTCCTCCATCTCAAGTAGTTTTCCATCCACTTTAACACTTTTCCCTTTAGTCCTCCATAAATCTCTAATTTCCATAGCAGTCTCATGTGAGGTACCTTGTCAAAAGCCTTTTTTAAATCCAAATATACACAGTCCATCCATCCCTCTCTCTTGTATTTTGTCTCGAATAAAAGCTCAGTAGATTTGTTACACATAACCTCCCTTTCCTAAAGCCAAATTGATGATCCGATAATAACTTATGATCCTCCAGGAACTGTATCCAATATTTCTTTATCACCCTCTCACAAATCTTACCGACCACACTTGTTAAAGACACAGGTCTATAGTTAAGAGGCTCTTCCTTACTGCCTCCCTTATAAATGGGCACCCCTTCAGCTCTTTTCACTCTACCGGTACTTCCCTGGTTTCTAATGAGCACCTTACAATATCATATAATGGATCTATCAATTCTTCTCTACATTCCTTCAATAATTTGCCTGAAACTTCATTTGTTCCCATCGCTTTATCATCTTAAAGTTCCTCCAACATTTTATATAACTCCTTTTTAGGTATCTTAATGTCATCCATGTGCACATTTCCTTCTACATTTTGAGGCTTTACAAACATTGTTTCTTTAGTAAATACTTGTTGAAACCACTCCTGTATGTCTCATCTCTCCTTCGCTGTGTTATTGCCATCTGCATTTCCATAACCATATGATCACTCTTCCCCACATAGGTACACTTCTCGTGTTAACACCAAATCCAGTCTAGCGGGTTCATCATCTCCTCTATATTTAGTATTTTCTTTCACCCTCTGTTCCATCATATTTTCCATCATTAGATTAAGGAATCTCTCTCCCCATGCTTCCTCTCCAACACCACTTACTAGATTTTCCCAATCCACTTCTTTACAATTAAAATCTCCTACTAGTATCACCTTTCTTTTTCCAATTAATACACTTTCCAAACTCTGTAAAGTATCCTTGATCATATTGTCGTATTCCCTTAATGTCCAAGAATTTGTTTTAGGAGGTACATAGGTCACCATGATTATTAATTCTTTTCCATCACTTTTTAACCTTGTGCTTATCACTTCTGCGTTGTTCTTCCCATACCAAACCTTATCCACATTTATCTCCTTCTTCGTCATAATCATAACTCCTCCTCCACCTTTACCCTCTCTATCCTTTCTCCATATATTATATTTATTATCCAAATTTACCTTTGTTTTTTCATGTCATTTCGTCTCAGTCAAACACACTATATCAGGCTTCTCCACCATCACATAGTCTTGTAATTCTAATCTCCTTGACAGTATCCCATCTATATCAGTATACATTACGGTCCACCTACTGCTCCCTCTAGGGGTTCCTCTGCATTCCTTCTTTTCACATACCATTTTCTGGCTCTCTCTCCTATAATTCTCAAAAAAAACTTTTCCTTTTCCTCTTCAGACCGTTCATCATTTTTCCTTCTCGCCTCTTCCAACAATTCATTATATCTTCTCCTCTCTTCCTCATTTCTATTTTTTTTTACGTACACCTCTTTACAACCTTCTACCTCTCTTAATTTTGATGTTCTATATAAAATGTCCTCCGCAGTTTGTTGTGACTTCAGTACTACTTTAATCGGTCTCCTTACTCCCTCCTTATACGGACCCAGTCTATGGATCTCTTCCACTTCTTCTTGTAGGTCTTTTTTCATCATCATTTAGATTTTTGAACAGATCTCTCACCGTTTTCAATTCTTCTTTAATTCTCTTAGGCTTATATGTTATATTTTGTTCTTTCATCCCAAATATTATCACACTCTTCTTCTTTTCTGCTATTTCTCTTATCAATGTTTCCTTGTTCTTCATAACATTAACCAATTCCTTAGACCTTTCTTTTTTGTCTTCATTCAACTAATCTTTGATTATTTCTTGTAATCCAACCATCTCCACTTCCCTCGACTCAGTCCATTGTGTTTTCTTCAGTTCCCACTCTCTTTTAAACTTCTCACTTTGCTCACTGATCATTTCCTTAAATTCATCTTTCTCCTCTATAACTTTCTCCATTTTCTCCTCCAACCGTCTCTTGTATTTTTCAACCTCCTCTCTCAAGTGTGCATTCTCATCCACCAATCGTTTTTCATTTTCCTCCAATCTCCTGACTCTTTCTTTCAAAGCCTTGCGGAATTCTCTATCTTGCTCATCCTCACTCCTTTGAACTTTTAACTCCTTCACCAACTCCTCAAATTTCTTCTCTAATATTACCAATCTACCTTGCATTGTTGCCCCTGTTGAAGATGGACTCATATTTTGAATGGCTACTTTTGGTTTTGCTCCCTGGGCCTCATCGGCATATTTTGAATTTGGTAACTTATTTCTTACGGGTCTATCCATTTCACTCTTCCTGGGTGTGTGGTGGGGTGCACTGGCGGCCAGGCCTGGTAGCGTGTGTGTGTGTGTGTATTTACCTATTTGTGTATTACAGGGCCCGAGCTAAGCTCTCTGTGACCTGTCTCCTTGTCCATTCCTGTCATATCTCTCTTTCATCTGATTGACACACACCGCATCAACGACAGCACTGCTCAGTTTATTCCACTTATCAATGCTACGATGCGGGAAACTGTATTTTCTCACGTCATTTAGACAGATGTTCTTTATTAGCTTTTTTCCATGTCCTCGGAGATGATTACTTGTGGTCACCTTTATCAACTCTCTATCCAGTATGTCAATCTTGTTCACCAATTTATACATAGTTATCATGTCTCCTCTTGTTCTTCTCTCTTCTAATGTGGTCAGCCCCAGCTTCCTCAGTCTTACCTCATAGTCTAACTCCCTGAGTCCTGGTACCATCCTTGTTGCCAGCCTCTGTACCCTTTCCACCTTCTTCACATTTTTCTTCATATGAGGTGACCAGACACATGCTGCATATTCTAACTGGGGTCTTATTAAGGTACATAATATCTTCTTCATCATTCCTTCATCTAGGTAGTGGAATGCAAGGCCAATATTTTGAAGCATGTTGTATGTTTTCAAAAATATCTTGTTAATATGTTTCTCTGGTGACAAGGTGTTTTGCACGCGGTTATTCCTAAGTCTTTCTCCTCATTGGTCTCTTTAATTTTCTCATCACCCAGCCTGTAATCCCTGTTTGGTCTGTATCTACTTCTTCCCATTTTCATAACATGGGTCTTGTCTATATTAAATTCCATCTGCCACTCTTTACTCCACTCATATATTTTATCAAGATCTTCCTGTAACTTGTTACAATCTTCCACATTCTTTACTCTCCTCATAATTCTAGTATCGTCTGTAAACATGTTCATGTAACTGTCAATTCCTACTGGCATATCATTAACATAAATAAAAAACATGATGTGACCAAGCACTGACCCTTGTGGAACTCCACTGGTTACCTTCTTCCACTCGGACTTCCTTCCTCTCACCACTGTTCTCATTTCTCTTCCCATTAAGTAATTTTCCATCCATTTTGCTAGTTTATCATTTACTCCTCCAATCATCTTTAGTTTCCACATCAGTCTATTGTGTGGTACTTTATCAAAGGCCTTTCTCAAGTCCAGATAGATAGCATCCACCCATCCCTCTCTATGTTGTAGTATGTCAGTCACTCTTGAATAAAAACATAATAAATTGGATACGCACGATCTTCCTTTTCTGAAACCAAACTGCCTTTCACTCAGAATGTTTTCACTTTCTAGATACTCACTCCACTTAGCTTTAATTACTTCTTCACATACCTTGCACAATATACTAGTCAACGATACTGGTCTATAATTTAGCGGTTCCATTCTACTACCATTCTTATATATAGGCACAATGTCAGCTCTTTTCCACTCTTTCGGGACTAATCCTGTTCGTATGGAGGTTTCCACAATATCAAATATGGGGTTCAACAATTGATCCTTACATTCTTTTAGCAACCTCCCAGATATGCCATCAGGCCCCATTGATTTATTAATATCCAGATTGCTTATAATTTTCCTTACATCTTCCTTAGTAACCATGATGTCCTGCATTTGCTTTATTTCCGTAGGCCTTCCTCCCATAAAATGCTCCTCCTTTGTAAACACTTTGCAAAAGTTGTCGTTCAAAATTTCAGCTATATCTCCAGCATCTTCATATACTTCTTCCCATTTTTACCTTTTCTATTGCCTCCCTTTTATTTAGTTTTCCATTTATGAATTTGTAAAACATTTTGGGTCACTATCACAGTTTTCCACCACCCTCTGTTCATATTCCTTCTGTGCTGTTCTCCTTACTTCAACATATCTATTCCTTGCTGTTTTGTAGACTTCCCTTGATAATACATCACTGTTTTTCTTAAGTTTCTTCCATGCCTTTTCTTTGTTCTTTTTTGCTTCTTCACAATTTCTATTAAACCACTGTTTATTATTTAAAGTCCTCTTTCTGTGATATGGCACAAACTTTTCACAGCAGAGTTATACAAATCCATAAATTTATCGTATTTCAATTGCATATCCCTTTCCTGGTATACCACGGACCAGTCAATTTCATTAAAGAACTCCCTTATATGGTTATAATTTGCCCTAGTATAATTTAATTTTTCCTCCCTGCGTTCCACAATCTTATTCGTGCTTAATTCCGTATCCAGCTCAAAGCTTAGGACATCATGATCGCTTTTCCCCAAGGGACATTCATGTTCAATTTCCTCTTTTAGAGAGATTCCCCTGGTAAATACCAAATCCAACCTTGCTGCAACATCTTGTCCCCTGCACCTTGTTGGTGATCTCACCCACTGTGTCATCAAGTTATTTGTTGCTACCTTTAACAATTCTTCTGCCCACTCACCACCATTCACCACTTCGTAGTCTTCCCACACTATTTCTTTGCAATTAAAGTCTCCAACTATCATCACTCTATCCTTTCTGATGAGTTCTTGCTTCATTCTGTCTAGAGTATTTCTCATCACCATTTGGTACTGTTCATATTCCCAAGCACTGGTTCTGGGTGGTATGTATACTGTTATAATATTAATGTCCCTCTTGCCATCTGTTATAAGCATACTTATCACTTCCTCATTTCTCTTACTATAGTTCACCTCCTTCACTATCAGATCTTCCTTAGTAAGAACCATTATACCACCACCTCCTTTATTTTTCTATCATTTCTCCATACTTTGTAGTGTTTTACAACAAACCAGTCTAGCTTTATTTCGGCCTTAGCTTTGTTTCCACTACACACATTATGTCCGGTTCGTTATTTCTTAGGTAATCCATACATTCTAGCCTCTTAGACAGAAATCCATCTATGTTCGTGTAAGTCACTTTTATTCCATTCCTAGTCTCATTCTTCCATGTAATGCCTATTCCGTCTGTTTTATCCACCACTTCTTTAGCCTCCCATTTCTCATCCTCCAAAAAACTTGGTCTTTTCCTCCTCTGTTCTTTCGTCATTCCTCTCCTTCACTTCAGTTACAAGCTCCTTCATTTTCATTCTCTCATCTTGTGACATATTTCTTCTTATGTAAATTGTTTTGGTTTCCTCAGAGTCCTTAAGTTTCCAAGCCCTCCTCAACAAGGCCTCCACTGCCACCTGAGACTTTAATTTCAATTTTAATGGTCTATTCTTGCCTTCCTCAAAAGCTCCCAATCTCACACTTTCTTCTACCTCAGCATATAGGTCCTCTTCTTCCACAGAGATCTTGTTCAGTAAAGACTTAATCCTGTCATTTTCCTTATCCCTCCTGTCCTGCCAGTTCCTGTTAGTTTCCTCCCACAATCCTATTATGATCACACATTTTTTCTTTTCAGCAATATCTCTCACCACATACTCATTTTCCTTTAGTGCCTTTACCATTTCCCTCTGCATAATCCCTTTATTTTCCTCTTCCTGCTTTTTTACTATCTCCCTAAATGACCTTTGTACCTCCTGATGTTCATGGTTCACTTCTTTCATCCTGGTATCAATTAGATTAAGGCATTCCTCCTTCCTCAAGTCCCCTTCGGATATTTTTATCTCCATTTCCATGAGTTTACCCTTCATCTTTTCACATTGTTTCCTTAGTTGTTGGTTTTTTCTCCATCTCTACTTTTTCCTTCAATAGCTCTTTATTCGCTAACGTTAACAAAAAGATCTCTTTTTTTAACGAATCATTCTCGGCTAGAACTCTATCCAGTTTTTCTTCTATGGACAAAATGTTTAGGAACTTACTTTCCAGTGCCTGAATTCTTGCATCCATATCTAGTTTCTCCAGTCCTTTTGGCGTAGTAATAAAACCTTCAAAGTCTCTAGCTTGTCTAGACGCCATTTTTGTTATCGTCAGCTGATTACGGCCAAAACAATCACCACCCACACTCTCCTCTCAGGGATCACTCTCCATATCCCTCACTTTCAACACTAAGCGACAGTAGGACATTAACAGGACACTAACTTAGTTACCCGGGCCCTGTAACACCATAGGTATTATCCTTCTTCCCGTCCGCAGCCGGAGACGAGCTGTCCTCTCTCAGCGACGGTGACGGAGTGTGTGTGTGTATGTGTGTGTTTCACTGTTTGATCTGCTGCAGTCTCTGACGAGACAGCCAGACGTTACCCTACGGAATGAGCTCAGAACTCATTATTTCCGATCTTCGGATAGACCTGAGACCAGGCACACACCACACACCAGGACAACAAGGTCACAACTCCTCGATTTACATCGCGTATCTACTCACTGCTAGGTGAACAGGGGCTACACGTGAAAGGAGACACCCAAATATCTCCACCCGGCCGGGGAATCGAACCCGGTCCTCTGGTGAAGCCAGCGCTCTAACCACTGAGCTGTGTGTGTGTGTGTGTGTGTGTGTGTATTTACCTAATTGTATTTACCTAATTGTAACATACGGGAAAAGAGCTATGCTCGTGTTGTCCCGTCTCCATATCTATTAATGTCCAGCTTTTCTTAAAATCATGAATATTCCTTTTGACCACTTCCATGTCTAAACTATTCCATGCTTCCACCCTTCTATGAGGAAGCTATATTTTCACATCTCTCCTATAAGTGGCCATTTTAGTTTTTCCCATGCCCTCTCGACAATCTTCCATTCCACATACACAGATCTTCCCTATCCATTTTTCCATGTGTGTGTGTGTGTGTGTGTGTGTGTGTGTGTGTGTGTGTGTGTGTATGTGTGTGTCTGTGTGTACTAATGACAAAGATAAGATTTTAGATTGAATCGTCTTTATTATAGTATAGTCTAGTAATATTAATTAGGTACATGAATTAATGTGGCCTCCTCATAAGTGTACTGGTGATGGGTTGGAGTAGAAACAACTTGGGTCTGCTCCTGGTGTTTTATTGATAATTACATGCTTGCTGGTAACGTGGAGGCTTGGTAGTTGAGCGGCCGTGGTGAGGCTTTGGTAGCGGGCTGGCCATGATGAGGAATTAGAGGTCTAAACCACTGGAGTCAGGCGGTGCAGAAGTGCAAGGACCACAGCAATGGGTCACAACACTGCAGCAAGACAGGGCCAGCCAGAATAAAGGCAAACAAGATGCCAAGCAAGCGTGAGCTCTCTCCCTAAGCTGTGTTAGGAGAGACTGCTCAGCAAGGGGGTCTACGGAACACCCACCCCCGCAGCACACAGAGTAACAATACTGCACGCAAGAAAGTAGTCTGTCTATCATATTGCTCGACCACGCTAACAAAGGTGTCCTCACCGAGCACTCTAGTCAATATCTAAGCACTTAAAAAAAGACAATAATAATAATAAGATATCTCATACAATGCACAGAGCAAAATAAACATCACATAAGTGTGAGAACAATTAAGAAAATATAGTTAGTTCGCAGATGAACAGCAATAACATGATATTGTAATTATAACAGGGCTAAATATATTAATTTGATGCAATTTTAAAAGTAAGATACATTATTGATCAAAGATTTACACAGTTGTGGTAATGACAATTAAATATAACACACAAAATTTTGTGTAAAGACATAAAAATGTTACAAGATCATGTATAATTAAGTCACTGAGACATAAAGAACAATGTTACACACGTATGTGTAAAAATGTGTTACATATGTTGAATAAAATGTTTATGTCATATGTATTGTTTCTTACATGTAATACATGTGATAATTATTCAATATATGTCACTGAGACATAAAGAACAATGTTACATACGTATGTGTAAAAATGTGTTACATATGTTGAATAAAATGTTTATGTCATATGTATTGTTTCTTACATGTAATACATGTAATAATTATTCAATATATATATGCAATTGAGCACAAGTGAAAATCATGAAAAGATGAAAATGTAAACAAAAACAACAAACAAACACTCAACTATAAATAACATAAATCATCTACATACCACAAGTTGAGTAGCTAATTCAACTCGGATATAGTAGATAACAATGCATGACAGAAGAGGTCTTGCTAAAGCAAAATGCAATGAATGTGATATTAGTATTAAAGTTACATACATATAATAAATAGAATTGATACTAACAAAAAAACTACTATGTAGACTGTAAATGGGACTCCCCCACTAAACACAAGATATACCCTAGGGACATGCCTGTGTGCTAAGGCCTGAGAAGCATGAAACATGTCTTCTGATAAATCAGCAAATTTACAGTAAAAAAAAAATATTACCTACATTACATTAATCCCTCCCCATGTGTCATCTGGGGACAGCACATAAATATATAATATAATACAATGCAATACAACATAATATAATATAAGAAGTACACTTCACACACCTGTACATGTCCGCAAATTGTAAGGACATGAGGTTACAACAGGTGAAGACTCAGAAGTGAATGTTTGTAGAAGACTGTGTAGTCTGTAAAGGCATGTGTGTAGAAGTGGAAGAAGAAGGTGACAGTGAAACATTATTCTTCTTCAAACGATCAACATGAACTATCTCAGAAATGTTAGATTCTGGGCAAAGAATTTTAAACTTGTTGCCATGCAAACGTTCAACAATACTGTCATTAACTTTGAGAGTGACGTGGCCCAACACAATTTCTCTCTGAGTGGTAACTATATATATTTTTTCTGGATGCTTTTACGTAGTGGTAAATCTTATTATCAACAGTTTGTCATAATGTCTGACCCTGTTGTTTCAACTACTACAACTTCTACTATAACTACTACAACTCTTACTATGTCTACTACTATTTTTTACTCCTACTGTGACTACATCCACTACAAATGTCACACTACCTCTTACATCTGTAGCATCACCAGCTATTAAACTTCTACAACATGACTCTTCCATTCAGAAATTCAGTGGAGAAGATACTGACACATATTCTCCTGCTCAATTTTTACAGCTATGTGAGGATGTTCTTAGTAACTCTCAAATTCACTCAGTGGCTGACAAAATTAGCTTTGTACGTTCTCATCTTGTCCCTGGATCATTGGCTAGTGACCTTATGACTGCTACAGCATTTGACCTTAAAGTTCTAAACTATGATTATAACCAGTTTAAAGTAAACTTTTTTGCAGATCTTTGGTGTACCACAGCCAAAGGATAATTTTCAATGGGCATTTGATGCTGCACAGACAATGTCACACCACTTTAGTAATATAGATTATAGGAGAGCACAGGCTCGTTCTGCACAGTTAGCTAACCAAGCTGTTTCTTCCCTTAAAGCTTCTTCTTGGTTTCAAAATGGTACCTTAAGGCGGTGTCACACTAGCACTTTTCCGTCTTCTTTTTCCGTCAATTTTCTGACGACTGTCAACTTTTGCAGACGGTGGCCGTCACACACAAGCTTGCTTCCGCCTTTGCCGAGCTTGTCGATTGTAAACAAACATGGCTCCTCATTCACCCCAGCAAGCCGCGGCTTTTTTGCACCTTATAATGTAATCAGCTGTTCTGTAATCCCAAAGGCAACGGAGACCTCTAATACTCTCTATGAGAAATTCGTCAGTGTGTTTTGTCCACTGCTCATCTTGGCCAGCTACTTGGAAGTTGCCTTGGAAATATTCAAAAGCATCGCACATTCACACTCCCCTGGAAATGTACACAAACAACTGAGGAACTTTTCATTGCTAGGCTAGAAGAAAAAAAAATATGTATACAAACATATATTCACCAACTCATTTAAATTTCATGCCATGATAATAGCATTCTTCCGTTTAACAAAAAAAAAATTTTTTTTAATAAAAGTGTTGATTAGAAACCATAGTTCTTATTTTGACTAAAAATTGGCGCTAGACGAAAACGATGCATTCCGTCTGACTCAAGACGACGGAAAGAGTTAACGGAAGAGTAAAAAGACGACGGAAATCGCCTGAGACGACGGAAAAAGTGTGACGCCGCCTTTAGACGAAGAATCTTTTCGTCTTATAATGGAGTTTCAGTATTACATACAGTTGCTGAATCCAGAGGAACATTACATTGCCTCTACCCTTCAGTACACAAAAGGTGAAAGTCTTTTGGACTTTTCCTCTAAGTTAGCAGTAAAACTGCGTAGCCAATGTCCAGCGTACGTTGTGGCTACTTCTGATTCTACTTCTGCTAGTTCAGGTGTTACACCTAAAGAATCAACGTCACAAAAAACCTAATGCTCAGTATCACAACACAGCTTCATCAGTGAAGTCAGCATCACGCAGTGACCATGACACTCGCTCAAGGCAGTTGTCTAGAGATCCAAAACCACAGCGTTATAGGTCTTGGTCGCATGGTAGTCATTCTGATACCACTAAACCAGCATTGTTGCCTCCACCTTACTATTGGCAATTGTAACCATCCTACTGTGGAGTGTAGAACTATATTTAAACTCCAAAAGGAACAAACTGTCACACCACAGTCAACTTTTCAACAGGCTGCCTTTCACAAAGCAAAGGACTACCTACACAACCTAACACAGCATCACCATGTGTTCCTTCTTTAACCCTTAAAAGGCGGTGAGCATCTATTGAGGCACGGGCGCGCCGTGCACAGCTGGCGGTGAGCATCTATTGAGGCAAGCTTTTTCGCGCACCTGAAATCAAACACAACCCCTGCTGCTTCTCTCAGATACTTACTAGAGACATCTGGCAACTATTTCTCGCTCGTTGCCAGCGGTCACTCCTGTAAATAAACTCGTCATATGCGATTTATATTATATGCTCCCTGATGATCCGGAGGAATGTGATTTCTTCCTACAGTATTTCGATGATGAATTGCTTGACATCATTGTGACAGAAACAAATAGATATTTCCATCAGAAACAGAATGGAACAAGGGCAAGTTCACACCCCAAGCAGTGGCATGACATTACATGCAATGAGCTACTTGCTTTCTTGGCCATTACAATGCTGATGCCTCATTGCCCAAAACATGTATTGCTGGAGTACTGGGCAAGGGATGATCCCTTGTTTATACCTATATTTGCAGAATATATCACAAGGGATCATTATAGAGGTATTCTAAGGTACCTCCATTTTGCAAATAGCGCAGAAGATGAGAATGCCAGTGATCCTCTTTGGAAAATCAGGAGTATTTTGACCAACATAAATGATAAATTCAATAACTTCTTCAAACAATACAAGAAAGTAGTTATTGATGAATCATTTATGTTGTTCAAAGGAAAACTAAAATTCAAACAATTTATACCATCCAAGCGTTCTTGCTTTGGTGTAAAGCTATTCTATATATGTGACTGTGATACTGGAATAGTCTTGAATATGTGTATATATTCGGCTAGTGATGTAGACGTCAACAAGAAAGACCCTCTAAGCTTCTCTGGTGCAGTTGTAAAACATTTGATGAGAAACTACCTGGGCAAAGAACATGTGTTGTACACAGATAATTACTACACAAGCCCAAAACTAGCCAAATATTTGATTGATAATGGAACTGGCCTAATAGGAACACTGAGGAGTAACAGAAAACATCTGCCAAAATTTCAAGCAACAAACATGAGAGGCACCATTCAGAAACAAGAGTCAAGTGGCATACTTGTTCTCCAGTGGACTGATAAAAGACAAGTTTTGCTTCTCTCAACCATCCACCGAGGAGAAATGGAGGAAACCAGAAGGGAAGACAGGAGGACAGGGGAAAGCATTCTCAAACCTGATGTTGTCAATGATTACAACATAAATATGAGGATGATAGATAAAAACGACATGATGATTACAAGTGTAGACTGCCTGAGAAAGTCTATGAAATGGACAAGGAAGGTTTTCTTTCATCTCCTAGACATTTCCTTGTTGAATGCATACAACATGTATGTGGAGGGGATGGGGAGAAATCATCTCTTCGTCTTTTCAACAAGAAAGTAGCTCTACAACTGTTGCAGAGATTTGATACACGGAGCAACATTCATTTGTGACCTGGCAGGCGCAGCCAAGAAGCGAGAGATAATTCTCTTCCTCGACTGCAGTTCATTGATGCCTTGGAATTGCACTCTCCTACCAATGTGCCTCCAACGCCTGGAAGACTCAGCAAGGGACAGCGTGAATGTGTTGTCTGCAAAAACACATCACTGAGGCCCAAGAGACGCAGGAAGGTCACAACTATGTGTGAAACCTGTAATGTTGGGCTCTGCATAGATCCATGCTTCAAGGCCTATCACACCCTAGCATCATTTTAGCTTGGAGAGCAAGGTAAATATGTTTTCATTTTAGGTTTGAAATTGTGGTAAACATTGATAATATGAAGTAAAATCCTATTAGCTATCATATAGTGTGTGTGTGTGTGTGTGTGTGTGTGTGTGTGTGTGTGTGTGTGTGTGTGTTTACCCCTCACTACATATTGTTTTTTTTCTTTATTCTCCTTTCACAGGACCAGGCCATGCAGATGATGTTTTTTTACTTCAAGCCCGCTTCCATTATCTGTGCCTTCCTGCCATTCAGGGTCTTACATGCGTATACAGGGTTACAACTCTTCAGTCTAACATCAAAGGTATTTTTTTGTAATTATTTTGTCGCATTCATTCTTTGTAGTTATTTCCTGATCCCTGTAGTTGGTGTGTGTGTGTGTGTGTGTGTGTGTGTGTGTGTGTGTGTGTGTGTGTGTGTGTGTGTGTGTGTGTGTGATCTGACACTGACCTATCAGTTTATCAAGTTGCCCCAGCTCTCTCTCTCTCTCTCTCTGTATGTAGGGACCACATGCTTATCAAGTCCCCCTTGCCCCTCCCCCCCCTCTCTCTCTCTCTCCTGTGAGAGAGATCTCGAGACCTCACACTTATCAAGTCTACACCCTCCCTCTCTCTCTCTCTCTCTCTCTCTCTCTCTCTCTCTCTCTCTCTGTGTCTCTGTGTGTGTGTGTGTGTGTGTGTGTGTGTGTGTGTGTGTGTGTGTGTGTGTTTGTGCACTGACCACGTATATCAGGTCAGATTTTTTTGTGTTCGCTCATGATAGTACATTATATTATTTTCTATTTGTTTCTTTCTAGGATGTGGATGGAGAAATGGCATGGCTTGTGTTGGCCAGCGGTCGTCAAGGGGCGACACCGTTGGCCATCAAAGCCAACACGGCTCGTGAGGCAGGCACACAAACATGCCTGAGGTGTATTCGTTGTAAATATGCCTGTGGCATGGACACTTGTGCACCAGTCACCACCATTCTCACCACCACCCCAGTTGTCACTGCCTCACAAGTGACATCGACAGCTACACAAACGGACACAGACTTCATAACGACCTACTGGCGCCCTACCTCCCCTGAGCTGTAGGTAGTATCACCCCTGCCTTTGCTGCCCGCGGTGGGACGCTGACCCCTGGCTTTGCTGCCCGGGGTGGGACTCTGACCCTTGGCTTTGCTGCGGGGTGGGACGCTAACCCCTGGCTTTGCTGCCCGGGGTGGGACGCTGACCCTTGGCTTTGCTGCCCGGGGTGGGATGCTGACCCCTGGCTTTGCTGCCCGGGGTGGGATGCAGACCCCTGGCTTTGCTGCCCGGGGTGGGACGCTGACCCTTGGCTTTGCTGCCCGGGGTGGGACGCTGACCCTTGGCTTTGCTGCCCGGGGTGGGACGCTGACCCTTGGCTTTGCTGCCCGGGGTGGGACGCTGACCCCTGGCTTTGCTGCCTGGGGTGGGACGCTGACCCTTGGCTTTGCTGCCCGGGGTGGGACACTGACCCTTGGCTTTGCTGCCCGGGGTGGGACGCTGACCCCTGGCTTTGCTGCCCGGGGTGGGACGCTGACCCTTGGCTTTGCTGCCGGGGTGGGACACTGACCCTTGGCTTTGCTGCCGGGGTGGGACGCTGACCCCTGGCTTTGCTGCCCGGGGTGGGACGCTGACCCCTGGCTTTGCTGCCCGGGGTGGGACACTGACCCCTGGCTTTGTAAATAACAGGTTGTAAATAAATGTATATATTACTTGACTTGTTTTTTTACTTCATAACTTTTTCTCAATGATACATACTTTCTTTTACCAAAATCAACAGGAAAATAGTTTTGGGAAACATGAGGATCACTCAATCCTCCCACACTCCCTCGTAAGAAACTGATAAACAGAGTAGGACTCTCTCTCTCTCTCTCTCTCTAAGAAATTCTACACAAGGGGAGACATAAAAATGAACTCTCTCTCTCTCTCTCTCTCTCTCTCTCTCTCTCTCTCCAAGAAATTCTACGCACAGGGAGACGTAAAATCTCTCTCTCTCTCTCTCTCTCTCTCTCTCTTTCCAAGAAAATCTACGCACGGGGAGACATAAAAATGAAATGAAATGAGGAAAAAGTAGTAGAGACTACTCAAAAGACGCGCCCGCGGTTTTTTCCTGGAGCGTAGCAGAGCGGGCTATTCGAAGACTGGATGTGCAAGGGGGGTTTCTTCCCGGTGCGACACTTGCCTCGGAGGTAGCGTAAAGGTTCAAACCTTCATAATATTGTTAGGAAGCTTCCTTTTGTGGTGACAAGCACATCATTGAATTCAGAATTTCAAGCACTACAAATATGTTGTTAACATAACTTTATCCTCAACTGATTTTAGTGTGAGAAATTTACCCGCTATGTAAGCACACCACCGATTTCACCCCCCACCTTTTAAGGGTTAATAGCTACTGTTTCTCACTGTCAGAATTTTCAATGCTATACCTACAGTACACCATTCTCTGTCTGTATGGACACAGGTGCTGATTTTAGCCTAATCACTGAAAGTGCATATCTTAAATTGTTTCAGTTATATCAGCTTTCTTTTCAACCATGTCAATGCATCTTCAAAGGTGTTGAAGGTTCTCCTTTACACATTCTAGGAAGTGTTCTCTTACCCGTTTCTTTTCACCCTCATGACTACTTTTTTTTGCAAATTTTCACATAGTTTCAAATTTTTTTCTTGCAGCGTGATGCTCTTTTAGGGTTTGATGCACTTGCAGAAAATTATATTTCTCTTCATCCTAAACATCATGCACTTTCTTATAAGGATGAACTTTTCTATGCTACATCCAATCCCAAATCTATTTTAACAGTCACCTCCAAACGTGCACACTTTGAACAATCACCTCTGCCAAGGGTCAAAGAGTCTTCCTCGACAATGCACCTAACTGTTCCAGCTGCTAATGTAGTAGACTCGAAGTGTTCTGTGTCTGCACCTAGCATGAGTGCAGTTGTTGTTATTGGTGACCAGTACGTAGGCCCTACAAGTGCTTGCATTATATCAGTGCGTGTCAAGGATGCCCCTGTTGACTCCTTTGTGTTATCGCTCCCTGACACTTCAAAAGTGAAGCGTCTTGCAGTAGAAGGAACCTTGTCATCTATACACAAGGGTAATGTTACTTCTGCCTAGTCACAAACCTTACTGGCTCCTCTATCACCCTTAGAGATGGACTTCACTTGGGTTTATTTACAGTTATTGATTCAGCTTCATTGCAGGATCCCATGACATGTGTAGCAGCTGTGTCTTCACAGCCTTCTACTCAAAGTTCTCCTGAAGAAATTGCCTCTCAGCTTGAGCCTCATGTACAAGTCATGAACTTTCCTGATATGAAGTGTAGTCTTATTGACTTACTTGTGACCCACAGGGAAGCTTTTGCTCTTCCTGGTGAGCCTCTTGGTGTTACCAATAGAATTAAGCACCACACTGATTTAAAACCTGACACACATCCAGTGTACGTGCAGTCATATCGGTTACCTCATTCTCAGCGACAGATTGCTGATGAGCTAGTCCAAAACATGCTACAAGAAGGCATTATACAGGAGTTTTATTCTCCTTGGAACTCACCCTTACTGCTTGTAAAGAAAAAAGACAACTCTTATCGTGTTGTCATTGACTTTAGAAAAGTTAACACAGTGACAGAACCAGATCATTATCCCTTACCAGTCCTTTCTGAGCTTTTACAGAACATTGGCAGTGGGAATACAGTATTCTCAACCCTTGATATTAAATCAGCATTTTGGCAGATTCCCTTATCAGAAGAAAGTCGTCCTGTTACAGCTTTCTCTATTCTTACAGGCCACTATGAATGGCTACGCTGTCCAATGGGTTTACATAATTCTCCTCTGACTTGCCAGAGACTGGTCAATTCTATGTTCCATGGCCTCATTGGTAATGGTTTATTTGTGTACATGGATGATCTTATTCCTGTCTCTAAAGATACTGACACTCATTTGCAGAAGTTAACTCAAGTTTTTCAAAAATTCACAAGAGCTGGCCTTAAGCTTAATTTGCCTAAATGTCATTTTTTTTAGATCACGCATTGAATTTTTGGGACATGTTGTGGATTACCAAGGAATTTATACCTCAGATAAAATTAAAGCCACTCAAAACTTCCCAGTACCTAATACTACAGCACAAGTTAGTTTATTTTTAGGTCTTGCCAGTTACTACCGTGCATTCATCAGGAATTTTGCATCTATTGCTCATCCTTTGAACAAGCTTAAAAAGAAAAATGTACCTTTTCAGTGGACTTCATAACAATAGCAAAGCTCTGATCAACTTAAAACTTGTCTAACACAGTCTCCTGTTTTAGCATTTCCTGACTACTCCTTACCTTTCACAATTTGTACCGATGCATCATCATTTGGGTTAGGAGCTGTCATGATGCAATAAGTTACGGGTCAACACCCACATGTTATTGCTTTTGCTAGTCGTGTTCTCAAAACAGCAGAGTCTCATTATTCTGTAACTCACATGGAAGCATTCGCTGTAGTGTGGGCTCTCAAGCATTTTCGTGATATTATTTACAACTATCCAGTCACTATCTATACTGATCATTCTGCTGTCACTCAACTTTTCTCAGGAAAGAACCTTACAGGTCGACTTGCCAGATGGTTCTTAACAGTTGAGCAGTTTCAAGCAGAGATTAAGTATCTACCTGGACGTGCTAATCTAGTTGCAGATGCTCTCTCACGTAACGTTGCTATTGCCACAGTTACACATGTTCATAATTTTTCTCACCAGGACTTAACATCAGCTCAACGTAATGATCCCATTTCGAGTAAAGTCATTTACACACTAGAATCTGGTGATGAAACAAATTTGCCCAAATTACCTATTTCATTAAAAGAGTTTGATATTCATAATGACATTCTCACGCGTACTGTACAAGTTTACGTCCATGAAGTACAACAAATTGTCATTCCCGAATCTCTTGTCCTTACAGTTTTGCATTTTGTTCATGACGCGCAGCAAACAGGTCATCCAGGTAGAGACAAAACTCTTGCTATGGCTCACCTTAAATATTATTGGCCTAAAATGCATCTTGACATCACTACTCATGTATATCAGTGTGTTTCTTGCGCACAGCATAAAGGTAACACTAGTACAGCGCCCATTCTTGAGTATCCTACACCAGCAGGTCCTTTTGAGACTGTTGCTATTGACTTATTACAGCTACCATGCAGTCGACAAGGTTCTTCTTACGTCCTTGTCTGTGTAGATTACTTCAGCCGCCTTGTTGTTATCATAGACAGACTACTTTGTTAACGCGGAGTAATGTAATGTTCTACCGTATGGTGTACTAGGGCTGTGTATTGTTCCGCTACCCAAAGGGACGCCACGCTCAGTTTGGTTCCTAACGCAGCTTAAGGAACAGGCTCCCACTCCGTTTGGCAATCTGCTTGCCTTCCTTCTTTGACTGGTCCTCCTGTCCTGCACCGCCAGTCTACCTCTACAGTCTACTGTCTACAGTCACACTCCAGTGTGTAGACTGTAATTCTACATCATAACGCTCGCTACAAGCTTCATCTAGCTGCTCTGACTACAAGTCTCTCTGGCCGCCGGCTACTTCTCAAGCCTCCCTCACGGCTACTCGCTACCAAGCTACCAAGCCTCCAGTACATTTTGTAACCTACAATAAACACAGGGAAGTTTCCCCGGTGTTTCTCTTCAACCACACCAGAACATATTGATGGTGCCAGCGGTACCAGGACATTGTGTTAGCTCCTTTGCAGAACAAGTCTTCTAATGCTGTTGCTTATGCTTTAGTGACATATCTTTTATGTCCATATACTACGCCGACTGTTTTGCTCAGTGACAATGGGACAGAATTTAAAAATGAAATTTTGCAAAACATTTGTAAACAATATCACATAACACAGACTTTTGTCTCTGTACAGCATCCAGCCTCTAATGGTATAGTGGAACGTGCAAACAAAAAAATTCTAGACGTCCTTCGTCACGTAGTAAGTCAACTTAACGATTCCTGGCAGGATTGGCTTCCACATGTTGCTGCCTCTATTAATGTATTAATTAATGCTTCTACAGGTAAAACACCTCATTATATCATTTATGGCTTTGAGAAACGTTTGCCTTATGATCTATTGCTTCAGCATCGTGTACCAGTTTACTCTTTAGAGGATTATGCAAAAAACCAACTAAAATCTTTTCAGATTATTCATGAGTCTGTACGACATAATCTTCAAGCGTCTCGTATTGAAATGATCCAGCGTCAACACATGAGCGCAACACCTATGATAGACAGACTACTTTCTTACGCGCAGTATTGTTACTCTGTGTGCTGGGGGGGTGGGTGTTCCGCAGACCCTCCGTGCGGAGAAGTCTCTCCTAACACAGCTTAGGAAGAGGGCTCACACTTGCTTGGCATCTTGTTTGTCTTTGTTCTGGCTGGCCCTGTCTTGCTGCAGTGCCGTAACCCATTGCTGTGGTCCTTGCACAGCCAGTCCTACTTCTGCACCGCCTGACTCCAGTGGTTTAGACCTCTAATTCCTCATCATGGCCAGCCCGCTACCAAAGCCTCACCACGGCCGCTCAACTACCAAGCCTCCACGTTACCAGTAAGCATGTAATTATCAATAAAACACCATGAGCAGACCCAAGTTGTTTCTACTCCAACCCATCACCAGCACATGAGCTTGTCACACAATGATAGGATACACTCTAAATGTTCTGCACATCACTGGATTCTAGTGAGTACTGGTACACACCATTCAATCTGTCTGCTTCATAGAAGCAACAGGACAAATGGGTTCCTGGCAATAATGGCGGACTCACCTTACTATGTAAGTACCAGTTCTACCTAGCACTCTCTGCTCCCCTTTGAAGGTATGACTGCATTTCAGATACACAAATATGCAATCAAGATATCTTGTCAGTGAATGCTATGATTGTGAGTCTACATCCATTGGCTGTATCTCTTCCACCTCCCTTGAGTTACCTTGTGGAGCTGGCGCTGAGGAGGGGTCATTCTGCCGATGCAGTCCCCCATGGGTCCAAGGATCCACCTGGTCCTGGTAGAGGTGGGGTCCGCTTTCCCTGGGCCGGGCAATGTCCTCGCTGGGATAGGGAGGCGGGGCGGTCTGGTGCTCCTCATGATGGTAGCCAGTTGGTATCTTAAAGTGGTGCTGGTGGTAGCTGGGTGGAGGCTCTCGGTAATCCTCCTGCACCTCTTCATCCACTTCCCGCTTCTGATCACTCTGGTTACCTTCCACCTGCTGCTGCTGCTGCTGCTGCTGCTGCTGCTGCTGCTGGTAGTGCTGATGGAAAGCCGGTGTTTGCAGGTACTGTGGGGGATCACCATACTGCTGCTGTGCTTGCTGTTGTGGATGCTGCTGTTGTGGCTGCTGATGCTGAAGTTGCTGTTGTTGTTGTTGTTGTTGTTGTTGTTGTTGTTGTTGTTGTTGTTGTTGATGATGATGTTGTTGTTGTTGTTGTTGCTGTTGTTGCTGTTGTTGTTGTTGCTGCTGCTGCTGCTGCTGCTGCTGCTGCTGCTGCTGCTGCTGCAAGGGCTGTCCCTGTTGTTGGGTGTGTTGGTGTGAGTGCTGACTTTGCTGATGCTGTTTCTGTTGATGTTGATGGTGGAAGGGACTTTGTTGGTGTTGGTGGTGTTTGTGGTGGTGCTGGTGTTCCTGAGGGAAACCTTGTTGATGTGGTGTGACATCCTGTTTGTGTTCTGGATATATATGCTTGTACTGTGGTGGAGAACCTCTGCTGGTATGGTGGTAGTCTGGTGGCTGAGGTTTCACCTCCTGTTGCTGCATTTCTTTACTCTTGAAAAGGTCATGTCTTTGCAGCTCTAAGTGTGAAGGACCAGTCTTCTCCCCCTTGCCTGTTGGTGTCTCCATGCCCTGGGATGGTGCTGGGCTGCTCATGCCAGGCACTGGTTTGGGTTCATCAGGTGACACGTCAATGACGGGAGGTGAAGGTCTGCGGGCTGAGTCTTCATTCCCATGGTGTCTCAGTCCCAAATCAGAGAATTTGCTTCTGAGGGGCAGAGAGGTAGGAGTGGAGAGAGGAGTGGACATCAGTGGTGGGGTGAGGATTTCTGGTGTGTCCTGGTGTGGGTGTTTGGCTCCAGGCACTGATGGCTTCATCTTCACTGACGGCAACACAGGCTCGGGAGTGTAATTTTTCAGTTCCAGGAGTTTGGCTAAGTAGTCAACCAGAGGTGCATAGTGGTCCTTTGGCACACACAAACGAATGGCAGTCTGCAAATATACATGGCATTTGTATTCTTATTACACATTCTGACTACAAGTACTATCTGTTACAGAAATAAGTTTATTTTCCAAGGTAAGCCACAATCCCAAATGAGCAAACTCTTAAATAACTTCACCTCATGCCAGTATCAATAAGCTACAGCAAGTCTGTAAAGTATTCAACATCAACCCAGCAAAGCTTTACCTTAGAATATTCACTTGAACAAAGAACAGCATTTCACATTTTTCTTAATTCACCAGGTTCTATCAATGCAATCTAGGATGAAACCTTAAACCAATCTTTACCTAAATTCTATATTTCTTTCTCTCTTCAGGGCACATAACCCTCTCTGTACATGCTCTATCCAGCTTACCTTGAGTTTGTCCCAGTAAGAGAAACGGTCTTGGAAGATATCGGAGAAGACAACTGAGTCTGGTGAATCCTTATAGTACCTAACAGTATCTCGCTGTGGATCAAATAAAAACAAATATAAAAGACTTCACGAAAGGTTTTTCCTGTTACTCACACAAGAAAGTCATGATTTACAAATATTACTTGAAGAATTTTTGAGTTACTAATAGAACATATAGAAAATTTTTGTCCTTTGCTCACACTTAATATGAAGTCTTCAGTATCCCCATTGACTTAAGTATCCTAGGAGAGGTTCCTGAGGCTTGGTAACTTGGAGGACAGGGGCAAGAAAGAGACACAAGGAAGAATGAGAGAGAGAGAGAGAGAGAGAGAGAGAGAGAGAGAGAGAGAGAGAGAGAGAGAGAGAGAGAGAGAGAGAGAGAGATTTGAACATTTATTAACTGCCAAATTACTGTACATTATTATATATTTATATGTCCTATATAAAATAGAGAATAATTTAGCTAATATATATATATATATATATATATATATATATATATATATATATATATATATATATATATATATATATATATATATATATATACATATATATATCTACAGTAAGGTCTCGGTTTACGTCAGAGTTATGTTCCTGAAACATGACGTAAGTCGATTTTGTACGTAACTCGAGTTTCCGTACATTTCAAAGCATATTATCGAGTTTTCAATCATTGTTTATGGTCATTCAGGTAAGTTAAAGGTTATATTGTTATATTATTTACAACTATGTAGGAATATGAAACACAAGCTTGTTTTTGTTGTTGATTAGGGCCACGAACGCGAAGGACTGTAGGTTGCCGAGAGGGGTGGACGCCTGAGGCCGCCAGGAGGGTGGGCAGGTCGAATGTTGTGACGCCCACAGGGCGGACAGCTGGGAGCGTAGTGCAGTGAGGTGGGAGTTGAAGTGTGGGCAGCGGGGCAGGAAATGCAATAGGAAAGGGTAATAGGGATCAGCAGACAGGCACAGACGGTGCAAGTCAGCTGCGAGTGTCGTGTGGTCCAGGCGAAGGCTCCGGAGTTGTCATTGTTGTGATGGGTGTGCGAGCCCTCAAGGTCGTCAACCTCCCTGTTGTCATGGTAACAGGCTTCCCATTTTCTTCTTCCCTCCCTCACACACAGCTGCTGCCTCCTTTCTCATGTCTTTTAATTATGTCCTCTTTTTTTTGCAGCATAATGGTTTTCCTTTTCTTAGCATCACTGCTGTCACTAAGAAGTTTTCTCTTTGGTGCCATTGAGCAAGATACTAAGAACTTGAGTCAGTAAACGCAGAAGTAGGATAACACTCTTGCCAGGGGCGATGGTGTGGTGGAAGTGAGGCAGGGTGTTATTGTATTGAAGCGTGAGGCGGGCGGTGTGGCGGGCAACCACCAACAATAACAATAAATCCCACACTTTATGATTTATAAATTTTCAATTTTTTTAATCTTAAATTGCCTTATAGTGGACTGACGTAACTACGAGTTTGACATAACTCGAGACCGACGTAACCCAGGACTTTACTGTATATATATATATTTAGAGAGAGAGAGAGAGAGAGAGAGAGAGAGAGAGAGAGAGAGAGAGAGAGAGAGAGAGAGAACAGCGCAAAATGTTAAAGTCTGGAAACAGGCCATCCTATCCTGGGAATTCCAAAAAAATGCTTTAGAATGTACCAATACAAAAAGTCAAGCCTGACTGGACTCACTAGGTGGTAGAGTGTTTCCTTGGGGATGAAGGCGTCTTGAATGATGGTGAACTGGATGCTCATTGGCCGGCCATACTCCTGGGGCTTGTGTTCAGGAGGAGGCATGACCCAGAAACCACTTGCCGTTGAGCCTTGGCCACCGCCCTTCACATAGGGAGCTACAGCCAAGACGTCATTCATATCATTACCACCTTCATTACTACTGTCAAACATTTATCTTTCTCACTACATGTGGCTGGGAATCCAGACTCAGGAAGCATAACAAAAATTCAGCACAAAGACTCTTGAGCAAAATGAGCCACACAACTATCAGGCCACTGACACCAATGTTTATGGGAGCCCACAAGCAAGTGGGAAAATTAAATCAATGCAATATGAGATAAAAGCAAAAGATGACTTACACACAATGATTCCAATGCATGGTGTATAACTTGCATCATTAGAGCCTTTCATTTTCAGTTCATACTCCAGCTGGGTGTCAATGTCTCTCAGGGAGGGAAGGGGAGGAGAGAAAGGGTGGGTGTGGTACCTGAAATGGACAAGAATACAGATGAGCCCTACTCTGCCACTGTACTCCTGCACAGTGGATGAGCTTCACACTCAAATGAGATATCTTGATCATAACATATCACCTGAGGGAAATTCTCACAATGTACATAAGCATCAAGATTCTCACCATCCCACAAGGGAGAGACTGAGCTTTTCCATTTCACAGAAGATTGCTTGTTCCACTGCACGTCCCTTGTCTGCGTCCCCCAGGCGGCAGCGCACCGGCAGGGCGTGAGACACTATCAGGTCTGGTGGTGGAATAAAACATGCAATGTATACAGACAATGTACCCACTGCTTGGCTACTTTATTAAGGCATGACCCATAATGCCATAAAACTTATACTATTTAATAAAGAGATATTTAGTCCATATAAAAACATCTCATCTTTACTATGATTGGTGACGTCCCACTGGCCAGCCAAGTATCCCACAACCTCTGAGGTGGACAGGTGGGCATGAATGTCCATCATGGCCATGGCTGATGAGGACATGGTGACATTGAAAGGCTGCATGCGACCCAGAGCTTGGAAGGAAGTCAGCTCCACCATTGTGTTCATGTCACTGAAAGGTATGCTAATGTACACCAACGCCAAACTACTCTCCTGCCTCTGTGTAATTCAATTAAACCACATATATGTATCTGTTCTGGTGTTGCTCTTTTAAAACTTAGTCAAAAGATTTCTAGTCCAAGTAAGTCTGAAAGGTGTCAAGATCCCATCATTTGTCAGCACTCTTCAAAACTTACTGATTTGGGTGTCTGTTGCCAATCATCTCAAATTCCACAATCTCTTGCTCGTGCGGACCATCGCTGTCACTGTCAGTCATCTCCTCCTCATCTGTAAGGGTGACTTGTTCAAACTGATGCAAACTTACATGATTTGATACTGTAATTTTATTTAAGGCTCTCATCATAATATTAGAGCACAAAACACGACACAAGGTGTTTATAAATATAGCACCAGTTCACCATGCCCCATTTCCATCATAACCATAACCATTAACATCACTCACCCAAAGCCTCTCCCTCTCTCTCAAATTCAATTCTTTTCTGGCGGTACCAGTTGTTCTTGTACGAGTCCAACTTCTTGCCTTTGTAGCGCACCTGTGAGGATTGAGTGAGTCAGGAGCAGACACAGTAAGGCAAAGATTCTTTTTTACATGGCATCACCTGGCATCCAGCTACCTTTAACTCTGTAGTGTAATACAAAGTCTTATCACCAAGAAAATTCAACCAACACATCACCAATACGAGGTACTTACTGATGCCCAGCCACAGCCTGACTTTTTGTCTGGGTTGACAATCTTCTTACAGTAAATGGCCCATGCACTTGGTGTGCCAAAGATCTTGTTTGTCTCCTGTGATCTGATTCTCCCATCAGGCAGCAGATCACCCTTAAACTTGTTCCCCTGCAGATGCATGCCACAATTATTATTCTCATTCCTTCTTAATGTAACTGACCTGAAGGAAATCCAAATCCTTGAACCTACATGTACAGCCACTTAGAAAAACATACGAAAAGTTAAATACATCATTATTTACCACAATTTCAGAATCACGGAGGATGTTTGTTAATTTTCATAGACTTCTACAACACACACAAATCATTAGTAAGCAATAACCATTTCAGAGATGTTATGCAGACCTACAATGGGAACATACAATGTGTGGGGAGAAATAAGATTAAACTGTCTCTGCCCATCCTAGGATTGTCAGCTAATTCCTCTTGGCATGCTACCCATCACACCACACAGCTGCTGGCTAGTTACTAGATTCAGGGAGTTGGACAGATTGTATACAAACTATGTTAGCTTCGTGATCAAATGTTAGGAAATGTTGTTTCATAAATATTATGATGTGTTTGGAAAGGTTACAATATAGGCATATCTGTGCTAGTCATGGTAGAGGTGTCACTCAGAGCCCAATATATAAAATTCAAACTTTAGGACTTGCTGGCAGAACTGACCACAGCTGTGACCTGAAAAAATATCAATGTAAATAAATTATGATAAAGTGAGGCAAGCTTGAACAGTTCTTGATCTCCATCTGTAAAGGCATTTGTTTGTTCCAGCATGCACTGAAACACACACATCAGCAATAATCCATTCCAGATGCCCAGATACTTGTTCCTCAACACAACTAATGAAGGAAGATGTAATACTAAATCATAAATATAAAATAAATATAAATACACCTAATGCAAAAATTGAATAATAAAACTAATGTAAATAGTACCAATGAACTAAGAATAAAATCAATTATCAAGACACTCATAAGCCTGAAGTTGCTCTGTTGATGTTGTTGTTGTTGATCAGGTGTGATTGGAAGACAAATGTCCAGGTGACATATACAAGCATTGGTGGTAAAATCATTAGTTGTAATGGAAACAATTTTGGCAGTGACTCTCAAGCCATGAAATTCAAGATGAGCCTACCACTTCTGAAGCCTTACTTGTGATGATCAACAGCAGCAGAGCACAACTAAAGCACTCCGCTACAAACATCAACACATCACCGATTGTCATCATGGCCTTATTGTCTATCATGATTTTAATCCTAGAAGATTTTTGCTGACCACATCACAGATTGGAAGTCACACTAACTACTGCCAATCAACTCTGCCTATTTCACATCAACAAAATGGTTTAAAACAGCAAAATTCATGGTGATATTCATTTAAAGGAATGTACTAACTTTATCTTTCGGTGTCTTTCATTGTGTATTTCAGTATTGTCCTCTGAAGCTTGGAATAAGGACACACATATAGAGAGACCAATTTTTGTACAGTGGTAGCCAGCCCATGCACAAGTACTACCAACTTTAATAAAAATAAACAAATAACTCCAAAACATGGGAAAATTACTGCTATAAATGCCTATTTCTTCACCTCCTTCCCTTTGACCTGAACTGCCTACATATTTTGTGCTGAATTATTTCCATTTGTGAAATTAAATTATTCCTAATAAATTTAAGAAATCAATCAGAACCAAAAATAAATCAAACTCAGCCAGCACAACACAATGGCCGAAAATATGTGGTGTGTACAACAGCAATCAATCAGAACCAAAAATAAATCAAACTCAACCAGCACAACACAATATGTGGAAGACATGTGGTGTGTACAACAGCAATGGTCAACACCTCTGACAAGTGGCCTAAGACACAAGTTCACCTAATGCTGTGGGCTTTATCTGGTGGGTGTGTGTGCTCATCACTGTAAGCACCAGAATTGTGTGCTAAGGGGAGTCCAGCACAGTAGTAGTACATGGAGGAGCCTTTGTCAAAGTCACAAGGACAAGAGGATGAGTCTCTGTATGGTAGTCTTACCAGGTAATTGATGGTCATATGTCCCTCGCCAGGTTGTAAAACTCCCTCCTTCACCAATGTCTTGAGGGTGAGTCCCCTGCCAGGGCTCCTACCATGAGTCACCTCCTCAATGTCTTCATAATCCTCATCTTCTGCTTCATCTTCCTCTTCCTCGTCCTCTTCTTCCTCTTCTACTTCATCACCATCAATTTGGATTTCTTCATGAGTCGGGGGTTGAACTGACATCGTTTACATGTGCAAGTCAATAATTGTATATCTTTCCAAAGTCTGAAAATTATCAAGCTATTAAGATCCTGTCAACCCTGGTATGAATGCAGTCAAGGTCTACAAGAGGTGCAGGACTCCACCTCAATACTGCAGGCAACACACATCACACTCCATCAAAAGCCCACAGCATGTCAACACAATTCTTCACCATCTCCCTCTAGGTACAACTAATTATAAAAAAAAGGTACCATACAACATATATAATAAATAAATACACATACAAGTGAATAGTCTAAAAATAGTACAGCCATGCTAACATCTACCTTCTCTCTTACAAAGTATATAAGTAATGCAGTATTTTTGGTATGAGGCAGAACACTTCCTGATGGCTGACAGATTCATCTCATCACATGTCACAGGAAACACTGAATTAACTGTCAAATTCTTTAACATTTTAGTCAGCTTAGTGGACAGGTCTCACCAACAAGTGGGACTTGCCATTCAGGTCCATGCTTAGATACATATGTGAAGATAATATAAAAGCATCCAAATCATGAATGATCACTAAACTACTAATAATATGAAATAAGGGATATGCTGAAATGATTCATGTTATCAGCCTGATCACTTCATTAGCATAGATTTTATGAATTATAAATAAAATAGGAGAGGAAACATTCCAAAGAACTATGACTGATGTAGGACAGTACCACAGTGACAATACAGTTTATGAAGGGTAGAGTGACTACAGCATGTTCATCTGTTCGAGGCATTCAGTGATGGTGCATTGAATATTCTAAACCAAGTCTTATAAGTATCACATCACAACATGAACAATACTACAACCATGCACGTATGAACAGTAAAAATGAACCTTAGCTAACTACTGGTACTTAAGGTTCTCTGGTGATCAACTAAAAACAATAGTAACATTGAAATATTCTACCACAAACAAACACAAACTTTTTCTACATGACTACTATCATAAATACACTTTTGTCCCTCATCATGTTTATAAAAGTATTACATTGTAGTATGAAATAAACACTTGCTGAAACCTTCCATTGTTTTCATCATATTTAATGACTTCACATTCTGTTTTCTGGCATTACAAATGTTTGTCAAGTTTTCAAATGTTCAGCTGGCCTCTGGATGTGTGTGACCCAGGCTTGTGGTCCTGCAAAAGTCCTGCCACACCACAGATCTACAAAAAACTTATGGTGACGACAAAAAAGTCTAATATCACAGTGCCAGTCATGGCTTTCAAGGTCCTCAGAGCCAGTGGAGGTACATGCAGAATCATCTCTCTTACCCTCAAACATGATTATATTCTTCTTCAACTGAAACAGTCTGATAGTTAAAACCATTAGAACTGCAATGGCAATCACTAGGAACACTTTTGGTATTATTATACTCTCACACCAACAGCAACATGGCTTTTGTTAACCTTTTCATCTTACAGAGCTTTTTCATTTGAGTAATTTAACATTAACATTCCTATTGCAAGTTGTTTACAACGTTGATAAACATATTTTTTAATTTACCGTTTTTTGGGGGAGAGCGAGCAACACCCACCCATGTGATGTTAGTTGTATTTGTTCGTGCATGCATATTGTCACATATTGTAAAACGAATGACACTGATTGGTTCTTTTGTTTGAGCATGCAGCCACTGACCAATACAAATAATACACAATATATCTAGCTAATCAGTCTATGGAAGATGTCTGAACAGGTAGGATGTAGCCTCAATTATATCCGTTGTGTCGCCAGATTTTATAAAGAGAAATAAGGTAATGAATGACTTTATATTAATTTCTTAGTGTTGCTAGTCAGGTTAGGCTAGTTTGCTTTGGTTAGATCACATTTAATGTGTTGGATAAAGTTAATTTTGTTCTGAAGAAGACTGTTAGTGGTGCATATCACCTCAACTAGGTTACATTAGCTAGGTTAGTTTAGTTTAGTTTAGGTCAAAATTTACCAGAAAAAAAATTTTCATTCAGAAATGAGCTGTTGGTGTAACTGTATAAATTTACCTTTCACATAACACTCACCATTACAAAAAGGCCAGCAGAAAAGATTGATTTCTATTGATATATATATATATATATATATATATATATATATATATATATATATATATATATATATATATATATATATATGCAAGTCAGTATGAGGTCATTGGTTTCAAGTTGTGTTGGCTGAATTATGGTAAATGAGGCAGGTTAGCAAAAAAGCAGTAGCTACATTGTACGTGAAGAACTGCCATACTGAGGACCCCAAGCGGCGCGTGTTGCCTGTACCCACCCCAGCCAAGGCTCACTGCTTCCCTCTTCCAGCCTGCACACTGCACGGCTTCTCTCCCACCCCTCAGAGCAGGACCTGTGTTCCAGTGCCACGACTCAACCCTCAACACTTCTTTGCCACGATGACATTTACGCCAATGAGGAGCAATGTTGTGATGTGGCGTGTGAGGCAAGACTCTCACGCCTTACGGTCTCTGCCACCACTCTTCTCTATGCATTACTTGTTGCAGGTCAGCCACCGCGTCTGTCAGGCAACACTCACCAGCAACAAACAGTGAAGGGGAGGGCGTGCCGGGGACAGGAGAGCCTCAATGAGTTATTGTGGCAGCCTTGTCCCTTGGGTAGTGAGCGCCGCCAGACACCGCCGCTTGTTGTTGTCACTCTCATTGACAGCTACGGCTAATGCTGTCTGTATTTTTCTCACCCACCCACGCCCCCACGTCATAAGTTGTCGTACTTTTTTTTTTCTTTTTACAGATTTTTTTTTTAACACCATATTTCACTTTTTCTACCATCGAGATCATGTCCGCCTACGCAGCTATAAATGCCATCCTTTTCCACCTACGAGTTGAGTTGAGTTATAGGTCGGGAGAAATGCCTTTGTATCGGCTCTCCCTGATGTATTTTTCTGGCTGTTGGGGTCTTTTCTTCTTTCACTTATTGGTTTCTGTTATCGTCTTCTATTTCCTTGATCTTCTTTAGTCTTACATTCCAAAATTTTTGCAGAGTTGTTTTTGTTTCTTGTATGTCTGTATTATTAAAAAGCAGATCCCCTATTATTTTTTCAGTATTTTCCTGGTATGGCTGTTGTAATGTTTTATTTTTCTGTCTTTCTGTGGCATAGGCAGGGCACCAGAGAAGGAAGTGGGCTAAATTTTCGTTGTCACCACTACACAGCCAACAGACTGTGCTTTCATTTGAAAATCTTTTCCTATCATTTAATTTTAGGGTGTTTGTTTTACATTTAAATAAGATATCTGATGCTATGTCATTAGTGTATACCTCATCTTGCCCTCCAATCTCCTTCCTGTGTTCTTTGTACAGAGTTACACTAGTTTTATCATTTAATGATTCTCGCCATGCCTGTGTGTCCTTAGTTTTCATTATGCTTGATATACTTTCCTTTGTTTAATTTTGTATGCTTCCTTTCAGTAGTCTTAATTCTCTCAGATCTTTTAGCTCCTGTGCTACTCTTTTTATCCATCTCCCTTGCCTACTCTCCACCAACTCCTCTGCTACCCTTCTCACCAAGTCTTTTTCCTTCCACCAGTAGATATCTTAGATATTTTAGCTGCCCTTCCCTCACTCTTGAACTCACACTAGATGCTCCAACTTCCCCCCTCACGGTTGCTATAGGTGTATAGCTTGGTGCTCCTAAAATTTGCCGGAAACCCCATTTTCTATCCTTTGCAGCTTACTAATTTCCATTTCATTAAAGTCTATAATGCTACTTCCATATAAAATGAAGGGAAGTGCCACACTCTTCCAAAAAGTTTTTCCAAGGAGTAGTTTTGAGCAACTTCTTGCTATTACGCTCCTCGTCATATTGGCCAGCTTTCTCGCCTTTGTTAACATTTCCTCCTTCTGCACTTTGAAGCAATTAATGCTGTCATTTATAGTGATTCCTAAATATCTAAACTTATCTTTTACTTCTATATTTTTAATATTTTCTGGTCTTACCTTCATGTTAAATATTATTATTCTACTTTTCTCTTTGTTTATTTCTAACCCAAATTCTTTTCCTATCTCCTCCATTTTCTTTATTACGTGTTTGGTATCCTCCACACTGCTGGTTAACAACATTCCATCGTCAGCGAAGAAAAGCGATGTTATATTAAACTCCTCGTCCCTGTAGCCTTTGTTTAAATCTTCTATTTGTTGCATTATTTTAAAAGTAATCAGTTTGAAAAGAGTGGTAGACACTGTGCATCCCTGCCTTATTCCGCTTGTCACGTCTATTTCCAGCTTTTCTTCCTCTCCTAGGTCAATTTTGGTCTTATCATTGTTATATACATTGGCTATTAAATTAATACATTTTGGGTTTATTTTAGTTTCCATCAGGACTTCTATTAATTTCTCCCTCTTTATGCTATCATATGCTTTGGCAAAATCAATTGATGTTACAGTCAACGTCTTTTTCATCTTGAAAGATTTTTGTATCCAGTATTTTAGAACAAAAATGTTATTTTCAATTCTACTACGTTCTGTGAAACCTCCTTGCGTTTCTTTCCCTAACCTGTTCTTTGTTATATGATCTTCTAAGCTATCTTTTATGATTGACATCATTAATTTATACCCAACGTTAGTTAATGCAATAGGTCTCAAATCCTTGGCTTTTGGGCATCTTGTTTTCGGGATCATCACTGTCCTTGATTCTTTCCAGCTTGCTGGTACATGGCCCTACGGTACATACAGTACATGCCATACCGCGCACCCCATACACTGATAGATTGATTGATACATTTATTGCTACATTGATAATCAAATACAACAAAGGAGGAGGATGGATCTTGCCACCCATCCCCTGGACAAAGACATAAGGGTAGAGTATAAAAAACATGGAATATACAATATACATATAAGTAAATAAATAAATACAGATATTGCACTCCTTGTTGCATAAATATCCTACAGTCTGGGAGCAAATGTAAAATATTCCTTGAGTATTATCCCTAAGAGTGGCTGGATCTAGGAGATGGTTAATGAGGGTAGACAAGTCATGCATGTTGACCTTCCGGCCTAAATTTAGCAGAGAGAGAACATCCGTGACAATAACGCAGTGTGTCCCCCTGGTGCAGCACATATAACACGTACAGCATACATCAGGAGAAGCACTGACTTACCAAAAGTATTTACAGCATAATTTGAGCCTTATTGCCACCCTGTCATGTGATGCAGTTCATGTGTCTCTCATGTAGGTGTAAGCACAGCTCTGGGAGACACGTGCATAGTGAAAACTATAGATAGTGTCACTGCCTCTATGTCAACAAAGCTCCAACTGATCACCAATGCTACTACGTACAAAGTCCTTAATGATACTCTCAACATAGCTCAGAGTCACAGTGTACTACTCAGTGCCAGGATCCACTGTGTCGTCTTGAAGGGCACATTGAACAAGGCGGTCTAGTTGCCTTTTCATTTAGCGGGATACTCACATGAGAGGGTATCCAGGTGAAATGGACCTAGGCACCAGCACCTTCTCTAGGGCGTGGATGAGATCAAGACACTTATTAACTAGATCATACTCCATGGGGGAAGTAGATTGAAGAACATACAATGCAGCCTGACTGTCAACAAAGAAATAAACATTCTTATGGAGAGGCGCCACAATATGAAGCGCCTCCAGAACAGCATACAGTTCTGCCCTAGTGGAAAACGTGTGCAACTAGGGAGCCGCCTGGAAACCTCAGTGTCAGTATAGTGATTGGCAGAGTCACAGATGAACACCTCACATCCGGACTTGCTGCCTTTGACTGACCCATGACAATAAACATGAATAGCCTGAACGTGGGGGTTACCTACTTGGAGAAATTGGTCATGAACATGTCTTCCAGCACATGAGGAAACCAGTACCTCTTGGGCTAGCTGATGCAATGAGTGAATATCAACACTGACACATTCCAAACGGATTGGAGTGGTGACATAACAACGTTAATACAGGCCTCAGCTACACCTACACTTGTCAGTACTCCCAAGATCTTCCTAAGGTAGTAAGGTATGGAGCTGTAGGAGTCCGAGGGTCATGATAAACAGATAAAGGTGGGTCAGTGATCCCTTTAGAGAGTCAGAGCCTGTGCATAGCATCCGACCAACAGTACGACAAGTAATTTCCTGTATCCTACACATAATACTCGGCAGGTGCAGTTCACCTCTGAGGACCCCAATCTGTGCAGTCCTGGGGCATCCCAAAATTATCCTCATGGCTTCATTCTGAATAAGTTCCAGGGACGGAGCTGGGTGGCACTAAACTGTATCAAAATAGGGACTATGTAGTGAATGAGGGACCGTACAACAAATATATAGAACATTCTTAGGACTGGAATGCCAACCCCTAGGCCCCTGTTTGCTAGCAACCAAAGTAGTGCTAGCCATAGCAGATCGAAAATAGTGGACGGCTTGGAGACAATTCCTGAAGCTCATCTGAACACCCAGGTGTAGTGCCAGGGATAATAGTATTAAGTTTTTAGTTATTAAAGTCATAGCTGTAAGTGCCAGTTGCGTCCTCCTTGCTGAGTCGGAAGGACGTCATATCACTCGCCGTGTTTAAATGAGTGGCAGCCCCTACAAACGGAAATCAGAAGTGATTTGGAGTGATCACGCCTATTCAGGGGCTACTGAGGGACATCTAGGCCCGTTTTGCCAGCCAGAAAAAGGCCAGAAGAAGCCAGAAAATAAGCGTCCGTTCTTGGGTTTGGTGGTGCCCATCGCCACAACAAAGCCTGCTGCATTCCACGTGGGCCCAGCACAAAGGATTATGCCCGTTGAGGGCGCTGTTGAGGTGGAGGTAGGCGTAGCAGCCCTCGAGGACATGGAGATTGTCGAGGAGCCTCGTCCTGCACCATCTGGCAAGGAAAATCACCAGGAAAATGCTGCTGTTGACCAGATTCCCCGTCGAGATGTACCTGCCCCGGCCACTTCGGACCATAAACAAAGGCGTCGTCGCTTGTCCTTCCCTGCAGGCCATGGGAAGATGGCCAGTGAGCTGTTTAGCTGGTTTGCAGATCTGCTAAAACAACATCCAGACCTGCAGCCACTCTATAAGGAGGGAAGAAACCAACCCTATATCACAGTCAGCACTGACTCTTCCTCCTATGCCACCCTGGTAAGTGAGGGCTTCCTGGGCCTGGTTACGGAGTACCCTGGCGAGGAGGGCACTCATCCTGTTATTATCCATGGTGTAGCGACCCATATCAATGTCAACCTGATAGAGGTACCAGTTGGATCTCATGGGTTGAAGAGGAGAATTGTGGGGCAGATGCCCAGGCCCCAACTGTTGGGAGTGGTGACAGGGAAGGTACCCAGTGAGGTCCATCTCCTGGGCCTTGGACGACGGCGTATGGAGCGTTACACGCCAGAACCAGACTTATGTCGCCCCTGCAGTCGCTGGGGACACAAGGAGTGGCGGTGCCAGTCTGCCCCTCGCTGTAGATACTGTGCTGGGCCCCATAAGTCAGCACAGTGCCTGGATAAGATCAAGGAGGGCACCAAAATCCCTCCTCGGTGCTGTAATTGTAGGGGCGACCACAACGCCCACTCCACCCTCTGCACTGTCAGGCCTCAGTCCCAAAGGGAGCCTGCCACTGATGAGGTGAGTTGGCCCAGGCTTGTGTTCCGCCAGGCTCCACCTCCTCAGACCAATGCCTGGGTGACAAAGCCCTCCTTCTCAGCGACTGCCCCTCACCTGACCCAGCCTTCCTGCCCCACCACTGGCACTTCAACCACACCTGCTGTGTTCCCACCTTTGTGGCAGCGCACTGCTACAGTACACCCTGTGCCTCCAAAAACAGTGCCCCAGCCAGGCGTCACTCAGGAACTGCCTGCCACCAATGCTACCCAGCAGCTAATAGCAGTGGTGAGCGCGCTAGCTGCCAAAGTGGACAACCTGACTGCAACAGTCTCTGGACTTAGTAACGAGTTTGCCGCCTTCAAGAACCAGCAGCACACAGTATGCAGTGGGACCTCTACTGTGGCCCCAACCCCATCCCCAGCCAGCGGTGCTCACTGGGACCAAGGAGAGAGTGACGTGTGTCAGCGCAGCCTGTGCGACCCACCCAAGAAAAAGGACAATGCTGGAGGGGAATGTGCAACTGCCGCTGCACCCTCACCAAGGATGGATGCCCCCCTAAGCCAGTCAAGAGCCAGACAAGATGCAACACCATCGCGATGAACGGTAAGACTTTCCACACCCTAACATGGAATGTCAATGGTCTACATGCTCGCTTCTCTGACCTACACTTTCATGTCCTTCTCCATAAGCCTGACATTATTGCCTTACAGGAGGTAGGGCCACGGGTGCCGGAGCTGTAGGGTTATCCCTCCCACACCCTCAGTTGTGGTGACGGCAGTAGTCGGGGGATGGCCACTTACATTAAACAAGGGATTCCAGTTAACTTCATGGAAATGGGGGTCACTGAGGGTATTGAATTTATTACTGTTTGCTTGCACACTGTGGGTAAAATTATTTACTTTGTAAACATGTACATTCATGCTGGTGCCTTAAATACTGCAAACTTTCCTGAATATGTTCTTGAAGAGGAGAGTGTTATCATGGGTGACCTTAATGCGAGGCATAAGGAATTAGGAAGCCACCTCACCACCAGTGCCAATGGTGTGTGCTGGAAGGCTTTCCTTGACACCACAGATACAGCTGTACTTACTGGGGACCACACACCCACACATGTTCAAGGAGGCAGACTTGGTTATGTAGCCCTCATCAATATGCCAACATATACTCCCGAAACTTATCTTGTCAGGTCATTGCTGAGTGACCACTTCGCCCTGGAGATGACCCTCCCGGTGCAGTCCGCCCCGGCAGTGCCAAGGAAGCGCTTGACGGTGCCACCATCCAGGATGGCGGGTCTCGTCGCCCATGTGGTGGCGTGGTGTGCTGCCGTGAAGGGCTCCTTTGCTGATGCAGAGGCACTGTATGACGGACTCCTGCACACCATCGAGGGATTCATCACGACTCTAAGAGTTCCAGCAAGAGCCCATGCTCCACGCCGCTGGACTTACACTACCGACCCTGTGATTCTGAACTGCCAACAGACGCTCGCTGCCTACCAGAGATGTTGGCAGCTCAACCCAGCAGACACAGAGTCACAGGATGCCATGGTTACCATGGCTCGACACCTCACGGATCTGCGGCAGCCGGAAAGGAAGAAGTACTGGGTCTCCTTCCTGAACAAGGTGTGCAGGACCCGGTCCCTCCGGGAGGTGTGGCACCATGTCAACAGCATCTGGGGCAAGTCCAGACGACAGGTGTGTGACCCTGATCCTGCAGGCAGGGAGCCTCATCCTTCTCTGGCCTTCCTGTGGAACACCAGGAGGTGCTCGATCAGGAAAGACCACGAAGGATGGAGTTGCTTTGCCACAGTGTTCCTCTGCTGGATGACACCTGTGTGCCTATCATGCATGATGAACTCCTCTTGGCAGTCAAGTTGGGCAAGTCAACAGCTCCTGGCAAGGATGGCATCACTTATGATATCCTCAATGCTCTCCTGGAGGTAGACAATCTTGGATTTATTTAACATGTCTTTCACTCTTGGAAAACAGCCATCGTCATCCCAATCCCCAAAGGTGATGGCACCTTTCGCCCTATTTCTCTCACCAGCTGTCTGTGTAAGATGATGGAATGGGTAATACTGAACAGGCTTATATACAAGGTGAGCCATGTACTCTCTGGCAATGTACATGGCTTCCTAAAAGGTCACTCTACAAGTCATTGTTTTGTTGAGTGTCTTATAAATAAGGATGTTACCTGCAGAGCTTTCGTTGACCTCAAGGGTGCCTTCGACAGGTCCAACAAATATGTTATTATGGAGGAACTCATTCTCAAAGGTGTCAAAGGTAGATTATTAGGATGGATCAGGGACTATTTGTACAATAGAACAGCACAGGTTTGGTTTCAAGGTGCAGTCTCTTCTGAGGAAGTCTTTGAGCTTGGAACACCACAGGGTGGAGTCCTTAGTCTAATGCTTTTTAATGTTTTAATAGACAAAATTGCACGCTGTTCCTTTCCGCAGGGCACCCAGGTCCTCATCTATGCTGATGACATACTCCTCCTATGTCCCACAACCAGGATTCTCCAGTTAGATCTGTCACAACTAGCAGCTTTGTGTCCAAATGGGACTAGTGATTAATGAGTGTAAAACAAAATTTCAAGCTAAAGGGAAGGTCTCTCGACTGCCCACTGTAAACAACGTTCCCATCCCTACACAAGTACCTGGGTTTTCAGATGAGCTTCAGGAAGTCTCTTCAAGCCGTCCACTATGTTCGAGACCTCTGCCTGCCACGGCTAGCACCACTTTGGTTGCTAGCCAACAGGGGCCTGGGGACTGGCATTCCAGTCCTAAGAATGTTCTATATATCTGTCATACGGTCCCTTATTGATTATGCCGCCCCTGTTTTAATACAGTTTAGTGCCACCCAACTCCGTCCCCCTGGACTTTGTTCAGAATGAAGCCATGCGGATAATCTTGTGATGCCCCAGGACTGCACGGATTGAAGTCCTCAAAGCTGAACTGCACCTGCCGAGTATTATGTGTAGGGTACAGGAAATTACTTGTCGCACAAATAGTCAGATGCTATGCACGGGCTCTGACTCTCTAGAGTCTAAAGAGATCACTGACCCCCCTGTATCATGATCCTCACACTCCTACAACACCATACCTCAGGAAGATCTTGGGAGTACTGACAAGTGTAGGTGTAGCCGAGGCCTGTATTAATGTTGTTATGTCACTGCTACAACCCACTTGGAACCCTCATCGTGTCAGTGTTGATATTCAATCTCTGCATCAGCCCAAGAGGGACTGGCTCCCTCATGTGCTGCAAGACATGTTCATGACTAAATTGTCCAAGTACCCACACGTTCAGGCTATTCATGTTTATTGTGATGGGTCAGTCAATGGCAGCAGGTCTGGATGTGGGCTGTTCATCTGTGACTACATCTCTGCCAGTCTCTACACTGACACTGAGGTTTCCAGGCGGCTCCCTGCACCCATGTCTTCCACTAGAGCAGATCTGTATGCTGTAGTGGAGGCGCTCCCATTGTGGCGCCTCTCCATAAGAATGTATATTTCTTTATTGACAGTCAGGCTGCATTGTATGCCCTTCAATCCACCTCCCCTATGATCTAGTTAATAAGTGTCTTGATCTCATCCATGCCCTAGAAGGTGCTGGTGCCATGGTCCATTTCATCTGGATACCCTCTCGTGGGTATCCCGCTAAATGAAAAAGCAGACCACCTTGCTCAGTGTGCCCTACAAGATGACACAGTGGACTCTGGCACTGAGTACACTCTGGGTTATGTTAAGAGTAGCATTAAGAACTTTGTACATAGTAGCAATAGTGATCAGTTGGAGCTTTGTTGCTATAAGGGCAGTAGCACTAGTCTTCACTATGCACGTGTCTCCCAGAGCTGTGCTTACACCTATGGGAGACACATTGCATCACATGACAGGGTGGCAATGAGTCTCAGATTAGGCTACAAATACTTTTGGGAAGTCAGTGCTTCTCCTGGTGTCCTGTGTGTTGTGTGCTGCACCAAGGGGACACACTCTGCCTCACTATATCATGAAATGTCCTCTCATTGCTAGATTTAGACCACAAGGTCAACATGATTTGTACAGCCTCATTGACCATCTCCTAGACTCTAAGGGATATACTCAGGGAATATCCTCAGTTTGCTCCAACACTGTAGGATGTTTATGCAATAAGGTGTGCAATATCTGTACTTATTTATTGAAATACTTGTGTTCTTGTTATGTATACTGTTTAGTGTTATATTTTTGATACTTTAACCTTAAGTCTTTGCCCAGGGGGTGGGTGGCAAGGTCCTTCCTCCTCCTTTGTTGTAATTATTTATTAATTCAACAATAAATGTAGCAATCAATCAATCAATCAGCTGTAAGTATAGTGACACACGTGGATCACCAGACATACAGACGTATGATGAACTCCTAACGCGTACGACAAAGAGATAGTAGCCAATCATGAATTAAAAGCATTAAATTCACTATCTATGTAATCAGAAGTTTTAACAAATTTTTCACTCCAGAAGTAGAGGGAGAACTGAACTGTTCAGAAAAGTGCTTTTCAGTAATATAATCTCATTAGTAATGGCAATCAAACTCACTTCTAGTTACTCCACACTAGTTCTTATTTTGGCGACTGACAATGCTTGGGATGGGGAGGAAGCAGGGCCCACCAGGGAGGATTGGACGTGAGAAACAAAGTAAGACGCGATTCTCAGATCAGTGCTGCTCCTCTCTTCACCTGAGCAGGTTAGTCACATACTCGCTCATTAAGTTTTGAAGTAAGTTTTATAAAAAACATATTGCGCATACGTATGTATATTTTTTAATTGTTTAATCAGTGCCGCTTCTCTCTTCATCTGATGCAGATACGGCTACTCTTGTATACGTGCCTGATTCACGTGTGTGTGCTTAGTTAGGTTAGATTAGTGTAGTGTGTAATGTTATTGTGTGGGAGGTGGTGTTAAGAACAGTAGAGGGGATTGTGTCACCACCTGGTACACGCCTCCATAAAAAGTGCCTTTTGGCCTAAAGACAAGTGAAGTGAGTTTTTTTCTTTTTTTTTCTTTTTTTTATTATGTGTGTGGAGTTAAGACAGCCTGCGTTGTGCGTGTTGCCACAAGTTGACTGTAATTAGGCTGTGTAGTGACTTATATGATGTAATTTTTTTGGAGTGAACTTTATTTTCTTTTTTTAGTGAGTGAGATATCCTCTCTCCAGTGAGCTGGACTGTAAACGAACGAATGTGATTGTTGGGAGAGAAAATTAATTTAATATTATTCCATCAATTTATCGCAAACTGCGAATTTGTAGTCTGTGTAATCTTTCAAAATTATAAACAGCACAGCAATACTCTGCTTAACGAACAGGATAGGGGGTGTCACAGCTGTTCGTAGAGCGAAAATTCGTTAAGCGGACGTAATTTTCCCATAGGAAGTAATGGAAATATGGGGGATGCGTTCTGGGCTGGTCCCCAACATACCACATGGGTTAAAACAAAATTATATATACGTTTGGCAGCGTATTGGGCCACCGGTGTACCACTACTTTTATGATGTCATCTGAGTCATTGGAAGTTAGAGGAGCTACATACAAATTCTCTCACTGATAGCTCCTCTGTAATTTGTGCAGGAGCGGATCAAAGTTCGCCGCGGTGAGGCAGAGTCTATGGTCTAGAATTTTATGAAGATCGTTTAGGCATTGGCTTTTTCGGGGATTGTTATTGCAAACACAACAATACTTAACAACATTTCCTCCGAGGGTTGTTCCCCCCCAGATGGGAACCGCCTTGTCGTGGTGGGGGGGCTTGCGTGCCCCTGTCACCTGGCAAGCTAGGCTAGAGGGGGCTTAGGCCCCTGCTCTGCCCTTTCGAGGGGGAGAGGGCTACCCATGCTAGTAAAGTCGCCAGTGATGGGCCAGACTAAATGGTTCCTATGTAGGCTGCCAGTGGACCAGTGGACCTGCTGGAGGGATCGCTCAATAGGGGCCGTCCTGTGCTGGATGGTTGGGTGTCCAGGCTGGGATGCTTTGGGAGGGGGTCTCAGCTCTGTCGTGGATAAACATTCATAGCATGTGGGGCCTTTTCTTAAAACGACTGGTCCGCATGGGGACGAAGTACCCCGTCCACGGCAGCCAGCGCTCCCTCCCACTGTAGTCCCAGTAGGTGGTTTCCCTTGCCCATGGAGCCAATTTTTTGTGTAACTTTATACATATGGTTAAACACAAAAAACTGTCAGGTTCTCGTGAGGTGGCTGAGCTGGCCCACGAGACGTCATCTTCAGGTCTGAGTGGGAAGGAGGATTCCCCTCCACAAGAGCCTCCAGCAGCAGTCTCCTGTTCTGGGAGTTCTTCTGAGGGACGTATTTCTGCTGCATATGACTCCCTTGTGATGGTTAATGTTAACCCATCATTTTCATATCACGCCTTGCACTCACTTCTCAAGGTGTATGGCACGGTTGTTCGCATTCAACTTGTTTATGATAAGGACTTTCCTTCTAACCGCTGCTATGTAACTTTTCTGTCATGTGATGAAGCTCGTCTGGCTTATGAACATGTAGCATCCCTGCCCCTTGCTGGCTCTGGCTTTAAGACAGAACTTCTCCACTCTCGCAATATTTCAGACAGTGATACAGACTACATCCCAAATCTTTTTAGCCACTATTCATAGAATTCAGTTCCTGAAGTTTGTCAGATCCCGCCTCCACGTTGGTTTGTGGCCTACTACAGAAATGGGTGCGGGAATTTCATCCACGCCTCCCGGTACTTGTCCAAAGAGATCGGCACGATTCCTGAGGGAAACCTCAAGAAATACGGGAAGGGGGTGCTCATGCGAGCGAAAGATATCACGCAGGCAAGGATGTTGCAACATCTACCATGTCCTTCTGACAGCATGTTTGAGACTATTAAGGTACATCCCATCTTTAATTACAGTAAAGGTTGTGTGTACAGTCAGGATCTTTATGATTTTCCTGATGAGGAAATACTGGCTATGTGTCCTACCTCAGTCCAGAAGGCAACTAAGATGAGGAACTCCTCCAACATGGTCCTTCTCACCTTTTTTGGGTCCACCCTCCCTGACCGCGTTAATGTCGGGCCTATTAATCTTAGGGTGAGGCGTTTTGTTTCTCGCCCTCTTCAGTGTTTCTCATGTTATTCGTACGGTCACGGCAAAAGTTCATGTAAAGAAGCTTCTCGATGTGATAATTGCTCTGCACTAGACTTGCATTCAGAGGAGCATTGCAATACCACAGCTTATTGTTTCCACTGCCATGATGCTCACCAGGTACGTTCCAGGCAATGCCCTAGGTATCGCCTGGAGCAGGACATTCTACAGCTTGCTAACCCTCAGTTCATCAGTCTCGGTAGCGCCCGCCGTGAACTCCTGTACCACCAGAAGGCCGGTACTGGTGCGACATCCTACGCTTCATTGGCCGCACGCTCTTCACCTGAGTCTGCCGGTCCAAAGACAACTCCTGCTACCTCTCGCTCTGTTGAGGCGGGTGGTCCTGTTCATTTGGCAAATAGGTTTGCCCTTTTGTCCGATGACTCGGTTGAGTCATCTCTAAGAAGTGACGAGAATAATACGGACTTGACCAAAGTCACCCAAATAGTAGATGTTCATTTGTCACCTGTACCTCCTAAGCTTTTGAAGGGCTTGACCAAACGGCACCGCGGCTCTGCGGAGTCGTTAGATTTAGCTCAGCCTAAGCAGTCTAAGATTTCTCCCGGTGCACATAATCGTGAGTCCTCCAGGGACCGCTCTACTAGGGTAGCTCCAGTAGTTTCTGTTCAGCCTCTTGTGACACCCTCTGTCTCAGATCGGGCTTCTTGTGATGAGGACGGTCTTTGCATGGAGACGTCCGATGATATTGTCACAGCCATTCCTCGTGGACCCACTGTATCGGAAAGTGCAGTCCTGCCTGATCCTCGTCCTCCGAGGACTGGTAGGAGTGATGATAGTTTGCATCACTCACCGGTAGGCCGAAAGGCTGCGGTCCAATGACCCGGTACATCTCAACTCCCTGTGTCTTTTCGTCGGTTGAATTGATTATTTCTAGTCAGGTGAGTCACGGGCAGCCCATTCAAAAGGCTCGCCCTTCTAGTGCACCTAAATAGTCATCTTCAAGCTTCTACAGTGGAACTGTAGAGGCCTTCGCGCCTCATAGGGGGAACTCCGAGCTTTATTGTCGGAGTTCTCTCCAGCCTGTGTAGCTTTACAAGAGACTATGCTAGGTGATAGTACTTATTCTAGTCCTCCTGGCTATCGTGCCTTTTTTAGTACTCCTTTCCCTGACCAGGGCCACCACGGTGGCACAGCTATCCTAGTCCGTCAAGACATACCTGTTGTCCCCTTGCAACTCAACTCTCCCCTTCAAGTGGTTGCTGTTAAGGTTTTTTATGGGACGATCCTACACTATTTGCACTTTATATCTCCCTCCTCGGGTTCCTGTCTCCAGGGGTGAGCTTGACGGCCTGGTGCGTCAGCTGACTCCGCCTTTCCTCTTGTTGGGAGATTTTAACGGCCGTCACCCATTGTGGGATGAAGGTGCTAGTAATCCTCGTGGGGTTTTAATCGGTTCTTTTATTGAGGATGAGGGATTGGAGATTTTAAATTCTGGGGATGTCACACATTTCCATAGTCCTACTGGGACTTTTACAGCTATCGATCTTTCTATTTGTACATCTAATTCTTTCCTTGATTTTAATTGGCGGGTCCTACCGGATTTACACAGTAGTGACCACTTTCCTATTTTATTGGAATCTGTGAACTCAGAGCCACAGTCCCGGCCCCCACGCTGGGTTTTAGACAAGGCAGATTGGCCTCAATTCACAGACCTTAGCTCTTTAATCCGTCCGTTGGCTGACTTTTCTACTTGTGCTGAGGCTGTTGATTATTTTGCTGATTTTATACGTTCAGTAGCACTTCAGACAATCCTTAGGACGTCCGGTCGCTTTACTAAGCGTCCCGTTCCTTGGTGGAATGCAGCATGCACTGAAGCGGTGAAAGTGAAACGGGCAGCTTTCTCTCGTCTCCGGCGACATCGTGGGGACCCGCAGTGTCTGGACGCTTTTCGGCGCTGTCGAGCTCGAGCCCGCCACGTTTTGAAAGAGGCACAAAGAGCCTCTTGGAAAGCTTATGTCTCTTCCATTAACGCCCGCACTCCTCTTACAGATGTCTTTAACAAAGTCCGCCAAATTGCTGGGAAGTATTCTGCTCCTTCTCCACCAGTTTTGTTGTTTTCTGGGCGAACGGTGGCAGACCATAGGACTGTTGCCGACCTCTTCACAGAGCACTTTGCCAGTGTTTCCCGGAGGCATCCTGCAGCCCCGGGCGCACGTCACCGCCAGAGAATGGAATCTCTCGGCATAAATTTTTCTTCCACAGGAGGGGAGTCTTATAATGTCCCCTTCTCTGCCTCCGAGTTGCGGACTGCTTTATCCCAGTGTCATGACTCTTCTCCTGGCCCAGATGATATTCCTTATGCCTTCTTGTGCCACATGTCTGACAGTGCTTTTAGCTTTTTATTAAATCTATAATATGATTTGGCATACCGGTGACTTTCCAACTTCTTGGGCTGTGGCTGTGGTTCTCCCATTTCCGAAGCCTAGGAAAGATAATCTTCAGGCTACGAACTATCGTCCTATATCGTTGACGTCCTGCATTTGTAAAGTATTAGAAAAGATGGTTAATGTAAGACTCATGTTGTACTTGGAGAAGGGGAAGTACCTGTCCTCGGTACAGTACGGCTTCCGAAAGATGAGGTCTACTACTGATGCTCTTTATCCCTAGAGTCTTCTATTTGTGAGGCCTTCGCTAATCACCACCATCAAGTAACAATGTTTTTTGACCTGGAGAAGGCCTACGACACGGGATGGTGTCATGGCATTTTACAGTCTTTGTTTAATTTTGGCCTTCGTGGCCACCTTCCTATTTTTATTCAGCAGTTTTATCCAGACGTCTTTTACGGGTTCGAGTGGGAGTGTTCTCTCTGAGGCTACTGCTCTAAATGATGGTGTCCCACAGGGAAGTATTCTTAGTGTTACACTATTCGCAGTCACCATCAATGGTGTTATTGATACTCTCCCAGATGGCATTCACAGCTCCTTATATGTTGATGATTTATGTATTTCATTTGCTGCTGCCAGGATGTCACTGATTGAGCGCAAGCTCCAACTGGCGATCAATAGGGTGTCCAGTTGGGCCAACATGAACGGTTTTCGATTCTCCACCTCCAAGACCGTAGCCATGCATTTTTGTCGCAACCGTGGTGTCCATCCAGACCTGGATTTATACCTCGCCAATAGACGCCTCTCATGCGTGGAGGTGACTCGATATCTTGGCCTTTTATTTGACAAACGTCTCACCTGGGTTCCCCATTTCCGTTCTCTTAAGGCGTCTTGTCGGTAGGCATTATCCCTTTTTCGGGTTTTAAGTCACACCTCTTGGGGTGCGGACAGGGACACGTTGCTGCTGCATCCGCAACGGATGCACGACTACGCACGCTTGACTCCGTGCATCATGCTGGGGTCCGCTTGGCTATAGGTGCATTTCGGACATCTCCAATATCTAGCCTTCTATTAGATGCTGGTTTCTGGCCGCTCGACCTCCGGCGCCAGTCTTCGATGCTCCGGTGTTGGTTTCGCACCCACCGTCTTCCCGATTCTGTCCCTTGTCTGTCAATGTTGCGGGACTCGCGTTTGCAGGCAAATGTCACTCGACCGAGTCTCCCTAAAACCTTTGGCCTTAGAGTTGCAAATCTCATGGCGGAGTTATCTATCGACCCCACTCCTGTGTACTTTTTCCGGCTCCCACGAGTCAGTTATTGGCAGCTTCCTGTTATCTCATTATGCCCTGCCATGGATGGCAAGAAGAATTTTCTGCCAGCTCTGTCCCACACACGGTTTTAGAACACTTTTTTATGCATTCTGATGATATCCCTGTTTTTACTGATGGTTCCAAATCCGACGCAGGCGTTGGATTTAGTGTGGTTTCCCCTCTTTTTATCGGTCTGGCAGCCTTCCTTCAATGGCATCCGTCTTTACTGCGGAGCTGTCTGCTATAGTCCTAGCTTTACCAATAATTGTTACTCTACCGGTTTCGTCTTTTACAATTTTTAGTGACTGTCGCAGTGCTCTTACTTCTCTCTCTTGCACTATATCCTTTAACACTTTGGTTTTATCACCCCTGGAGCGGCTATACCTTCTTACACAACGAGGATATCGTGTTGGGCTCTGTTGGGTCACTGGTCACGATGGTGTTCCAGGGAATGAACACGCAGATCGCCTCACTAAAGAGGCAGCAAGTCGCGCTCCATCTCCTGCCTCTGTTCCGTTTCGAGATGTCTTTCCTCTAATTCGTGAGGCAGTTGCAGCAATTTGGCAGAGGAGATGGCTAACGGGGGTCGCAACCTCGAAAATGGGAGAGATCACTACTTCCTCTATCCCTCACTGGACATACACCCATGTTCGGGATCGACGTTTACAGACTTTATTGGCGCAACTGCATATAGGTCACACGTACCTTACATAAAGGTACCTGTTGACCAGGGACCCTCAACCTTACTGTGATGACTGCCTGGTGCCGCTTACCGTGCGGCACCTATTGGTAGAGTGCCCTAGTTTGATAGAGTTACGACACCGCTACCTCTACCGCTGTCGCGGTAGAGATAGCGGTGTCTATTATATCTCAAAGGTCCTTTGATCAGAGTGCCTGGCACAAGGCCATGACGTTTTTAGATTTTTGGGAGAAGCTGGCCTTCTCCCAAAGCTGTGAATTTTATTTCATTTTAATATATGTATTTTAATGTTTTATGTATATTATTGTAGTTTTTTGTTTTTACTTACCATTAATTTTATCGTTTTTACTTGCTTTTAGTTATTTTACGATTTGTTTTAAACCCTTTTTGTTTTAATTAGATAGTTTGATGCGGCGCCATATGACCTCCGCTGTTGCGGAGCCTAACACCAAATCACCCCCCCCCCCCAGACGAGGGTTGTCACATCCCTCTGGGTGACCGAGTGAGATCACAGGTGTTACGTTCACCGGTTAAACTGGTAAGATTGGCATCGGAGAGCCGGTGAACAATAACAATAAAAAAAAAACACTGCAGGTTCAACTGGTGAGGAAATGCAAACGGGGGTCACTTTAAAAAGCTATTTTAATAACCCATAATGAAATTGACACATATATAACAAGAAACATGAAACACAGATATATAACATGAAACACAGGAAAATGACATACACATATACATATAACACAGTAATAAATACAACAATAAAGAACCCTTATGCGGTGTCGCAATGGTGAAATGCTGGGTGATGGTTGATCCCACGGTACACCCAAGAGGCGTTTTGTTCACTGGTTGAGGCTTGGATCTCAACTTCCAATCCAGAAAGCCAAGAGCTGGCTCAACACTTTCGGTTGAGTCGAAAGGGGCCGCGTGAATCCAACTTCGGGACAGTAGCGGGGCTTCATGAAACGGTGACGTGGAGGGTTCATGAAACGGTGACGTGGAAGGGGAGGCGGAGAGGTGGCGAACGAGGTAACAAGCGGAGGAGGTGATGGTAGTAATGTATGTTACGGGCGGGCCGTAACATTTCCTCCCCCCTAAGACCTTCGTAATGGGCTCATGAAGGAGGTGAGACGGAGATCTTGATAAGGCGTCGGCGATGATGTTGTCCACCCCCTTGATATGGTGGACTTCCAAGTTGAAGGGTTGAGTTAACAAGGCCCACCTAAGAATGCGTTGGTTTCGGTTCCTCATGGCGTGAAGGAAGGCCAGAGGATTGTGATCGGTGAAGACCTTCGTAATGTGAGGACCAGGATGAAGATAGCACTCAAAACGTTGGAGCGCCAGGACGAGTGCCAGAGCCTCCTTCTCGATGGTGGAGTAGTTGAGTTGATGGTTTTCAGCTTGCGGAGTGATAGGCGATGGGATGGAGGATGCCGCTTGTAGGGTCCGTTTGTAGTAGGACAGCACCCACTCCAACTCCACTCGCGTCCACTTGTAGATGGAAGGGGCGGGAGTGATCCGGCGTCCAGACCACTGGTTCCGAGGAGAGAAACGCCTTGAGGTGTTGGAAGGCTTGGTCACAGGTCAGGGTCCAGTGGAAGGGACGGAAGTGCTGATAAGGTCCGTCAGGGGGGCGGCCAGGGTGGAGAAGTTCTTACAGAAGCGTCTGTAGAAACCAGCCATCCCCAAGAACCTCATGAGAGCTTTCCTGGTGGTAGGGACAGGAAGCCAAGGATGGCCTCCACGTTAGCTCTCTTGGGGTGAACCTTGCCGTTCCCCACCACATGTCCCAGGTAGACCACCGTAGACTTCCCGAAGGTGGACTTGGCCAGGTTGATTGTAAGCCCGGCTTCCTGCAACCGACCCATCAGCCTCCGAAGACGGGTCAGATGTGTCGCCCAGTCGTCCGCAGTCACCACCAGGTCGTCCAGATATGCAGATGTTCCCTCCAAGTCCTGAGTGATGTAATTTATAGCCCTCTGGAAGGTGGCGGGAGCATTAGACAAGCCAAAGGGCATCACTGTGTATTGGTATAGTCCGAAGGGGGTGATGAAGGCGGATATTATTTGGGCCTCGTCCGAGAGGGAATCTGGTAGTAACCTTTAAGTAAGTCTATAGTGGTTACAAATTTGGCTACTCCTATACTATCTATAAGGTCCTCTATCAAGGGCAATGGGTAGGAGTCTGGCACCGTCACTTTATTTAATTTCCTGTAGTCGGTGCAAAATCGACTACTACCATCTGGCTTAGATGTTAACAGGCAGGAGAAGCCCAGGAGATATACTAGGTTCTGCAAGGTGATGACAGAGCAGATAGTCTACCTCTTTTTCATCAAGTCTCTTTTAATGGGTGAAATGCGATAGGCTGGTTGTCTTATAGGCTTGATGTCATTAGATATTAATGTTATGTCATGTTGGATAGTATTACAAACTCCTGGAAGGTCACCTGTGATTTCAGAAAAGTCTAGCAATAACTTTTAAGATCAGACTGTTGTGAAGGTGTTAAGGAAAGAAACACCTCATCAAGGTTGGACATGATTTGGCTGTTTGAGGGCGTCCTTTAGGTGACAAGAAGAGGAATTCGATGTCGGACTCTTCCTCGGGGGGCACAGGACCAGACTCCTTCCCTACCAGACATACAGGTACAGCGCAAGACAAGTCGTCCTCTGGTTCTCTGGAGTGGTAAGGTTTCATTAGATTAATATGAACTAGTTGGGAATCCTTACGACGGTCAGGAGTGTGGACCACATAATTTAGTGGACTTAGTTTTTGAGCCACAACATAAGGTCCCATGAACTTACTGTGAAGAGCATTGCCTGGAGTGGGAGAAAAGTAAAACCTTGTCTCCTGGTTTGAAACTTCTCATGACAGATTTGGGAAGAGAATTCTGTTGCATTTTAGTTTGAGATTTGAGGAAGTTTGATTTAGCAAAGATCTGACTTCACTGATTTTATTCTTAAGGTTACTGATGTAGTCAGACACACTGGGGCTTGAAGGAGTATTTTGAGTAAACCATTGATCCTTTAATATTTTGAGAGGCCCCCTGATCTGTCTACCATAGAGTAATTCAAAAGGGAGTAACCTAAAGAATCTTGAGGAGATTCTCTTAAAGCGAAGAGAAGGAAAGAAATACTTTCATCCCAGTCTCCTTGATGCTCCAAGCAATACTTCTTCATCATGGATTTTAATGTTTGGTGAAACCGCTCCAGACAGCCTTGGGATTGGGGTGGTAAGCCGAGGAGGTAACATGGTCGATGTTTAGCTCATTCACTATCTGTTGGAAAAAATGGCTAGTGAAATTGCTACCCTTGTCAGACTGAATTTGTTTTGGAATTCCTACCGAGGTGAAAAAATGTATTAGATGTTTTACAATGGTCTTTGATGTGATGTTCTTAAGAGGAATGCTTCAGGGTACCTGGTAGTGGGATCCATGAGGGTTAACAAATACTGATTCCCTCGTTTGGTTTTGGGTAAGGGCCCTACGCAGTCTAGAATGATCTTTTCGAAGGGCTCCGTCTGAACTGGAATATGCGTCAGAGGAGCTGGCACAAGGCGTTCGTTAGGCTTACCCACAATTTGACATATGTGACATGTTTTACATAGTGTGACACATCCTTTTCATTCCTGGCCAAAATAAATGTTGAAGAGCCTTCTTGTAGGTTTTTGGATGCCTAGATGACATGACAATCCATCATGAGGTAGTTCTATAATGACTGGTCTTACAGACAAGGATATGACAGCTTGATGTGTTTCTGACCAGGTGTCTAGTTGTTTCAGTTCAGGAGGTCTGTAGGCACGCATCAGGACTCCTTCCTGATAATAAAAACAAGGCAATTTAGACATATCCTTTGTGTCACTGGCAACATGTCTGATCTTAGCCAAAGTGAGATCCTGTTCCTGAGCATTAGTCAAATTCTCCTTTGAAATGATGTTATTGTACAAATTGTCAGTAGAGGCAATCATTGGTGGAGGAGGTGGTGAAAGGGCAGGGGACTTGGACTGAGACCTGGTGACTGCACACACTGGGAAGAAGTGAGGGGATGTTTCGTCCAGGGTCTTAGTGGGACTTTCTGTTAAGGGAGAATCAAGAACAATTAAGTTTGGAACAGCCAAGTTACCCACAAGATCATTACCCAGTACAAGATGTACCCCCGGTACTGGCAGTTCACCAGGTTTAATGGCTACCTCAACCTCTCCTGAAATGAACGGGCACTGTAAGCTAATATTAGCCAAGGGATAGGAGAGCTGTGATTCGAGACCTGTAAGGATCACCTTCTCCCCAGTGAAAGCCTGTTTGATGTTAGGGATGACATCTTCCCTTAAGATGGATTGGGCAGCACCTGTATCACGCAGAACCTTGATATTTATTGCCTTGTCTTTACCATCAGTCAGGGACACTTTACCTTGATACATGTACGAGTCATAAAGTTCTAGAGGAGAGTTGACAGGGTTAGCTAGGGCCACTGGTTTCTTGTTCTCAAATGTGTTAGGTTTAGGGGCCACAAAAGAAAATTGACGTTGAGAGCCCTTGCAATTTGGGTGTCTACATTTCTGGATCGTGTGACCTGGCTTCTTACAGTATGTACACCAGGGGGAATTATATGCATTTGGCGAGAATCCGGTTGGCTTACCACCCACGCCCCCAAAACCTTCCCCAAAGGAGGACCTAACATTAGATAGTGAACCACGACCTCTACTACCCAGGGATCCCATCAACAAAGCAAACGCATCAGCCACTTTAGCGGCAGACATAAGATCACTCTCCCCGTTCTTCCACATGCCTCAGAATATTAAAAGGTAACTTGTTCTTCCATTCTTCCAGGACCATTAGATTGAGCAACTCCGAAAAGGTGGTAATGTTAAGGGCGGCTAACCATTTCTTAAATTGTCTTAGTTTCTCACTAGCGAATTCAACATAGGTGTGAGACTCTGGTTTCACATACTTTCGAAACTGTTGTCTGTATCCATCAGAAGTGATAGAGTAGGCGTCTAGAATGTTACCTTTGATCTCTTCATATTCTACCTCATCACTAAGGCCGTTGTATACCCTATAAGCTTTTCCTACTAGCTTAGGGACAAGGAGAGACACCCACTGATCCTTGGGCCATTTATTCCTATTAGCAATGCTCTCAAAAGCGCGAAATGACCCGTCAACATCAGATTCATCAAAAGGGGGAACTAGCGGAGCAGCTATAGCAGGATTAAAGCTTGCTAACTGTTTCTTTATATCTATTTCTTCCCCTCTAAACTTAGCGTCATTTCGTAGGGCTAACTCCTGAATTTCTAACTCTTTCTCCTGCCTTCTAAGTTGTAACTGAAATTCTCTCTTCTTTTTTTTCCCGTAGTTCTCTCTCTTTATCTTTATCTTCTTTTTCTGCCTGTAGTTGCATTTGTTTTTCATGCATCCGGTATTCTAGTTTAAGCTTCTCAATTTCCCATTGACTTATCCTACTCTTATCCTGTTCTTCCTGGGGACTGTGTATTATAGTCCTCGTAGAGGCTGACATGGGAGTTAACTCTTCTATGGCATTTCCTAGCAACTGACCTTCTTGCACTAGATGTTCAACAACTACATTCTTAATGAGCTCTTTAGTCATCTGAGACGTGATGGGAACATCAAAATGTTTAGCGATGGTCTTCCATTGGTCCTTTTTGATATTAGCACCTTTAAGTTGTTCCAGAGAAGGGTCGGCACAAAAATCTTCAACGTTAAACTGAGCGGAAGCCATATTAAATAGATGTTAAACCACAACAAAAAAAATGATAAGCGAATTACTTAAGTGAGGAACTTGGCAGAGTGATAATAAAGGCAACCTTGGAAATTACCTAGATTATACATAAGTAAACACTTATGAGTACAATCACTATTGAGGGGTAAACTAGAGAGTTACGGCATTAAGAGAGATCCGGATTACTCTAGTTACGAGACTTGAGAGTGAGGAGCGAATTGTACTGAGACTTGTTATTGATAAGGAGGCGGATTAGTCTGAGAGACTAGTTAAAATGGCCGATTCTAACTAGCGAGAAAAATGATCCGCGAAGTGAGGGGATTGAGGGTTCGCATGAACATATGATGATCCCAACACTTGGATAACACTTATTACACACCTGCCTATGTGCAAAAAAATAGAGATAAGTGCTATCGGTGAACACGCCTTTCTACCTGGTTTCCTGCTCTACCACTGCTATGCGATACCAATGAAAGTCACGAAGCACGTTTAACCCAAAAGGAGCTACTTGATCGCACAAAGGTAAATTTAAACCACACGCAGAGTAAGTCATAGAAAAAAAACACATCAGAGTCACAACACCACAGAAACACAAGCAATCACAGAAAAAAAAGTCACTGGAAAAATGGAACACTGAACATGGGTTATAATGGTCCTGTCACGGTCGCCAATTGTTATGTTCACCGGTTAAACTGGTAAGATTGGCATCGGAGAGCCGGTGAACAATAACAATAAAAAAAAAACACTGCAGGTTCAACTGGTGAGGAAATGCAAAAGGGGGTCACTTTAAAAAGCTATTTTAATAACCCATAATGAAATTGACACATATATAACAAGAAACATAACATAACATAACATAACATAACATAACATAAATAATAGGATAACAAAGGGCCACCAGGGCCCATCTAGGTTATCCTGTATCTGTCGCACAGCGACCTCATCATCAGTACTTAAAGATACACTTACAAGTACACAATACATTATATACTAATTCTAAATATTTGGCCCATTAACAGGGGTAAGTCCTGCAGCGAAATCCTCTACAATTTGTGGTCCCCATACATGGGGATCATGTCTTATTTAACTATAGTAAATTTCTTATAAAAACTATCATGCAGTGCTATACATAATCATAAATCTAATAAATTTAAGTGCTTATCTAATCTGTTTTTAAACATTGTCAAACTAGTGCTATTTACAACCGTCTCTGGCAATGCATTCCAGAAGTCTACCACTCTATGACTAAAGAAATATTTTCTTATATCTAACCTGCAGCCTTGCTTTCTAATCTTCCTGCCATGATTTCTAGTCCTATTTCCTCCTCTAAAGTAAAGAAAGATCTCACATCTATGTAGTTCGTATCTGAAAACATTTTAAATAACTCTATCATATCCCCTCATACATCTCCTCTCAAATGAAAACATGTTTAATTCCTTTAATCTATTTCTATACTCCAGGCGCTTTAATGCTGGTATCATCCTAGTTGCTCTTCTCTGAACTGCTTCTAACATGTTGATATCCTGCCTATAGTGGGGTGACCAGGCCTGTATGCAATACTCTAAATGGGGCCTAACATAGGAATTATATAAGCTATGCACCACTTCCTTACTTTTATAACTAACATTTCTATTTATAAAACCCAGGATCCTATTTGCCCTATTTCTTGCTTCTAAACATTGCTTTGAAAATTTCATAGTTCTGTCTATCACTACTCCTAAATCCTTTCCCTCCTCTACTGCCTCTAGCCAACATCCCTCCATCTCATAGCTAAAGTTTGTGTTGTCTTTACCTAAATGCATAACCTGACACTTTTAGAATTAAACTCCATCTGCCACCTGTCTGCCCATGCTATCAGCCTGTCCAGGTCTCGTTGTATTCTGTAATTGTCCTTTTCACCCTGTACTGCACATGCTATCTTAGTATCATCTGCAAACTTTGATACTTTGCTACTAATTCCTATATCTAAATTGTTAATGTACACCAAGAAAAGAAGAGGTCCTAGCACTGATCCTTGGGGTATCCCACTAACCACTTCCTTCCACTCAGACATTGCCCCATTTAATACTACTCTCTGTTTCCTATCAGAAAGCCATTCACTAATCCAATCAACTAACCTACCCCTATCCCATGTAGTCTCAATTTGTACACTAGCCTCCTATGCGGTACCTTATCAAATGCCTTGCTAAAATCTAGATATATAACATCTATGCTATTTCCATCATCTAACTCCTTGGTAATCAAATGACATACACATATACATATAACACAGTAATAAATACAACAATAAAGAACCCAACTTAATACCTAACAATAATCCTAATCCTATATAGAGGCAATGTGGAAAGCACGGACGAGGGGAAGTGATACTTATGCGGTGTCGCAGTGGTGAAATGCTGGGTGATGGTTGTTGTGTTCACTGGTTGAGGCTTGGATCTCAACTTCCAATCCAGAAAGCCAAGAGCTGGCTCAACACTTTCGGTTGAGTCGAAAGGGGCCGCGTGAATCCAACTTCGGGACAGTAGCCGGGCTTCATGAAACGGTGACGTGGAAGGGGAGGCGGAGAGGTGGCGAACGAGGTAACAAGCGGAGGAGGTGATAGTACTGGGAAACCTGCCATTCTAGTCGGTAACCTAATCTAAGCCTAGCACTTATGACATTGTGTCTGCGGACCATGAGTCCGTGGCGGCGATATTTGTGCGTGGTGTCAATGAAGTTGTCATAATGCTGTATGGATACACTACCAGCACGCTCGGTGTTCCTACGATTCACTGTCAGGGCATTAACAGCAGAAAACAGTGTATTTCTGTAGCACCGTAAGGAGGGCGCGGCACGCACTGCAGGCAAGGGGAGACCACACGCAGCCAGAGAGAGAGAGAGAGAGGTAATGTGTGGGAAGCAAGGTTCTCATTGACACATAGGCTCTAATCGCATGATATGCCCATCACAAGGTTTGGCAGCGCCGCAGGCCGGAAAATCCAACACCTAAACGATCTTCATAAAATGGTCAGACCACTTCGTACTGCGGAGCGGGAGAGAGTGAGACAGAGGCAGCCAATATCAGCACCAGGAGCTGGATCCAAGATTCTTCAACAATGCAGCAACCTCCTGCCGTGAAATGCCATCCATGAACGCTTGGAGGGACGGTGACGAGGTTGCTATCAGGTTGCTCTGAGGTTGCTGGGAACACCACCTCAGAGCAACCTAGTTACCGTCCATCCAAGCGTTCATGGATGCCATTTCGCGGCAGGAGGTTGCTCTGATGTTAAATTTTCTTGGATCCAGCTCCTGGTGCTGGTATTGGCTGCCTCTGTCTCGCTCTCTCCCGCTCCGCAGTACGAAGAGGTTGACCTGTGATAGTGAATTGCTAATGAAATACCGCGGTATTTCATTAGTAATTCACTATCACTCATTGCCACGGAATCGAGGTTATCCTCATGGCATGAGCGTATATGAATACTAAGATATGATATCCATTATAGCAAGCAATAGAGGAGCGGAAGCATAGATTTAATATCGTGGTGAAAGCAACACGCAAGCTAAAAGGGTCACAAGAAGAAGAAGAAGCGGCCGAGTCTCCGCCTCATCTGTGGCCGATCTCATCTCTGCTTTATTATTTTGGTATTCCATGTAAGATTTCACGTTATGCATTACAAAACAATCCCTTCTTGATGGCAAGGTTTGTAAAAAGCTAATAGAAATGTTGTTTTGTGAACATAAATGCATATATAAGACAGTAACACCACCTCCAGAAGTGATGTTCCCAGCAACCTGAGAGCAACCTCGTTACCGTCCCTCCAAGCGTTCATGGATGCCATTTCGGGGCAGAAGGTTGCTCTGACGTTGTTAAAGTTTCTTGGATCCAGCTCCTGGCAGCCAATGAACACTTTTAGGTGGGCTACCAACCTCCACCCGCCAACAGCAACGAATCTTTATGGATGCTATTTTACGAAGGATGGTATGTGAGCAGGAGGTTGCTATGGAGGGTGTCTGTACCAACATAGACAACAACCAGCTTCTTGGATCCGGCCCCAGGAGCGCTAGAGACAGAGGCAGGAGCCAGCCAATCACAGCGAAGCTGCCGCGTTTAGTCCCTCACCTGGCAAATTCAAACCCAGAAAACCCTAAAACGGATGTGGTTGTACGTTATGCGGACTTTTTGGTCTAACTTTATACAGTACGTTAAACCGGAAATTCGTTAAACGAACGTTCGTTTTTTTTTTTCCCCGCATTACACTGGTGGCTTATCAGTGGGATTTTACAGTCACAGCAGTTCACCTGAAGCATATATCACTCACAAATAATGTGGAAAGTTGCCTTAGTAGAATACAGCCAGATTCCTAAGCAGTTTAGCTTCCCAGACGTGGAAATAAAAATATTTTGTGTGCAAGGAGCCAAAGCTTGTAATTTTCTTGAGGATTCACGGGTGAAAGATGTCTTGAAATGGGAACATGAAATAGCAGTTTTGTGGATAGGAAGTAATGACATTGAAAGTAACACTGACCCAGAAATTGTTTTCAACTTCATAAAAGAAATGGAGGGAAATTATTGAATATTTAGGAGGCTCAATTCCAACTAAAATGTATCATAAAACCATACTACAACAGTTCACAGTAATAGATGGAATTCTGTACTATGCTAAAGAAACAACTAATGGCTGCATACAGTATACTTTCGTAGTCCCTCATAGTTTAAAACCAAAAGCAATGTTACAAGCCCATGAAACCTCAGGACATCTAGAGCAAAAGAAAACTATCTTGAAAGCAGAAGAGTTATTTAACTGGTGTAATATAAAAGTTAATGTCAGTAATTATGCAAAACAATGTGTAACCTGTCAGAGATTCAAGGGGCCAGCTGGTTTACAACAACCTTTCCAAGAATTACCTTCAGTAGGGAAACCCCTAGGGCCTAGAGAGAAAAGGAATTGATTTAATTGACATGATTAATCGAAGTCAAGGCTACAGATATTTATTCACCATTGTAGATCATTTTAGTAGGTTTGTAAAATTCTATACTTTAAAATCCAAGCACACACACAGTATCATTGAAGCACTAGAGCAATACGTGACAGATTTTGGGACTCCACAAAGTATCGTCCTGGACAACGGAGGCGAGTCCATCTCCTTCAAGGGCTTCTGCCAGCAGAACCTCATCACCTTGTACTACACGACACCTTACCACCCTCAAAGGAACGGGATCACCAAGAGACTGCATTGTACCTTCAAGTCTATCTTGGCTGCCTTATGCCAAGGTCATCCTCTCCGGTGGCTGCGATTGTTGCAAACATGACAGGCTACCATGAATGCAGCATTTCACACCAGTACCGCCCAACATCCCTACTTTGCATTTTTCTCACGACCTGCTCCACGCATGGTGGGTACCAGATTGCCTACTGTAGATGGTGAGGAGAGTCATCTTGACATTGCCCGCCGTGTTATTCAGGAGACTCGTGAGAAAATTACCCTTCACGAGACAGCTGTTGCAAAGGGCAGCAGAAAAACTAAAACCCTTCTATGGAGAGGAACAATACCTCTTAGAACCCTAGGACACTGTTTTTCACGCAGATTTAGAAACTGAAGTGTTGCCTCCCAGGGTAGCTACATAAACCACCACGACGGTACATCGAGGAATGTTAGGATGAGAAGTTAAGGTATGGTGAATTATAGATTGTAAGATAAGCAGTAATTCTTCATTAAGTTACCTCTTCCTGGCAGTGATAGTAGTAATGGAACTAGGCCCAGAGTCAAAGTAAGTTAGGATAAGAGGGATGTTGTTACCACTTTAATTCGCAGACTAATTACTGCAACTTCACAGACAGCACGGGTCACATTGCAGTTGGTTTACTTCAGGACGTGGCAAGCTCTCGTATTTTCACTTTGGGATACCTGCCAAGTGAAAAGTAGAATGAATGGGGGGAGATGAATGTGTTGCATGAATGCAGGGTAACTAAGGTGCTCAATCTTGTCATAGAGAGTACCAGAGAACTTAAGGTTAGTCTCAAACTGACGCTGGATTAGGAGGTTGCCTGGGGTGGAGAGCTTCATTACCTAGAGTGGTGAAGATACTCTGTACAGTATTGTGATTGAGTGAATATGTGGACTTATTTTATGCTATATTCTTACTTTACAATGCATCTTGGGGATTAAGAAGTAGTAAGCACAACAGCAGTCCCTGGGTCTGTCTTCTCTCCTTGGCGTGACGCTGCCCCTCTATTTCATCATAGGCTTAGGAGATGGGGGGCGGGGGGAGGGGGCAATTATCTCCCCCCCCCCGAGTTCTCAGAAACAAGTGAAATTTGGGCAAAACTTTCCTCAAATTCGGGCAGATCATGTAGATCTATTTTTGCCCAAATAACCAAATTGACCTCTATTAGAAATTCCTGTCAAAATTAGTCAAGATGAGCCCAAAAGTTTGAGAATACGCTGAAAACCTACAAAACACATCCACACATAATAGAAAAAAACATTGCAAAAAGACTGAAATTAATTGAGGTACTACTGTGTCAAGGGCACATAAGCCTCAATATCTCTAAGCAATATTGCCATTATTGTCTCATTCCTGACTGGCAATTTTTGGGTCCAAACATAATTAAAGTAGAAAGCACTGCCATTCTTCCACTGAAGATAACGTTGGCTGAAAAATATGCAGAGAAAAAGGAAACGGAGATCAACCCTAGTAAAGCAATCTTTCCCAGAACAAAAGCAACCTTGCAGGGGGATGAGTCTGAGCCATACATGAAATTAAAATCAATGAGTGAGACAAGGAAAGGGTGTCGGTGGGAAGCTTTACAGGCAGTTGAGCAACAACTTGTGAGAATAAAATTAACCTTGATGGAACTCATCAACATGAAAGATGCCAAGACATCTGTTGATGCCAGAGACCTTCTGACCTCTGTATGTGACTTACAGTTCATTATTGGTTTAGGAGTGTAGAAGGTAATTTTTTGCAACACCGTTGCGCTGTCAAGATACTTACAGGGGCAGGACATGGATGTTATGTCAGCTAATGTCACTGTAAAAACATTGATGAAATGCAGGGATAAAGAAAATTTTTCATTACTCTGAAAAAAATAAAATAAAAGCACAGACAACTGTAGAGAAAAATTAACCAGTTTAGATCAGATGTGCAACCTATAACAATGTCACTTCACAGGAAAAAAAAAAGAAAAAAAAAACGTCAAGGAGGCTGCTGGGCTTAATAGGGGATAACCAAGCAAGAAAAAACAAATCCGACGAACAGAGAGCAAGAACTGAAATTTATTATGATACACTTGACAGGGTTGTAACTGAGATGTATGAAAAATTTGATAGTAGGAGCTCAACTCTCCTTACATCTTTGACAAAAATTTTGATGAGAAATGCCAGTGATGACAATTATAAGGTAACAGCTTATTTCTACATTCTAGAAGAGGATAATTTAAAGGCTGAACAAAGGACTTATCAAAACCTTGAAACTGATTGCCAGCCTAAAACTGAAAGTAAAATCGTGAATCTTAGTTTACAATTTTTTGTCTTCCACTTTGTCCCACTTCTGAACAGCAGCCAAAACACTAGCCACCATCCCAGCAACATCATGCTCAGCAGAGAGATCGTTCTCATGCATGCGAAGACTTAAGTAATACTTGCGATCAACAACGGGGCAGGAAATTAAGACTATCTAGGCAAGCAATACTGAATAATGAGAGGAATTTTGTGAACAAGCTCAACACAGAATCCATAATTGATGTTTTTGGTAGACTTCATGGTAGAGATAAATACTTATGCTGGAGTCACACTACAGGTTTTTATTTTATTTTATTTATTTTTACTGTGATGCCCCCGACGGTCGTACAGGCCAGTTTTCTGCAATTGCATATGACTGTTGTAACAATTGGGAGCATTTCAGTGCAAAAGGGATGCGTAAAACGATAGATGTCCACCTTCGTGGGGGTCTGAAGGAGGATGTTCACCTCTGGTGTCGGAGGCAGACCCTTCATACTCATGTCCAATGGGCTTGCGATGTCTAAGAATGTCCCAAAGAGATTTTGCGATGACGATGTGACATCATGCCCATCATGCCCTTCCTCTGTCCCATCGTCTTCGGTGGGTAAACTGGGGCTTGTTCTTTATTGTTAAACTGGCGACAACGTACCAGCTGTTACACTGGTCATGACGATTCTAGCGACAACTCAGTATTTTAACCAGTTAGCACCCACGGCCCGTGGCTGGCGGATGTCTATTTTCCTCGCTCCATTCTGTATGAACAAAGCCCCTACAAAGAAGAGAAGTGCTGAGGCCCTCTCTGAGGAGCACACCTTCACGGCCTCCCCTGTGGATAGTCAGGACGCCTGTCTTCTGGCAGGCCAGCCAAGGAGACCATTATTCATGTGAAAAGGGTAAAACTTCCTGTTGGTGGAGTGGAGAAGCTTTGTCTCCCCGCCGCAGGTGACCGCATGGCCTCCCTGACCTGACCAGACAAAGGGTCAACCCCCGCACCCCCGCTGCTGCCTCCGCCTCTATGGACTTGCCACCCTTTTCTCCAGGTCTGCAGGACGTCATGGATACTGACGCCGCCTCTCATGCTTCCTCGCCTCAGCCGGGCGCTTACCGTCGCCGTGTGAGGTTTCCCGAGGGGCACGGCAAGACTCTGGCCCAACTCTACGAGTGGTTCATGGCGCTGCTCAAACAGTACCCATCCTTGGAACCACTCATGAAGGAAGGTAGGTGCAGGCCGTACCTGAAGGTCAACCCTCGGTCACCAGCATACCACATGTTGGTGAAGGAGGGCTTCCTCGGCCTCACCATGACCCCAGCAGACCCTGACACCCGGCAGCAGATGGTCATCGTTCATGGCATGTCTACCGCCATCAATGTTGACCTCTCCACGCCAGAGGCTTTCCTTTAACTCAAGAGGTGTGTCGTCGCAGGTGAACCCCGCCCTCAGCTCCTGGGCCTCGTTGAAGGGGCCGTGCCCAGTTCAGTGCACCTCCACGGCCTGGGCCGCTTCCACTTGGCCCTGTACACCCCTCAGCCTGACCTGTGTGGCCACTGCTGTCGGTTCGGGCATCAGAGCTGGAAGTGCAAGTTGGCGCCGCGCTGCAGGTACTGTTCTGGGAGTCATCCTTCCTCCCGCTTCCTGGAGAAGATACGTGCTGGCACCAGAGTCATCCCGTTGTGTTGCAACTGTAGGGGCAACCACAACGCCTCTTCACGCCGCTGCCCTGCTCGGCCCAGACCCGTCAGGGAGCCACAGACCCCCGGCACCACTGTCGTCCCCTCCAGGGTGGTTTTTCAGCCCGCCCCAGCTCCACAACACAATGCTTGGGCAAATGGCACCCCCTCCTGATCCGACTTCCCTGTTCTGCCTCTGCCAGCCACCCAGCCATCAGCATTTCTGCCCCTGCTTGGCACAGCTGCCCCAGCCCAATCTGGGGCGGCTCATCCTCCCATCCCTGCCACACGGCCACCTGTCCCTGTGCCACGCAGGACTACCCCTTACTATGCTGCTGTGGTAGGGGCTGAGGATGCAGCCCCCGCATCGCAGGCTGGCGTGCCTGCGACCCTCCAGGACGTGGTGCAGCTCCTGCCAAGGTCAGGGACTTGCGTCTGAGGGTCACTGCCTTGGAGCGACAGCGGGATGCAGCGATCCCTCCGCCCCAGCCAGTGCCCACCCTTGTCCAGCCAGCGCCCCAACCTGCCAACAAGAACCAGCCCCAAAGTGTGCCGGCCAGCCCCCGGCCCCAACCAGTGTCTGCAACTGTCCAGCCTGTCCCAGATAACGAGCCCCAGAGTGTGCCGGCCAGCCCCCAGCCCCAACCAGTGTCCGCTACTGTCCAGCCTGCCCCAGATAACAAGCCTCAGAGTGCACCAGCCAGCCCGCAGCCCCAGCCAGTGTCTGTCCCGGTACATCCTTTGTTCCAGTCTACCCCTGATAGCCAGCCCTAGGGTGTGCCGGCTAGTTCTCGGCCCCAGCGAGTCCAGCCACCGGCCCCAGTACAGCCACCGCTCCTGCCGGCCCCGGCCCAGCCCCAGCCCCAGCCCCACGCCTCCGGGGTCTGGGTCCCACTCTGTAGAGGCGGACCTGGTATTGGATGACATGGACACGGATGAGGAGGAGTGGGTACCCACAGCTGCTCGGACACTGGACCGGCTGCAGGCCGAGCTCACCACTGTGACCGAGGGGCTCGCTTGGGTGCACCAGCAGGTATTGCTGTCCCAGGTTGGCAGTGCGGGAGAGTAAAGGTCGATTTACACACATCAGTGACGTATCAGTGTCGCGTCCGCTCAGTGTCAGTGATATCCGTGTTGTTTTAGTGACGTCTATGCACACATCCGTGGTGATGCCGTACAGTGTGAGACGGTGAGACCAATGTCTTGCAGGATGGCAACATTCTCGGACGAGGAGTTGGCAATGACTGCCATAATTCTTGATGAAGAGGATGAGGTAGAACAAAAAGTAAAGAAGAGGAAGTGGGTACATGAAGCTTGGCAGAAAAGAGACACTGAAGGAGAGTTTGCGACTCTGTTCAAGGAATTAACCGATGATGAAACAAACTTTTTCCAGTACTTTAGAATGACCAAAAACTGCTTCAGGACTTTGTTCAGTAAATTGGAGACTCAACTGAAGAAGCAAGACACCCACTGGAGAAAAGCCATAACACCAATGGAACTATTAGCAGTTTGTTTGAGGTAAAATAATACAGTGTCTTTGTAGCTTATTATATGCTGTACTTATCTAAATCCATGCTGGAGATTTCACAGACTCTTTCACAACTTTTACTGGTTTATAGATAGATAGATAGATATGTATATATATATATATATATATATATATATATATATATATATATATATATATATATATATATATATATATATATATATATATATATATATATGCGTTTTCTGCCCGCCTCCGCCTGGGCCACACCATACTCCTCACTTGCACCGTTTACGTCTGTCTCATGACCCATTCTGTCCTTGGTGTAGGACTACCCCTGATGCCATGGAACATTTCCTGCTTCAATGCCCACGCTTCCACTCTCAACATACTGCACTACGCTCCCAGCTCTCTGCCACGGCCATCACAACACTCGACCTGCCCACACTCCTGGCGGCAACAGGCGTCCACCCCTCCTGGCAACCTGCTGTCCTTCGCCTTACTTGTGTCTTCTTGAGAAAGACTGGCCAGCTACCACACCTGTGATACCACACAGGACTACCCCAGGGCACATAAGGATCCATAGATCTTCGTGGCCTCTTTTGGATACTTATGAGCCCTGGGGTGTATCACAGGCGTAGTAGCTGGCCAGTCTTCCTCAAGAAGGCACAAGTAAGGCAAAGGACAGCAGGTTGCCAGGAATGTGGGCAGGTCGAGTGATGTGATGGCCTGGGCAGAGAGCTGGGAGCGTAGTGCAATATGTTGAGAGTGGAAGCATGGGCATTGAAGCAGAAAATGTTCCTTGGCCTCAGGGGTAGTCCTACACCAAGGGCAGAAGTGATCACGAGACAAACATAGGCAGTGCAAGTGAGCACTGAGCGTGGTGTGGCCCAGGCGAAGGTGGACGATAGCTGATGTGCCTTGCGCTCCTTCCCGTGACTGACTGACTGTTTGAATCTTGTAACGGCGCTCATCCTCCCCTGCTGATGGACACCTCCATCCCTCACCCCCTTACTACCTGCAACCCGCACACCATCTGTTAGAAGCTAAGCTCCCTAATCAATTTCTCCAGCCAGCTCATTGAACCCGTATATCCTTATACTATAGAATCCTTGGTTTGGCCAGATGTCTTGCTCGCTAGAAAAGTTTCAGATCTCTCTGGGGCAAGGATTCTAGGGAGGATATATGGGTTCAATGGGCGGGCTGGAGAAATTGATTAGGGAACCTCACTTCTAACAGATGGTGCGCGGGTCACAGGTAGTGAGGGGGTGAGGGATGGGATGGGGGGTTCATCAGTGGGGTAGGATGAGCGCCGTTACAAGATTCAACCAGTTGTCAGTCAGTCAGTCACAGCTCCACGGGAAGGAGCGCAAGGCACATCAACCATCGTCTGCCTCCACCTGGGCCACACCACGGCCAGTGCTCATTTGCATCGCCTACGTCTGTCTTGTGACCCCTTCTGCCTTTGGTATAGGAATACCCCTGAGGCCATGGAACATTTCCTGCTTCAATGCCCACGGTTCCACTCTCAACATACTGCATTACGCTCCCAGCTCTCTGCCCTGGCCATCACAACACTCAACCTGTCCACCCTCTTGGCGGCCTCAGGCGTCCACCTCCCTGGCAACCTGCTGTCCTTCGCCTTACTTGTGCCTTCTTGAGGAAGACCAGCCAGCTACCACGCCTGTGATACCCACACAGGACTACCCCAGGACTCATAAGGATCCATAGATTTTCGTGGCCTCTTTTGAATCCTTATGAGCCCTGGGGTAGTCCTGTGTGGGTATCACAGGCGTGGTAGCTGGCCAGTCTTTCTCAAGAAGGCACAAGTAAGGCGAAGGACAGCAGATTGCCAGGAGGGGTGGACGCCTGAGGCCGCCAAGAGGGTGGGCAGGTCGAGTGTTGTGATGGCCAGGGCGGAGACCCGGGAGCGTAATGCAGTATGTTGAGAGAGGAGGTGTGGGCATTAAAGCAGGAAATGTTCCATGGCCTCAGGGGTAGTCCTACACCAAGGGCAGAAGGGGTCACGAGACAGTCGACGTATGCGATGCAAATAAGGAGTATGGTGTGGCCCAGGCGGAGGCGGGCAGAAATCGATATATATATATATATATATATATATATATATATATATATATATATATATATATATATATATATATATATATGTGAACATGTTTTATTTACCTTATAAGTTCATAACCACGAGAGAATGCAGGGAAAAATAAGGGGTGGGGGGGAGGAAGCATGGGAGAAATTTTAAGTTACTCCTAACAACGTTTTCTATGAAATTACTCGCTTCCAACAGATGGCAGCACCGTCGCTGTCCTCCAAACTTTAACCCACACCAAAACTTCCTCTCTGTATATTCCTTGCTCTGGGGTTACCAATGTAAGTGTAGTTCCTCTATGGAGGAAAACTGCACTTCATGTTGCTCAAACATGAGCAAAGGCGTTTTCAGTAGCGTCACCGCAAGGCCAAACATGTTTGACTTCACGCTGAACAGGACAGTGCTGAGGACACCGTCGGTGATGCCAGACGACCGTGTCACTGTGATCTCAATCCCTGGGAGAAGTTATCGTACACATCAGTCGCCTGAGCCAGCACTGTGGTCAAGACGTAAACACAGCAGCATAGTGGAAGAGTTTGGAGATTTATTCCTTGATGGGGAGTATTATAGGTCACCAGTGTTTCATCATTTGTATATGCCGAGGGCCGAGCAGCGCAATACTCATAAAAAACAACATGTCTTCAGTCCTGGAAGTGGTTTGATCTACGTGGGCTTGTTTTGAAGGTGTTCCATTGTAGATGTATAGCTGCGGTTTTCTGACGCCTATATAATTGAATTACGTCAATAATTAGCAGATAATCTATTTTTACCATCATTCATTACTTTACGATATAAGGATTTGCAAAAATATTATCATTTTTTCACCTAATAATAGAAAAGTAACTCCATTATTGTATCGAAGTCACGACTAGAAGTATGGAACCAGACAACACCCACAACAAGGACGGATAGATGCGACATGTCACCAGCTACCACCAACTCCTTAATTTATTTCACGCCGTATTTTTATATAGGTTCTCTCCAGTATGCCGCACAATATGTAAACGTAAATCTACATCTACAGTACCCACTTCTATGGCCTAATATACGTCTAACTATTTAGTTTCATTCGAAATGTAACTCCTTCTTGATCTCATTTCATGAGGTTGATGGGGTTGCTCCACGCTGATTGGCTAAAAAGCGTTTGCCAAATGAGAACAAACACTTTGGAAAGGCGTTTGCTCGCGTTTTCGAAAACTTGCCTCCGCTTGACTCCGTTTGGCCTCAGCCGCGCCGCTACTGAAAACGCCTCAAGTCTAGCCATGGTTATTATCAACAAAAATTACAAAAGACTGCAAAAATGACTAAACACATATTTTTCCTTGAAATACGTATGGATATCAACATATTTGTGTGCATATATTTATTTGTATCACGGTAGCAAATGGAAGAAGGAAAACAAAGGAAAAAGATAAATATTTTTTGTTTGTAATAAAAACATGAAAAATGTGTGAAAGGTAAATGTAGTTTACAGGAATGAAGAAATAGACATGTATGTGTTTGAAAAGGAGATAACGTACTGTGGAAGTAAATGGACAATTTTAGGGTAAGCTACAGTACCTGATTTTATTCAGGTTTTATTAGGGCACACTACAGTACCTGATTTCATTAGATTTTTTCATTGGTCCCTTCAAACCAAGCAGTAATATTCACCATCACCCACTGGCTATTCACGACCCCTGGATATTCAGTGATCCTTTAGATGGTCCATTTGACCCCAGAGGGTCGATATTGACCACTTGGAGAACCATGGTGCCCTAACCTAATCCCCAGTAGACACCAATCATGACCCTATTCCGTCATATGAAGAGGATTGGCGGTATTTTTTTTTTTTTTTTTTTTTTTTAATGCAGGAGCAACTTTGGCCAAGGGCAACAAAAAATGGAAAAAAAAAAAAACACTTGTTTGCCAGTTCCCTTAAAAGTCAAGAGAGTTAACCAAAATTCAGGGACAAATGTCTTGGGACCTCCCTCTTAAAAAAAAAAAAAGTCAAGTCATACGAAGATGGAAATACAGAATCGGGCAGGGAATTCCAGAGTTTACCAGAGAGAGGTATGAATGATTGAGAAAACTGGTTAACTCTTGCATTAGAGAGTTGGATAGAATAGAGATGAGAGGAGGAAGAAAGCCTTGTGCAGCAAGGCCGCACGTGGAGGGGAGGCATGCAGTTAGCAAGATCACTAGAGCAGTTAGCATGAAAATGCTAGCGATAAAAGATAGAAATAGATGCAACATTTTGGCGGTGAGAAAGAGGCTGAAGGCAGTCAGTCAGAGGGGGAGTTGATGAGATGAAAAGATTTTGATCCCACCCTATCTAATAAAACTGTGTGAGTGGAACACTCCACCCCCTCCCCCCAAACATGTGAAGAGTACTCCATGTAAGGACAGAAAAGACCCTTGTACAGAGTTAGCAGTTGGAGGGGCAAGAAAACTGGCGGAGACACTGCAGAACGCCTATCTTCATAGAAGCTGTTTTTAGTAAGAGATGAAATGTGAAGTTTCCAGTTAAGATTATGAGTAAAGGACAGGCCAAGGATATTCAGTGTGGAAGAGGAAGACAGCTGAGTGTCATTGAAGAAGAGAGGATAGTTGTCTGGATGGTTGTGTTGAATTGATAGATGGAGGAATTGAGTTTTGCGGCATTGAACCCTACTACGTTTTCTCTGCCCCGATCGGAAATCTTAGAAAGATCAGAAGTCATGCATTCTGTGGCATCCCTATGCAATCTGATGACTTCCTGAAGTCATCTCTGAAAGGACGTGGAAAGATGAATGGTAGTATCATCAGTGTAGGAGTGGATAGAGCAAGAAGTTTGGTTGAGATCATTGGTGAATAATAGAGAGTGGGTGACAGTACAGAACCCTGAAGAAAACCACTATTAATAGATTTAGGAGACGAACAGTGGCCATCTACCACGGCTGCAACAGAATGGTCGGAAAGGAAACTTAAGATAAAGTTACAGAGAGGATATAAACAGTAGGAGGGTAGTTTTGAAATCAAGCTTTGTGCCAAACTCTATCAAAAGCTTTTGATATATTTAATGTGACAGCAAATGTTTTACCGAAATCTCTAAAAGACGATGACCATGACTCACTAAGGAATGCCATAAGATCACCAGTAGTGACCTTTACAGAAGACAGAAGATTGTGAAGTGACATGTTTAAGAATCTTCCTATCGAGGGTAGATTCGAAAACTTTAGACAAGCAAGAGATTAATGCTATAGGACGGTAGTTTGAGGGACTAGAACGGTCACTCTTTTTAGGAACAGGCTGAATGTAGGCAAATTTCCAGCAAGAAGAAAAGATAGAAGTCGACAGACACAGTTGAAAGAGTTTGGCCCGGCAATGTGCAAGCACGGAAGCACAGTTTTTGAGAACAATACGAGAGATCCCATCAGGTCCATAAGCATTCCGAGGGATTAGGCCAGCGAGGGCATGGAAAACATCATTACGAAGAACTTTAATTGTAGGCATGAAATAGTCAGAGGGAGGAGGAGAGGGAGGAACAAGCCCAGAATCATCCAAGGTGGAGTTGTTAGCAAAGGCTTGAGTGAAGAGTTCAGCTTTACAGACAGAAGAGATGGCAGTGGTGTCATCAAGATGAAATAAAGGAGGGAAAGATGAAGAAGTAAAGTTATTGGAGATGTTTTTTGGCTAGATGCCAGAAGTCACGAGGGGAGTTGGAGTTTGAAAGATTTTGACATCTTCTATTTACGAGAGTGTTAAAGAACAGACTTGGCATGATTCTGGTTATGTAAAGTGCATGAGATTCAGAAGATGGAAGGCTCAAGTACCTTTTGTGGGCAACCTATCATGTATAGCACGATAACAGGCAGTTTTAAATCAAGGTTTAGAAGGTTTAGGTTGAGAAAAAGAATGAGGAATGTATGCCTCCATGCCAGACACTATCACCTCTGTTATGCATTCACCACATAGAGATGGGTCTCTGACAAGGAAACAGTAATCACTCCATGAAAAAACAGCATACTCATAATACCACCTCAAGTCACCCCTCTGGCAGAGGCAAAATGCCAGAGGCACCTCCATTTGGAGGATCCTGAGGAGGAATTGGAGAAATAGGACAAGCTACAGAAATGAGATTGTGATTGGAGGAGCCCAACGGAGAAGATAGGGTAACAGCATAAGCAGAATGATTAGAGGAAAGGAAAAGATCAATAATGTTGGGCGTATCTCCAGAATGGTCAGAAATATGAGTAGGGTGTTGCAGCAATTACTCTAGGTCATGGAAGATTGCAAAGTTGAAGGCTAGTTCACCACGATGATCAGTGAAGGGAGAGGAAAGCCAAAACTGGTGATGAACATTGAAATCTCCAAGGATGGAGATCTCCACAAAAGGATAGAGGGACAGAATGTGCTCCATTTTGGAAGTTAAATAGTCAAAGAATTTACTATAGTCAGAGGAGTTAGGGAGAGAGATAGACAGCACAGATAAATTTGATTAGAGTCTAAGCCAGATGGTGGAGAACTCGGAAGATTGAAGAACGTGGGCACAAGAGCAAGTTAAATTGTTGCACACATAGACGCAACTTCCAGCTTTGCAACGAAAATGAGGATAGAGAAAATAGGAGGGAACAGAGAAGGGGCTCCTGTCAGTTGCCTCAGACAGCTATGTTTCAGTGAGGAAAAGAAGATGAGGTTCAGTAGAGGAGAGGTGGTGTTCCACTGATTGAAAATTAAGATCTAAGACCGCGAATGTTGCAGAAGTTAATGAAGAAAAAGTTAAGGGAGGAGTCAAGATATTCTGGGTCACTACTGAGAGAGCAGTCCGACCTAGGGACATTTCTGGTCCCCTCCCCAGAAAGGGAATCTGAGGCTGGATTTGGAGTCACCATTTTGAATTTTGAATTTTACGTGAAGGGTGTGTGTGTGTGTGGTAAGTGCATGTTGTTTTGTGTGAAGGAGAGTTGTCTCCAGAGGACAGGCTGTGACTGGCCCCCTCGAGTTGTGAGACACAAAGGGAAACATTCAGCAAGATCACAACTAGCTTTAGTGGAAAGTTCACAGCACCCCCTGAACTAGTGCTATTAGACCTTGCTGAGAGTAAGTTTTCGTTTCAGTAGGTGATCACAGCCTCTTGGAGCCACTCATTGTGTGTGAGGCATAAAGATTGGTGGTGTGAAGAATTGTGTTGTGAGTGGCTGTGGATTCTTCTGTGTTTCCTGGTCACTCCTTTACCAGGCCTGACCGACAGGGTATTCTGACTGGCAGATTAGATTGTATGACCCAGGTATACTGGTATTGTGTGTTTGTTAGAGTGTTTACTGTTTTTGTTTTTTTATCTTATAAGTAACCCAAACATAAGAAGACAAACTACCATTTCATTTTCTGTTTATTAACAGTAAGGCAAGGAAAATATATACAAGATTAATCAATTAATAATAATAAAGAAGGATAACTTAGGTACATTTTGAGAGACCACATATAGAATTACTTCTATCAGCAGTGAACACATCTGTGTACAGAAACTAATTTTCCCAATACTGGATCTAAGAGTATTGAAACCTGTTGGTGAGGAAAGGAAGGAACATCATCAGGAGAAGATGAGAAGAGAATGGATGAAACCTTTCTTTGTGCATATCCTGTTACATATTTCTTTTCCACATCTCATTATACAGATTCAGGAATTTATTCCCTGTTGAAAGAAAGAAATATTACATAAAACAAATAAAGAATTCTTTAAGACCAATGTTCCATAAATAAAAAAAAAATAAAAAATCTCAATGTACACATTCTTAACAGAAAAGAAGCAGGCAAGATAACTGAAAAGTTAATTAAATTGAATATATCAATTTTCCTTATATAAATTCTTTAAACCAACAAAAGCTTCTATTCCATCAAGTGACAGAATAAAGGGTGATAAATCATCTTCCATAACTGTATACACTGAGAAGCAACAGTTCCAGGGCTGCCATGGTCTGCTCACCACCCACTGTGTGTTAGGAGCTTCAAAGTTCCTGGTGTGGAATGAGTCATGTGTGTGTGCATGTGCAGACCACCCTGAAACAAGTGACTGGTCTACATTCAGCTAGTCACAACAATCTACATAAGATACACAGAACAACAACACTATGAAAGTCATGAGAACTTCAATATCATAAAAAATAAATCACATTTTCAATAAACATTTCTTTCATTTATCTTTACTTCTATATATAATGAATTCTTAATGATGGTGACTTTAGTGATAACAACAAAAATACTGCTATGCATTTTTCTGATATATTGAATCAACATTTTCTTAAAAATTACTCTACTGAACTCTTTCTCCTAGTATATTTGTAGCTCACAATAACTTTTGCTTTACACCAAACACTTTGTTCATAAAACTTAAGCAGATAAAAGCTTCATTTAATTTAGACAATAGTATATTATAGTTTTAGTGCTATACATGTATATCACATCAGTCTTATGTTCCCTATGAAATCTGAACTGTACAGTTACTAATGACGAGCTATGTGCACTGCACGTCCAGTGCTCCTGACACCTTAGTCCTTCCTTACACCACTACAAGTCTCAGGTGTGCTTCCTCTAATTACAAAATTACAAAGGAAAAATACATCAATGCTACATAATATATTCCATTCAACAAAACTCAAAATATACACTGAAGTATGTAATCACAAAATAAACACACAAACTACAGTATTAAAACTTACTTGCTCATTAATGACCAAGTAACTCACTTTTTATATCAAAGAAAATATGAACCAATATTGAATAAGTAATTCCAAGACAACTGACAAAGAAAAACAAATGATTTTTTTTTTTTTTCTAAATAGTGTTAATTATCTTATGGTACAGATAGAACTTGAAATCTATTTGCCCAGGGGACTTTTGTTGTCACACAGCCCCTCCTTCATCTGAAGAGGTCCTAAGTAGAACATTATTTTTAATTCAGGTGACACACTTCAAACCTAAGGATTCATCATTGACAAGTAACACATCAATCACATATTTTGGTACTGATTTTCTCCTGAAAGTAGATTTGACCTTTTACTGACTTCCTTATGCTTAAAAATTTTTCACCTTAGCTACGTCAAAGGCAACCTATTAATCATTAGAAACAAACAACAAAGATAATATCTACTAAATACTCTCATAACAAATCATGACATATCATTTGTAAACTCAACAACTCATTCATCATTTGGAAGACAAGACACAGGTGAACAGATTCACATGTACATGAACCATGCTCATGCACACATGCACGGAGGCATGCACGCACACACACACACACACACACACACACACACACACACGTGGTGGGTCAGGCACAGGCTGAGTTGAAAAAAAATAAATAAATAAATAAAATAAAATAAAACACCGCGTAGTGTACTGGTTAGCACGCTCGATTCACAATCGAGAGGGCCGGGTTCGAGTCCTGGGAGGCGGCGAGGCAAATGGGCAAGCCTCTTAATGTGTGGCCCATGTGTGGCCCCTGTTCACCTAGCATTAATAGGTACAGGATGTAACTCGAGGGGTTGTGGCCTCGCTTTCCCGGTGTGTGTTGTGTGTGATGTGGTCTCAGTCTTACCCGATGATCGGTCTATGAGCTCTGAGCTCGCTCCGTAATGGGTGACCAGCAAGCGACCGAGGTGAATTACACACACACACACACACACACACACACACACACACACACACACACACACACACACACACACACACACACACACGGCCCAGTAGCTCAGTGGTTAGAGCGCTGGCTTCACAAGCCAGAGGACCAGGGTTCGATTCCCCGGCCGGGTGGAGATATTTGGGTGTGTCTCCTTTCACGTGTAGCCCCTGTTCACCTAGCAGTGAGTAGGTACAGGACGTAAATCGAGGAGTTGTGACCTTGTTGTCCCGGTGTGTGGTGTGTGCCTGGTCTCAGGCCTATCCAAAGATCGGAAATAATGAGCTCTGAGCTCGTTCTGTAGGACAACGTCTGGCTGTCTCGTCAGAGACTGCAGCAGATCAAACAGTGAATTACACACACACAAACAAACAAACAAACAAACAAACAAACAAACACACACACACACACACACACACACACACACACACTTTCACTCAAGCATACATGAACACTCACACAAAAATATATTCAGAAAATATATAAAACAGCACCAACAGTACAATAGTAGGATTCTCGGTGCTTTCTGTTTTATTTTCTTTCTTTTTCTAGATACAGCCAATGATATTACATGAAATATGTACCCTATTCAAACAAACTTTTGCATTACAATTTATACATGTCTGGAATGAACCTAAAACCTCAAAAAAAAAAAAATAAATAAATAAATAAATAAATAAATAAAAAAATTAAAAAATTAAAAATAAAAAAAAAGATTGGAAGACCTATCCCTATGTACAGCACCACAAACTGGCCCCTAAGACACCTCAGGCCAGATCCCTGCCAAAAGGACAACACACTCAACAAGCTCAAGCTCCTTTGTTAAAAATGTAAACAGCACCAAAAAGCAGGCCAGAGAGAGAGAGAGAGAGAGAGAGAGAGAGAGAGAGAGAGAGAGAGAGAGAGAGAGACTTCATATGAAAGGCACAGCAATAATTACAATATTTTTTTGGATACAATTGCATAACCATGTTGAATCATTTGAAATACTGAATAGAATCAGTGTCTAAAGATAAAGAGGAATGGAAAACCTGATCAGAATTCACCACTTATACTAATTTCACTAGTGTCACCAAGTTGTTGATATACAAAAATGTGTATCAAGAAAAATTAAAGAAACCAATCCAGTAATGCAAATCTAACACAATACTCCCCAAATGAACATTAGCCTTAAATTTCAAATACGAAAGATTTATAAGGAAGCTGTCCTCATGTTTATTATAGACAGCGTTCTGGTGTGATCAATTATCAGTGAAAGTTTCTTACATGCAACCATAAGGACAGCCTTTATCAATCTACCATTCATGTATCAATCAAGCCATAAAGTATAAATATTACAAAGTATCAAACATACAAATGAAAACATTATTGCCACGTCATCACAATCCTATGAACAAAATGACATTTTCCTATTTACTAAAACAAAGAATTATATTTACTGAATCATATTTTTCCATGATATTAGTGTGTTATGTGACATTGATTATTTAAGGCATAGCTCTGTGGTTACTCAAGGCAAAGCACTAAGTTTCATAACTGTCTCATCACAAGACATGAAATCACAATGGCAATTTCCTGTTACATATCATTACACACCACCTTACTTCCACCATACAAAATATCAGCCATGTAATTAACCTGTCCAATGGAAATCTACATAAGATCTCTTCCTTATGAATGTATTCATGTAAAACTGATCATTTAGTTTATTTCTGGTGAGTCAATGCTCAACTGGAACTCTCCTTCCTACCTAAGCTTAATTCATTCACACTATACAGGAAAGAGTACTGAGGCATTTAAATAAGCCAGTGTGACTACATCTCTAAAATTGGTTACAAATGATATCCAATAAAATGGGAGTCAATTATATCATGATTCATTACATGGTGGGAAAGACAGTCACAGTCTTAGCCTCAGTATCAGTCTAACCCTCATTATTATGTTGATCAGTCATTATTAAAATTTTGCAAAAGTACCCAAACCAAACACTGAAAATAATCAGGTTAGTAAAAGGTGATGACTGTCAGTGTGCACTGTTAATCCTTATTTTCTTCAATCTCAGAAAGAAAGTTGTTTTCATCATGATAAGATGACATGATGCACAGCTGCACTGCATATAACAATGTGGCATATGTATATATACAGCATCTGGAACTCATTAAAATATGTTCCAACACTTCTAAGTGGAGCTCTATATTTATTTCATTACTATATAAATATTATCAAATCATGGAGCAGTTATAACATCTATATGTACACAAATATATATATATATATATATATATATATATATATATATATATATATATATATATATATATATATATATATATATATATATATATATATATATATATATATATATATATATATATATATATATATATATATATATATATATATATATATATATATCCTATTGAAAAAAAATTCTCTATGCAACACTTATAGCAAGAGTCCAATTCCCTGTAATTCACATTGATAAGAAGTAGTAATGGTTTTACATTGCTCTGAATCACCAAGGCAAAGCTACTCAAGAACATTAACAACAGACACAAATTTAATAATCAATAATATATTACTAGCAACAACACCAATGATGATGATAATGATGATGATGATGATGATGCATATGATGATGAATATGATGATGATGACGATGATGATGAAGACAATAATAATAATAATAATAATAGTTATTATTATTAATGATAATAATAATAATAATAATAATAATAACAACAACAACAACAACAACAACAACAATAATAATAATAATGATAATAATAATAATAATACATAAACACATAAATATGTAATAATAATAATAATAATAATAATAATAATAATAATAATAATAATAACAATAGTAGTAATAATAATAATAATTTCAAATCTCCTCCTTGGTCCTCCTCCTACACCAAACACTGATAATACTATAATGCTACAAACAAGAAGAGCTACCCAATCCTTCCTTCCTTCCTTGATTCTCCCAGCCTGCTCACCATTTTATGTGTGTGTGTGTGTGTGTGTGTGTGTGTGTGTGTGTGTGTGTGTGTGTGTGTGTGTGTGTGTGTGTGTGTGTGTGTGTGTGTGTGTATTTACCTAATTGTATTTACCTAATTGTAACATACGGGAAAAGAGCTATACTCGTACTGTCCCGTCTCCATATCTACTAATGTCCAGCTTTTTCTTAAAATCATGAATATTCCTTGCGTTGACCACTTCCACGTCTAAACTATTCCATGCTTCCACCCTTCTATGAGGAAGCTATATTTTTCACATCTCTCCTATAAGTGGCCATTTTAGTTTTTCCCATGCCCTCTCGACATTCTTTCATTCCACATACACAGATCTTCCCTATCCATTTTTCCATGCCAATCATCACTCTGTATATTGCTATCAGGTCTCCCCTTTCTCTTCTGTTTTCCAGGGTCGGAAGTTGCATTCTGTTCAGTCTGTCTTCATAAGTCAAATCTCTTAAGTCAGGCACCATTTTGTTGCAGCCTCTGTACCTTCTCTAATTTCCTTATGTGTTTCTTTAAGTTCGGAGCCCACTGTATTGTTGCATATTCAAGCCTTGGTCTTATCATTGCAGTAATTATTTTCTTCATCATTTCTTCATCTAAATATACGAACGCCATTCTTATGTTCCTCAATAAGTTCAATACTTCTCCAATTATTTTGTTTATATGTCTCTCTGGCGATAGGTCATTGGTAATTGTCACCCCAAGGTCTTTTTCTTCATGACTGGTTTTTATGTCTTCATTTCCTATCTTGTACATACTCCTGATTCTTCTTTCACTCTTGCCAAACTCCTTCAATAATTTTCCTGAAACTTCATCTGGTCCCATCGCTTTATCATCTTTAAGGTGTGTGTGTGCGTGTGTGTGTGTGTGTGTGTGTGTGTGTGTGTGTGTGTGTGTGTGTGTGTGTGTGTGTAATTCAGTGTTTGATCTGCTGCAGTCCCTGACGAGACAGCCAGATGTTACCCTACGGAACGAGCTCAGAGCTCATTATTTCCGATCTTCGGATAGGTCTGAGACCAGGCACACACCACACACCGGGACAACAAGGTCACAACTCCTCGATTTACATTCTGTACCTACTCACTGCTAGGTGAACAGGGGCTACACGTGAAAGGAGACACACCCAAATATCTCCACCTGGCCGGGGAATCGAACCCCGGTCCTCTGGCTTGTGAAGCCAGTGCTCTAACCACTGAGCTACTAGGCTGTGTGTGTGTGTGTGTGTGTGTGTGTGTGTGTGTGTGTGTGTGTGTGTGTGTGTGTGTGTGTGTGTGTGTGTGTGTGTTTGCCTAGTTGTATTTATTTACCTAGTTGTATTGTACAGGGTTCAAGCGGGGCTCATAGTGTCCTGTCTTCATGTTTCCATTTATCCAATTTTTCTTTAAAGTTATGCACATTATGTGCTGTTAAAACTTCATCACTCAAAGCATTCCGCTTTTCCACCGTTCTATATGGAAAACTGTATTTTCCAATATCTTTCACACACTGCCTCATCCTAATCTTCTTCACATGTCCTCTTGTCCGTCTAGCTTCTTCCGTCACCAGCACCAGGTCTTCCTTGTCCATCTTTTCAATACCATTTACAATTCTATACATTGTTATTATGTCTCCTCATTCTCTTCTATCTTGTAAGGTTGGCTGTCCCATTCCCTTCAGCCTTCCTTCATATGTTATGTGTATGTGTGTGTGTGTGTATTTACCTAGTTGTATTGTACAGGGTTCGAGCGGGATTCAAAGTATCCTGTCTCCGTATCGCCATTTATCTAATTTTTCCTTAAAGTTATGCACATTATGTGCTGTAACAACTTCATTATCCAATGCATTCCATTTTTCCACCATTCTGTGTCGAAAACTATATTTTCCAATATCCTTCACACACTGTGTCATCCTGATCTTTTCATGTCCTCTTGTCCTTCTAGCTTCTTCTGTCACCAGAACCAGGTCTTCTTTGTCTATCTTTTCAATATCATGTACTATCTTATACATTGTTATTAGGTCCCCACGTTCTCTTCTATCTTGTAAGGTTGGCAGTCCCATTTCTTTCAGTCATTCTTCATATGCGAGGTCCTTTAATTCCGGCACCATCTTTGAAGAAATCTTCTGTATCCTTTCCAATTTTCTGATATCCTCTTTAGAGCTCGGAGACCATACCACTGCTGCATATTCCAGCCTTGGATGTATCATGCTTGTGATGATTTTTTTCATCATATCTTTATCCATGTAATGAAATGCCACTCTTATCTTAGTCAAAATTTTCTATGATAGTCCAAATATCTTGCTTATGTGTTTTTCAGGGCTCAGATTTTCCTGTAAGATCACTCCCACATCTTTTTCCTCTTTAGTCTTCATTATTTGTTCCTCTCCCATCAAATAATTCCATACCGGTCTTCTCTTACTCTTTCCTAGTTCCATTATATGACATTTCTTGGCATTAAACTCCAATTTCCACTTTCTGCTCCATAGATCTTGTTTATATCTTCCTGCAACAGTAGACAGTTCTCTCTGGTTTTGATAACTCTTAGCAGCTTTGCATCATCAGTGAATATATCTATATAACTGTTTATCCCAACGTGAATGTCGTTTACATAAATCTGAAACATAATGGGGACTAATACTGACCCTTGTGGCACTCCGCTACATACTTTACCCAAAGTTGCGTTTGTATCTCTGATCACAGTTATCATTTCCCTATCTTTCAAACAATCTCTTGTCCATTCGAGCAAAGTTCCTTGCAGTCATCCTATGTTCTCTAGTTTCCAAAGAAGTCTTCCATGAGGGACTTTATCAAAAGTCTTTTTAATATCCAAGTATACTGTGTCTACCCATCCATCTCTGTTTTCGAGTCCTGCAATAACTCTCAAGTAGAAGCTTAATAAGTTTGATACACATGACCTCCCTGTCCTGAACCCAAATTGTCTGTTTAATATGATTTGCTCCTCTTCTAGAAATTTAACCCATTTTTCTTTGATAATTATTTCACAACTTCCTTAAGACACTTGTAAGTGACACTGGTCTGTAATTTAGTGGTTCAGTTGCCTTTCTGCCTTTAAATGTCAGTATTACATTGGCTTTCTTCCATTCTAGTGGAACTTTCCCTTCATTTATTGAACTTGTAATTATTTCTCAAATTGGATCCAATAGTTGCTCTTTACATTCTTTTAACACCCATCCTGATACACCATTTGGCCCCATTGCTTTTCTGAATTCCAACTTATCCAATAATCTTCCAATATCCTCTTTGTGCACTGCAATCTCCTGTAATCCTTGGCAATCCAATGTCCTATTAGGTTCTGTGAAATCATCTCCAGTGAATACCATTTTGAAGTTCTCATTCATTATTTTGCACATTTTCTTCTGTGTTTGGTATGTCTTCCCTTCTTTAATTATTTTTTTTAATTGTTTCAAGTGTGTGTGTGTGTGTGTGTGTGTGTGTGTGTGTGTGTGTGTGTGTGTGTGTGTGTGTGTGTGTGTGTGTGTGTGTGTGTGTGTATCATTATTATTATTATTATTATTATTATTATTATTATTATTATACTTCGTATATGCCGTATTTGATGGCTCATAAGATGCATGGGCTTAAAAGATTCACACAGTTTAGGCAGATATTAAAATAAAAACAAATAAATAAATGAAGATATCTAAGTTCTGAATATGAAGTGAAGGATTTCACCTAACATTTGAAGATTCTCACATGCATTTAGATCATTAGCAAATCCCAATATTTTGCACTGAAATCTTTAATATTTGGTATTAGCCTACACACCAATCCTGTTGTAAGATACAAACATGTACCTTGCTTATGGCATTGGCAGTGAATGAGAGGCTACAAGGGTAATAATTAATATATATATATATATATATATATATATATATATATATATATATATATATATATATATATATATATATATATATATATATACCTATACTACTGCCTCAATCCTGAACCTTGGCCTCATAAGACATAGGCTGATTTCCTGAGACTTTTTTTTGGAGAACAGGTGCATCTTATGAGCTATCAAATAGATTATTCAGAAATTATTTGTTATATCTAATTTAAAGTTTATTATCATTTTCATTTTTACTATTATCATTATTATTATTGTTGTTATTATTATCATTATTATTATTATTATCATTACTATTATTACTATTATTATTAAGCAACAAGTAAGTAAACAGTTGAACACTTTTTTGTTGATGATGTTGCACAATGTAAATAACACAAGGGACTTCCAAAAGTTCTTGTTGGTTTATCATTTCTGTTGAATTGAATTGTCTACTGATCAATGGGTATAGCTAAGCTGCAAGTAACAAAGCAATCGTATAGATTTCCTGTCCACAGGTAATAATTATAAATCCTAGTGTGTGTGTGTGTGTGTGTGTGTGTGTGTGTGTGTGTGTGTGTGTGTGTATTTACCTAATTGTATTTACCTAATTGTAACATACGGAAAAGAGCTATGCTCGTGTTGTCCCGTCTCCATATCTATTAATGTCCAGCTTTTCTTAAAATCATGAATATTCCTTGCGTTGACCACTTCCACGTCTAAACTATTCCATGCTTCCACCCTTCTATGAGGAAGCTATATTTTTCACATCTCTCCTATAAGTGGCCATTTTAGTTTTTCCCATGCCCTCTCGACATTCTTCCATTCCACATACACAGATCTTCCCTATCCATTTTTCCATGCCAATCATCACTCTGTATATTGCTATCAGGTCTCCCCTTTCTCTTCTGTTTTCCAGGGTTGGAAGTTGCATTCTTTTCAGTCTGTCTTCATAAGTCAAATCTCTTAAGTCAGGCACCATTTTCGTTGCAGCCCTCTGTACTTTCTCTAGTTTCCTTATGTGTTTCTTTAAGTTCGGAGCCCACTGTATTGTTGCATATTCAAGCCTCGGTCTTATCATTGCAGTAATTATTTTCTTCATCATTTCTTCATCTAGATATCTGACGCCACTCTTATGTTCCTCAATAAGTTCAATACTTCTCCAATTATTTTGTTTATATGTCTCTCTGGCGATAGGTCATTGGTAATTGTCACCCCAAGGTCTTTTTCTTCATGACTGGTTTTATGTCTTCATTTCCTATCTTGTACATACTCCTGATTCTTCTTTCACTCTTGCCAAACTCTATTTTCTTGCATTTTGTCGTGTTGAACTCCATTTGCCATGTACAGCTCCATTTCCATATTCTGTCCAAGTCTTCCTGGAGTAGTTCGCAATCTTTGTCACATCTCACTTTTCTTAACAATTTTGCATCGTCTGCAAATAGGCTCACATAACTGGACACCCCATCCACCATGTCATTTATGTAGACTGCGAACATTACTGGTGCCAACACTGATCCCTGTGGAACTCCACTCTCCACCAATCCCCATTCTGATGGTCTGTCCTTAATTATTGTTCTCATTTCTCTTCCTACCAAAAGTCTTCCATCCATTTTAGTAAACTGCCATGCACTCCTCCTACCATTTCAAGTTTCCAGATCAGTCTCTGGTGTGGTACCTTATCAAAGGCCTTTTTTAAATCCAGATATATTCCATCAGCCCAACCATCTCTTTCCTGTATTACATCTATCACCCTCGAATAGTAACATATCAGGTTTGTCGTGCATGAACGCCCTTTCTAAAACCAAATTGACACTCACAAAGTATGTCATTTTCTCCAAGAAGTCTGTCCATCTATTCTTCACCACCCTCTCACACATCTTAGCTACCACACTTGTAAGTGACACTGGTCTATAGTTCAATGGGTCTCTCTTGTTACCTGATTTATAGATTGGGACAATGTTAGCTCTTTTCCAGTCTTGGGGCACTACACCTTCCCTTAATGAGGCATCAATTACTTCACAAACTTTTTCTGCCAATTGCTCCTGCATTCTCTTAAAATCCATCCTGATACCCCATCAGGTCCCACAGCTTTTCTCACTTCTAAACTCCCCATCATGTTCTTGATCTCCTCCACAGTTACTTGAAACTCCTTCATAATCCCTTTCTGTTCCATTACCAGTGGTTTGTCAAAAGCAGTCTCCTTTGTGAATACCTTCCGAAAGCATCCATTCATAGCCTCTGCCATTTCCTGGGATCTTCACTGCATACTCCATTTACTTCTAAACTTTCAATACTTTCTCTATTTTTGATGTTGTTGTTCACATGTCTGTAAAAAGCCTTGGTTGGTCTTTACATTTATCAATTATATCCTTTTCTTGTTTCTTTCTTTCTTCTCTTCTAATCAACACATATTCATTTCTTGCTCTTTTGTAACTTTCCCACTGCTTAATCCGTCTTTTCCTTCTCCACCTCTTCCATGCATCCTCTTTTCTTGTTCTAGCCTTTTCACATCTATCGTTAAACCAGTCCTGCTTTCCAACTTCTCTATGTTGTCTTATTGGTACAAATTTTTCTCACCTTCTTTGTATATTTTTATAAATTCCTTCCACTTTTCATTTGCTCCTTAGCACTCTTGAATTTCATCAATTTGTCTCTTGAAAGAATTTCTTTAGGTTTCCAAAATCTGTCTTGGCATAATTCCATCTTCCCACTTTATATTCTTCATTTCTTCTAGATTTCTCTTCGTCTATCACCTTGAACTCCAAAACTGCATGATCACTCTTTGCTAAAGGGCACTCCACCCTCATCTCCTCAATGACCATTGGCTCTGTACTAAAGACCAAGTCCAGTCTTGACGATGCTCCCTCTCCTCCAAACCTAGTATCTTCTTTGACCCACTGAGTTAACACATTTTCCATTGCCAGTGTCAATAGTGTATTTCCCCATGTTGTCTCTGATCCTTCCATTGACCAGTCCTCCCAACACACCTCTTTACAATTAAAATCTCCCATCATTATAGTTCGTTCACAGCCACCCAACATTTCTTCCAGACATGTTCCTGTATCACTTATCATTTCTTCATATTCCTGTACTGACCATGCATTTGTCTTAGGTGGTACGTACACCACTATGTAGTGCCTCTTTTTCCTTCATTAGTTTCTGCTCTGATCTTTAGCACTTCTGCCTTTCCCATACCTTTTTCACTTGATCCACCTTTATATCTTTTTAACCAGCAACATCACTCCTCCTCCCATCTTACCTACTCTATTTCTTTTCCAAACGTTATATTTCCTTCTCCAACCTTCATCAGGTCTTCTCCCTCTCTCAGTTTTGTTTCAGTAAGACCCACAATATCTGGGTTCTTGTCCCTCAAGTAATCGTTGAGTTCTAAAATCCCGATATCACTCCATTTATGTTGGAATACATTACATTTCGCTCATATGTAAGTTTCTTTAGTCCTTTCTTGCTGTACTTTTCTGGGTTATGAACCACTTCCTCAGTCTCATATCCAAGATTCTCCAGAAAAACTCTTTCTTCTCTCTTCTGTCCTCTCTTCATTTTTTCAAAGCCTCCTTTCTCAACTCATTTAACATTTCTCTTTCCTTTTCACCGAGATCTCTTCTCAACCAAATCTTCCTTGTTGTTTCCTGCTGGGCTAGCCTCCATGACTTCTCCACCAATTCATCTACATCCTTTTGTGACTTAAGTTTGATTCTTATTGGCCTCATACCTTCTCTTGTGAACTTTCCAATTCTATGGAAGTCCTCTATTTCTTGTACTAGGTCTTTTCCTCCTCTTGCACCACATTAATGATATTATTTATCACCTTTTTATGTTTTCTCTCTCTCCATTTTACTCGGTGTCTTATCCTCCTCACACCAAATATCACCACACATCTCTTTTTGTCTACAGTTTCCCTCACCAATGTCTCATTTGACTTAATAACCTTCACCACTTTCTCAGCTATCTTCTCTTCTATGATCTGTTGATCTATAATTTCAGCAAGGCCCAAAGTTTTCTCCCCTGACTCTTTGATTTCCTTTTCCAGACTTGCAACTTTGTAATTTACCTCCTTTCTTTCCACTTCCTGACTTTTTCCATTCAGCCTGCTTCTCCATCACTTTTCCTAGAGATTCTCCACATTTTCGCAATTCACTTTAATTAGCTTAACTTCCTCTTTCAGTGCTGCATTTTCCTTCTTCATATCGGCACAGTCTCTTTTACATTGTCATAACTCGTTTCCAGGCCCTCATACTTTTCAAACAGTTTTCAATTTTACCTTCTAACTCCAGAATTTTCTTCACATAAGTGCTCTTCTCCATTATTCCTTGAAACCCTGTGAAGTCTGATTCCTCTTTCGAGTTCACGGCCGCCATGTTGCGCAGACGTAAACAAACCAGCTGATGGCTCAAACGCAGGCTACAGTTTATATTTACCTTCACTGGACATTATTTTGCTAATCAACAGTTAACATGACTATATGGAGACGGGACAAACATTACCAGCTCCTTTCCCACCTTGGTTACTCTTAGGTAACTGTAGAATTATAGATGATTGCTCTGGAGCTCAGCGACCACCTCCGCCATCGACGATGTCCCGTGTGTGTGTGTGTGTGTGTGTGTGTGTGTGTGTGTGTGTGTGTGTGTGTGTGTGTGTGTGTGTGTGTGTGTGTGTTTTCACCTAGTTGTAATTTTGCCTGTATCATACTGTGCTATCTTTTTACTATGCGATCTCGTAGTTCTATTTAAATTTTCCTCTCTCAACATCATTTGCTCATTATCCACTTCATCCAGACCGTTCAACAGTTTATAAACCTGTATTAAATCTCCTCTTTCTCTTCTTTGTTCCAAGGTAAGTAAATTCATTTCTTTTAATCTCTCCTCATAGGTCCTTTCTGCCAATTCCAGAACCATTCTTGTTGCCATTCTCTGCAATCTGCTTCTTTTTATAAGGGGACCAAACTACCCCAGCATATTCCAATCTTGGTCTAATTACCGTACTAATTAATTTCTTCATCATATCTTTATCCATATAATGAAAGGCTAATCCAATATTTCTATTCAGATTATATGTTTCTCCAAACATCTTGTCAATATGAGCCTCAAACTGCCCATGCCATGGTCTTGTATTATCACTCCCAAATCCTTTTCCTTTTCCACCTTTTTCAACACTACTCCTTCACCCATCTTATATGACCCTCTTGGCCGTCTTCCACTCTTCCCCATCTCCATCACATGACTTTTGCTCAGATTAAATTCCATCTCCCACCTCTTGCTCCAATCCCAAATCCTATTCAGATCTGCCTGTAAAATTTCACAATCTTCTTCACTCTTCACACACCTACACAACTTCGCATCATCTGCAAACAAATTAATATAACTGTTTACTCCCTCTGGCATATCATTAATATAGACAAGGAAAAGTATTGGTGCCAGCACTGAACCTTGTGGGACTCCACTCTCCACCACCAACCAGTCCGACTTTGCATCCCTTATTACCGTTCTCATCTCCCTCCATCTCAAGTAGTTTTCCATCCACTTTAACACTTTTCCCTTCAGTCCTCCATAAATCTCTAATTTCCAAAGCAGTCTCATGCGGTACCTTGTCAAAAGCTTTTTTTAAATCCAAATATACAGTCCATCCATCCTCTCTCTCTTGTATTTTGTCAACCACTCTTGAATAAAAGCTCAGTAGATTTGTTACACATGACCTCCCTTTCCTAAAGCCAAATTGATGATCCGATAATAACTTATGATCCTCCAGGAACCGTATCCAATATTTCTTTATCACCCTCTCACAAATCTTACCGACCACACTTGTTAAAGACACAGGTCTATAGTTAAGAGGCTCTTCCTTACTGCCTCCATTATAAATGGGCACCACTTCAGCTCTTTCCACTCTACTGGTACTTCCCAGTTTCTAATGAGCACCTTATAATATCATATAATGGATCTATCATTTCTTCTCTACATTCCTTCAATAATTTGCCTGAAACTTCATCTGGTCCCATTGCTTTATCATCTTTAAGTTCCTCCAACATTTTATATAACTCCTTTTTAGGTATCTTAATGTCATCCATGTGCACATTTCTTTCTACATTCTGAGGCTTTACAAACATTGTTTCTTTAGTAAATACTTGATGAAACCTATTATTTAGCAATTCCGCGATACTATCCCTTGGTCTCCTTTTAACCTTTCAATGGACTTTCTCTTTTTAAGTTTACCATTTATGAACCTGTAAAACAATTTTGGATGTTCCTTACTCTTGTCTACAATATCTTTTCAAATTTTCTTTCTTCCTCCTCCTTACCCTCACATACTCATTTCTTGCCACTCTATAATTCTCCTTATTTAGTATATTCCTGCTCTTTTTCCATCTTTTCCAAGCCACATCTCTCTTTTCTTTAGCCTTAACACAAGTTGCATTAAACCAATCCTTTCTTCCTTCCTCTCTCGGTTTATACTTTGGTACAAATTTCATAACTCCTTCTTTATAATATTTCATAAAAATCTCATTTTTTTGCACTTCTCTGATTTGTAACATCTCCCAATCTAATGTTCTGAAATAATTTTTCAAACTTTCTGTGTCCATCTTTCTATAATTCAATCTACCACTCCTGTATGTCTCATCTTTCCTTCGCTGTGTTATTGCCATCTGCATTTCCATAACCACATGATCACTCTTCCCCAATGGACATTTGTATTGTATATCCCCACATAGGTACACTTCTCGTGTTAACACCAAATCCAGTCTAGCTGGTTCATCATCTCCTTTATATCTAGTATTTTCTTTCACCTTCTGTTCCATCATATTTTCCATCATTAGATTAAGGAATCTCTCTTCCCATGTTTCCTCTCCAACTCCACTTACTAGATTTTCCCAATCCACCTCCTTACAATTAAAATCTCCTACTAGTATCACCTTTCTTTTTCCAGCTAATACACTTTCCAAACTCTGTAAAGTATCTTTGATCATATTGTCGTATTCCCTTAACCTCTTGTCCATATATTTCATTCTCTGTCCACTCTATATTCCAAGCCTTACCTCCAGTCCACTTTATTACATCTTTCCATTTTGATATTCCCAAGAAAATCAGCACTATTGTTCTCTTAGATATGTATATTATCTGTTAATATATGTAACTATTATTCAAGAATAAGTTTTCATGAATTTATTTTTCTCTGTTTTCACTTTCACCACAGCCTCCAGCTTACAGAACTTATCAGTCTCATGTCAGTGATAATCATCTCTCTCTCTCTCTCTCTCTCTCTCTCTCTCTCTCTCTCTCATAGTGTTTCCATGTGTGTTTTTTTTTGTGTGTGTGTGTGTGTATTTACCTAATTGTATTTACCTAATTGTAACATACGGAAAAGAGCTATGCTCGTGTTGTCCCGTCTCCATATCTATTAATGTCCAGCTTTTCTTAAAATCATGAATATTCCTTGCGTTGACCACTTCCACGTCTAAACTATTCCATGCTTCCACCCTTCTATGAGGAAGCTATATTTTTCATCTCTCCTATAAGTGGCCATTTTAGTTTTTCCCATGCCCTCTCGACATTCTTTCATTCCACATACACAGATCTTCCCTATCCATTTTTCCATGCCAATCATCACTCTGTATATTGCTATCAGGTCTCCCTTTCTCTTCTGTTTTCCAGGGTCGGAAGTTGCATTCTTTTCAGTCTGTCTTCATAAGTCAAATCTCTTAAGTCAGGCACCATTTTGTTGCAGCCCTCTGTACTTTCTCTAGTTTCCTTATGTGTTTCTTTAAGTTCGAGCCCACTGTATTGTTGCATATTCAAGCCTCGGTCTTATCATTGCAGTAATTATTTTCTTCATCATTTCTTCATCTAAATATCGAACGCCACTCTTATGTTCCTCAATAAGTTCAATACTTCTCCAATTATTTTGTTTATATGTCTCTCTGGCGATAGGTCATTGGTAATTGTCACCCCAAGGTCTTTTCTTCATGACTGGTTTTATGTCTTCATTTCCTATCTTGTACATACTCCTGATTCTTCTTTCCTCTTGCCAAACTCTATTTTCTTGCATTTTGTCGTGTTGAACTCCATTTGCCATGTACAGCTCCATTTCCATATTCTGTCCAAGTCTTCCTGGAGTAGTTCGCAATCTTTGTCACATCTCACTTTTCTTAACAATTTTGCATCGTCTGCAAATAGGCTCACATAACTGGACACCCCATCCACCATGTCATTTATGTAGACCCGAACATTACTGGTGCCAACACTGATCCCTGTGGAACTCCACTCTCCACCAATCCCCATTCTGATGGTCTGTCCTTAATTATTGTTCTCATTTCTCTTCCTACCAAAAGTCTTCCATCCATTTTAGTAAACTGCCATGCACTCCTCCTACCATTTCAAGTTTCCAGATCAGTCTCTGGTGTGGTACCTTATCAAAGGCCTTTTTTAAATCCAGATATATTCCATCAGCCCAACCATCTCTTTCCTGTATTACATCTATCACCCTCGAATAGTAACATATCAGGTTTGTCGTGCATGAACGCCCTTTTCTAAAACCAAATTGACACTCACAAAGTATGTCATTTTTCTCCAAGAAGTCTGTCCATCTGTTCTTCACCACCCTCTCACACATCTTAGCTACCACACTTGTAAGTGACACTGGTCTATAGTTCAATGGGTCTCTCTTGTTACCTGATTTATAGATTGGGACAATGTTAGCTCTTTTCCAGTCTTGGGGCACTACACCTTCCCTTAATGAGGCATCAATTACTTCACAAACTTTTTCTGCCAATTGCTCCTGCATTCTCTTAAAATCCATCCTGATACCCCATCAGGTCCCACAGCTTTTCTCACTTCTAAACTCCCCATCATGTTCTTGATCTCCTCCACAGTTACTTGAAACTCCTTCATAATCCCTTTCTGTTCCATTACCAGTGGTTTGTCAAAAGCAGTCTCCTTTGTGAATACCTTCCAAAGCATCCATTCATAGCCTCTGCCATTTCCTGGGATCTTCACTGCATACTCCATTTACTTCTAAACTTTCAATACTTTCTCTATTTTTTTGTTGTTGTTCACATGTCTGTAAAAAGCCTTGGTTGGTCTTTACATTTATCAATTATATCCTTTTCTTGTTTCTTTCTTTCTTCTCTTCTAATCAACACATATTCATTTCTTGCTCTTTTGTAACTTTCCCACTGCTTAATCCGTCTTTTCCTTCTCCTGTGTGTGTGTGTGTGTATTTACCTAATTGTATTTACCTAATTGTAACATACGGAAAAGAGCTATGCTCGTGTTGTCCCGTCTCCATATCTATTAATGTCCAGCTTTTCTTAAAATCATGAATATTCCTTGCGTTGACCACTTCCACGTCTAAACTATTCCATGCTTCCACCCTTCTATGAGGAAGCTATATTTTTCACATCTCTCCTATAAGTGGCCATTTTAGTTTTTCCCATGCCCTCTCGACATTCTTTCATTCCACATACACAGATCTTCCCTATCCATTTTTCCATGCCAATCATCACTCTGTATATTGCTATCAGGTCTCCCCTTTCTCTTCTGTTTTCCAGGGTCGGAAGTTGCATTCTTTTCAGTCTGTCTTCATAAGTCAAATCTCTTAAGTCAGGCACCATTTTGTTGCAGCCCTCTGTACTTTCTCTAGTTTCCTTATGTGTTTCTTTAAGTTCGGAGCCCACTGTATTGTTGCATATTCAAGCCTCGGTCTTATCATTGCAGTAATTATTTTCTTCATCATTTCTTCATCTAAATATCTGACGCCACTCTTATGTTCCTCAATAAGTTCAATACTTCTCCAATTATTTTGTTTATATGTCTCTCTGGCGATAGGTCATTGGTAATTGTCACCCCAAGGTCTTTTCTTCATGACTGGTTTTATGTCTTCATTTCCTATCTTGTACATACTCCTGATTCTTCTTTCACTCTTGCCAAACTCTATTTTCTTGCATTTTGTCGTGTTGAACTCCATTTGCCATGTACAGCTCCATTTCCATATTCTGTCCAAGTCTTCCTGGAGTAGTTCGCAATCTTTGTCACATCTCACTTTTCTTAACAATTTTGCATCGTCTGCAAATAGGCTCACATAACTGGACACCCCATCCACCATGTCATTTATGTAGACTGCGAACATTACTGGTGCCAACACTGATCCCTGTGGAACTCCACTCTCCACCAAGCCCCATTCTGATGGTCTGTCCTTAATTATTGTTCTCATTTCTCTTCCTACCAAAAGTCTTCCATCCATTTTAGTAAACTGCCATGCACTCCTCCTACCATTTCAAGTTTCCAGATCAGTCTCGGTGTGGTACCTTATCAAAGGCCTTTTTAAATCCAGATATATTCCATCAGCCCAACCATCTCTTTCCTGTATTACATCTATCACCCTCGAATAGTAACATATCAGGTTTGTCGTGCATGAACGCCCTTTTCTAAAACCAAATTGACACTCACAAAGTATGTCATTTTCTCCAAGAAGTCTGTCCATCTATTCTTCACCACCCTCTCACACATCTTAGCTACCACACTTGTAAGTGACACTGGTCTATAGTTCAATGGGTCTCTCTTGTTACCTGATTTATAGATTGGGACAATGTTAGCTCTTTTCAGTCTTGGGGCACTACACCTTCCCTTAATGAGGCATCAATTACTTCACAAACTTTTCTGCCAGTTGCTCCTGCATTCTCTTAAAATCCATCCTGATACCCCATCAGGTCCCACAGCTTTTCTCACTTCTAAACTCCCCATCATGTTCTTGATCTCCTCCACAGTTACTTGAAACTCCTTCATAATCCCTTTCTGTTCCATTACCAGTGGTTTGTCAAAAGCAGTCTCCTTTGTGAATACCTTCCGAAAGCATCCATTCATAGCCTCTGCCATTTCCTGGGATCTTCACTGCATACTCCATTTACTTCTAAACTTTCAATACTTTCTCTATTTTTGATGTTGTTGTTCACATGTCTGTAAAAAGCCTTGGTTGGTCTTTACATTTATCAATTATATCCTTTTCTTGTTTCTTTCTTTCTTCTCTTCTAATCAACACATATTCATTTCTTGCTCTTTTGTAACTTTCCACTGCTTAATCCGTCTTTTCCTTCTCCACCTCTTCCATGCATCCTCTTTTCTTGTTCTAGCCTTTTCACATCTATCGTTAAACCAGTCCTGCTTTCCAACTTCTCTATGTTGTCTTATTGGTACAAATTTTTCTCACCTTCTTTGTATATTTTATAAATTCCTTCCACTTTTCATTTGCTCCTTAGCACTCTTGAATTTCATCAATTTGTCTCTTGAAAGAATTTCTTTAGGTTTCCAAAATCTGTCTTGGCATAATTCCATCTTCCACTTTATATTCTTCATTTCTTCTAGATTTCTCTTCATCTATCACCTTGAACTCCAAAACTGCATGATCACTCTTTGCTAAAGGGCACTCCACCCTCATCTCCTCAATGACCATTGGCTCTGTACTAAAGACCAAGTCCAGTCTTGACGATGCTCCCTCTCCTCCAAACCTAGTATCTTCTTTGACCCACTGAGTTAACACATTTTCCATTGCCAGTGTCAATAGTGTATTTCCCCATGTTGTCTCTGATCCTTCCATTGACCAGTCCTCCCAACACACCTCTTTACAATTAAAATCTCCCATCATTATAGTTCGTTCACAGCCACCCAACATTTCTTCCAGACATGTTCCTGTATCACTTATCATTTCTTCATATTCCTGTACTGACCATGCATTTGTCTTAGGTGGTACGTACACCACTATGTAGTGCCTCTTTTTCCTTCATTAGTTTCTGCTCTGATCTTTAGCACTTCTGCCTTTCCCATACCTTCTTTCACTTGATCCACCTTTATATCTTTTTTAACCAGCAACATCACTCCTCCTCCCATCTTACCTACTCTATTTCTTTTCCAAACATTATATTTCCCTTCTCCAACCATCATCAGGTCTTCTCCCTCTCTCAGTTTTGTTTCAGTAAGACCCACAATATCTGGGTTCTTGTCCCTCAAGTAATCGTTGAGTTCTAAAATCCCCGATATCACTCCATTTATGTGTGTGTGTGTGTGTGTGTGTGTGTGTGTGTGTGTGTGTGTACTGACATATTGAAGCTTCTCTCTCTCCCTCCCTCTCTCTCTCTCTCTCTCTCTCTCTCTCTCTCTGTTCGCACGCAATTTATTTCGTGTTTGAAATAATGTATATTTTGAATGACAGGTATATGTTGCCATTTGCTACACATACTGGCATGCAAATGCTAGATATATTTTCAACAATAAATAACAGTGTTTACCGCAAATGAGATGCTTCATTCTGATATAAGACGCTTTAGGCTATCTGTACAGACAGAAATATGGCAATTCATGATTGCCATATATTGCACAAATTTTTATAAGCTATATGGTCCACTCATATTTCATCATGGAGGGCAAGAGGGTGAAGGTGTCCTTTATACCAGGTGTCGGAGCTGGAGTACTTCATTTTAGTAAGTATATAATTCATTATATGAAAACAAATTATATATTGTACTGTATATATTATGGAGGCTTTATTTTATTGAATGAAATCTAAATTCTATCTTTCTCTTTCCACAAGTCTGAGGATCCTGGTGGGGATGAAGTAGGGGTGGTGAGGGTTCGCCACCACCCTCTATGCCTGGAACCACCACTCCCCACCACCCAATGCAAGACGCCTCCTCTACCCACCTTCACCACCACTAGACCACAGCCCTCCACCTCCGACTTCACAGCACTCCCTCCACCTCCGCCTTTCCTCACAGCCTCCACCTCCGGCTTCACTGCACTCCCTCCACCTCTGCCTTTCCTCACAGCCCTCCACCTCCGGCTTCACCGCACTCCCTCCACCTCCGCCTTTCCTCACAGCGCTCCACCTCCGGCTTCACCGCCTCCCTCCACCTCCGCCTTTCCTCACAGCCTCCACCTCCGCCATCACAGCACCACCACCCAAGAGATTCAGGAGAAATCTCCCGGTGTAATTGTAAAAAAAAAAAAAAAAAAAAAAAACGTAATAAAATACAAAAAGTAAAATTTTGTATTGTTTTCCTTTTTAGCATAGCAATGGGAAGTGTATTGTAACATACAAATATTTTTACACATCCTGATATATAGTATGTGATGAATATATTGAGTTTATGGCTAAAACATTGATAATTCAATATTAAAGCTTCAAATCTTGGTGCGCACGGACCGCCCGGATGGAGCGCGGTGCGTGTTTTCTAACTTCCGGGGCGAATGGGTTAATGTCCAAGAATTTGTTTTAGGAGGTACATAGGTCACCATGATTATTAATTCTTTTCCATCACTTTTTAACCTTATGCTTATCACTTCTGCGTTGTTCTTCCCATACCAAACCTTATCCACATTTATCTCCTTCTTCGTCATAATTATAACTCCTCCACCTTTACCCTCTCTATCCTTTCTCCATATATTATATTTATTATCCAAATTTACCTTTATTTTTTCATGTAATTTTGTCTCCGTCAAACACACTATATCAGGCTTCTCCATCATCATATAGTCTTGTAATTCCAATCTACTTGACAGTATCCCATCTATATTAGTATACATTACGGTTCACCCACTGCTCCCTCTAGGGGTTCCTCCGCATTCCTTCTCTCCACATACCACTTTCTGACTCTCTCTCCTATAACTCTCCAAAAAAACTTTTCTTTTTCCTCTTCAGACCGTTCATCATTTTTCCTTCTCGCCTCTTCCAACAATTCCTTATATCTTCTCCTCTCTTCCTCAATTCTATTTTTTCTTACGTACACCTCTTTACAAGGTGTGTGTGTGTGTGTGTGTGTGTGTGTGTGTGTGTATTTTTTTATTTACTTATTTTATTTTGATTTTTTTTTATTTATCTATTTTTTGTGTGTGTAATTTTTCTAGTTATTTATTTATTTATTTATTTATTTTTATTTTTTATTTATTTATTTATTATTTTTTTTTGTGTGTGTGTATTTATCTAGTTGTATTTACCTAGTTGTAGTTTTACAGGGCCTGGGCTTCATGCTGGTGTGGCCCCGTCTCCATATCTACACTTATCCAATTTTTCTTTAACCCGAAAACTTCGACAGGCCTTAAATAGGGCTGCATTGCACACTTCCGACAGTCCTTAAATGGGGCAGCTACTTTGAGCGCTAATAAAAACCGCGCTAGCATTGGTAGCGCTGCTATATTTGGTCATGACGTAGTCCTATGGTAGTACTGTCGGCTCCCAGGAAGCACACCGCTCTAGCCAGCTAGTCTCCCTTAATGAGTGATAAAAACATACGTAACTATAATCAGCCAATATGAGTGAAAACACGAAAAACATGTGAAAACACATAAAAACATGAGCAGTGCCTTACATTATGTAAGAATACACATAAAAGCACCTCCCCCGAGCCAGCCACGCTTCCCCACATCATACCGCCTTCATCAACACCACGCTGGACCCGTGCCAGAGTTGCCGCTACCACAATCTTCTCCAACTATCGGTTATTATTCTGAGACAACCATGGTGAGTAGAGCAATAAAAACTTGTAGGATGATGCATTGTCATGTCCACTAACAGCAGATTCTTTTCCAGAGTAATTTATAAGAGTTGAATTTTTTATGATAATTGCGGTAATGGGAGGGTGCGAATTTTGTGGCCATCGGTCTTAGCGGGTTAAAGCTATGCATACTCTTTGCTGACACCACTTCCTCACTCAAACTGTTCCAAGTCTCAACACATCTTTGCGGAAAACTATATTTTTTAACATCTCTCAGACATCTTCCCTTCCTCAGTTTTTTACTATGCGATCTTGTGCTTCGGATGTCATATTCTTCTCTCAGGAGCAGTTTCTCATTATCCACTTGGTCCATTCCGTTGATCAATTTATAAACTTGTATCAGATCTCCTCTCTCCCTTCTCTGTTCCAGAGTTGGTAGATCCATAGCCTTTAGTCTCTTCTCCTATGTCATCCCTTCAAATTCTGGAACCATTCTTGTAGCCATTTTTTGTAGTCTCTCCAACTTCCTTATGTGTTTCTTTTTATGGGGGATCCACACAACTCCTGCATATTCCAATCTGGGTCTTATTATAGTACTTATCAATTTCTTCATCATTTCTTTGTCCATGTAGTGAAATGCTACTCCAATATTCCTTAGCAAATTATGTCTCTCTGAAAATTCTATCAATATGGCTTACCGGTTGATTGTTTTCTTCCATCGTCACTCCCAAGTTCTTTTCCTTTTTTACCTTTTCTAGTTCTACTCCATCTCCCATCTTATAGATTCCCACTGGTCATCTTTTACTGTTTCCCATTTCCATGACATGGCTTTTGTCCACATTGAATTCCATCTCCCATTTTTTACTCCATTTCTAGATCTTGTTTAAGTCTTCCTGCAGTATTTCACAATCCTCTTTTTGCTTTATAACTCTTTTTCCTGTTCTTCGTTCTCTTTAATTCCCATACTCTCCTTTATCCATTTATCCAATTTACGTTCAATAGTCAACACTCTCTTAAATAGGGAAGTATTTGCCATATCAAAACCTTTGAATGCCCTCTCACCCTCATCAACATATTCATATCCTCTTCTTCCATTCTTTCCCTGGTCTCATACCTGCATTTAGATGTAATCTCTTCCTTACTCATGCTTCTCTAACACTGTATTCATGAAAACAAGTCTACACTACTCGCCCAGGCCTCTGCAAACACAAACAACAGGTAGTGGGGATCAGCTGATGCTCGGAGCGACAGCACCGCGTCCTTCCTTGACCCTGTCTCGTGTTTGATCTGCTGCAGTCTCTGACGAGACAGCCAGACGTTACCCTACGGAACGAGCTCAGAGCTCATTATTTCCGATCTTCGGATAGGCCTGAGACCAGGCACACACCACACACCGGGACAACAAGGTCACAACTCCTCGATTTACATCCCGTACCTACTCACTGCTAGGTGAACAGGGGCTACAAGTGAAAGGAGACACACCCAAATACAGTAAGGTCTCGGTTTACGTCAGAGTTACATTCCTGAAACATGACGTAAGTCAATTTTGTACGTAACTCGAGTTTGCGTACATTTCAAAGCATATTATCGAGTTTTCAACCAATCATTGTTTATGGTCATTCAGGTAAGTTAAAGGTTATATTGTTATATTATTTACAACTATGTAGGAATATGAAACACAAGCTTGTTTATGTTGTTGATTAGGGCCACGAACGCGAAGGACTGCAGGTTGCCGAGAGGGGTGGACGCCTGAGGCCGCCAGGAGGTGGGCAGGTCGAATCTTGTGACGCCCACAGGGCGGACAGCTGGGAGCGTAGTGCAGTGCGGTGGGAGTAGAAGCGTGGGCAGCGGGGCAGGAAATGCAATAGGAAAGGGCAATAGGGATCAGCAGACAGGCGCAGACGGTGCAAGTCAGCTTCGAGTGTCGTGTGGCCCAGGCGAAGGCTCTGGAGTTGTTCTTGTTGCGATGGTGGGTGCACGAGCCCTCAAGGTCGTCAACCTCCCCGTTGTCATGGTAACGGGCTTCCCATTTTCTTCTCCCCTCCCTCACACACAGCTGCTGCCTCCTTTCTCATGTCTTTTAATTATGTCCTCTTTTTCTTGTAGCATAATGGTTTTCCTTTTCTTAGCATCACTGCTGTCACTAAGAAGTTTTCTCTTTGGTGCCATTGAGCAAGATACTAAGAACCTGAGTCAGTAAACGCAGAAGTAGGATAACACTCTTGCCAGGGGCGATGGTGTGGTGGAACTGAGGCAGGGTGTTATTGTATTCAAGCATGAGGCAGGCGGTGTGGCGGGCAACCACCAACAAAAACAATAAATCCCGCACTTTACGATTTATAAATTTTTTTTTTTTTTTTTATCTTAAATTGCCTTATAGTGGACTGACGTAACTATGAGTTTGACGTAACTCGAGACCGATGTAACCCGGGACTTTACTGTATCTCCACCCGGCCGGGGAATCGAACCCCGGTCCTCTGGCTTGTGTGTGTGTGTGTGTGTAATTCACTGTTTGATCTGCTGCAGTCTCTGACGAGACAGCCAGACGTTACCCTACGGAATGAGCTCAGAGCTCAGTGTGTGTGTGTGTGTGTGTGTGTGTGTGTGTGTGTGTGTGTGTGTGTGTGTGTGTGTGTGTGTGTGTGTGTGTGTGTGTATTTACCTAGTTGTATTGTACTGGGTTCAAGCAGGGCTCAATAGTGTCCTGTCTCCATGTCTCCATTTATCCAATTTTCTTTAAAGTTATGCACATTATGTGCTGTAAAACCTTCATCACTCAATGCATTCCACTTTTCCACCATTCTATGTTGAAAACTGTATTTTCCAATATCCATCACACACTGCCTCATCCTAATCTTCTTTACATGTCCTCTTGTCCTTCTAGCTTCTTCTGTCACCAGTACCAGGTCTTCCTTGTCTATTTTTTCAATGTCACTTACTATTCTATACATTGCTATTAGATATCCTCGTTCTCTTCTATCTTGTAAGGTTGGCAGTCCCATTTCCTTCAGCCTTTCTTCATATGTTAAGGCCTTTAGTTCCGGCACCATTTTTTGTAGCTATCTTTTGAATCCATTCTAATCTTATATTTTTCTTAGAGCTCGGTGACTACACCATTGCTGCATATTCCAGCTTAGGACATATCATGATCGTGATCATTTTTTTCATCATATCTTTGTCCATGAATTGAAATGCCACTCTTAAATTAGTCAACATTTTATATGCTTATCCAAATATCTTACTTGTGTTTTTCTGGGTTCAGATTTTCCTGTATAATCACTCCCAGATCTTTTTCCTCTTTCATCTTCATTACTTGTTCCTATCCCATTAGATAGTTCCATACCGGTCTTCTCTTACTCTTTCTTAGTTCCATTACATAACATTTTTTGGCGTTGAACTCTAATTTCCACTTCTTACTCCACTCATAAATTTTGTTTATATCTTTCTGCAGTAGCAAACTGTCTTCTGGGGTTTTCATAACTCTTACCAATTTTGCATCATCAGCAAACAAATTAATATAACTGTTTAGCCCATTTTGAATGTTGATTACATATACAGGCAACCCCCGTTTAACGAAGGTTTACACAACGAAATTTCGCTATAACGAAGGTTTCATTTTAATACCATCTGCTCGTTTAACGAACATCAAACTCGCTTTAACAAAGTTTTATCCAGGTAATTTTTTTCCAAATTTGAAAGCCCCACTGTATCATGCAAGCTGACAGGCTTTTGAATACATCAGGAGCTGCTGATACTAAGGCCTGCCTCAGGAGAAATCCTGAGACACCTATACAATAAAGATCAAGATCAAGCCTCTCGTGGACAACACAAGCTCTGCCGATACAAAGGCCTGACTCAGAAGAAATTATGTGTCACCTGTAGCATCAAGATCAAGATCAAGATCACACGCACCACTCACTGCCCAGTCAAAACATAACAGCGTCACCAGCAGCTCATCTTCCTTAGTTCAACTTACCACCAAAACACCCTGCAATGTGGCCTAACGTTCCTAAGAAGACCAGGAAGTGTCTTACTCTTGAAGTGAAGCTGGGTATCATTCACCGACAAGAGAGAGGCCAGAAAACTAATAACATTGCTTCCCACCATGGCTTGACTCCATCTACTGTCTACTATTTTCAAGTCAAGATACTCTATTAAGAAGGCTAGTGAGACCTCATCTTCCTTGCAAGCTAAAAGAACCACCAGAACTTGTGACTCTACAATGGATAAAATGGAAAGCCTTGTGGAAATGTGGTACATAAGTTTTGTATGCAGTACCATGATGCGCACTTTGTGTACATTCCACAGGTTGCCGGTTAGTGTATTTCCCGTTTCACTCTCCCTCCCTTCATAAAGTCAAGATCATCAACATTATAAAGTTAAGTACATACATACATTAGTGTACATTATAATGACTTAAATTAAACTACCTAAATGTTTAACTTCATAATTTTTACTTTCATTAAACCTTTTACTGTACTATGATGCACTCTCACTTTGCTTACTCTCAATGGAAGTTCAAATCAGGGGTTATACTTGTTATAATCGGTTCGCTTAACAGTTTCGCTTAACAAAGTGTTTTTTTAGGAACGTAACCCCTTCGTTAAACGGGGTTGCCTGTACTTGGAACATAATCTAGGCTAACACTGACCCTTGTGGCACCCCACTTGTTACTTTACCCCAAGATGAGTATGTATCTCTGATCACAGTCCTCATCTTTCTGTTCTTCAAATAATCCCTTATCCAATCTAACAAAGTTCCTTGCAGTTAACTTCAAAAGTAGTCTACCGTGAGGGACTTCATCAAAAGCCTTTTTTATGTCTAGGTATACTGCTTTCCAGTCCCTCTATTACTCTTGAGTAGAAACTTGATAAGTCTGACACACATGACTGTCCTGTCCTGAATCCAAATTGTTTGTTCGATATAAAATTGTTCTTCTTCCAGATATTTAACCCATTTTCTTTGATAACAATTTCACATATCTTCTCCACCACACTTGTAAGTGACACCAGTCTGTAATTTAATGGCTCAGTTGACTTTCCTCTTTTGAATAATGGGATTATGTTGGCTCTCTTCCATTCCACTGGTACTCTCCCTTCTCTTAATGAACTTGTAATCATTTACCATATTGGATCTAACAGATGCTCTTTACATTCATTTAGTGCCCAGCCTGATACACTATCCAGCCCCATTACTTTTCTGACATCCAAATTTTATAGTAGTCTTCCAATATCTTCTTTGTGCACTGATTTCCTGCAATCCTTGGCAAAGCAATGTCCTATTAGGTTCTGCAAATTCCTCTTCAGTGAACACAGTTTTGAAGCTCTCATTCATTATTTCACTCATTTCCTTTACTGTTTGGTATGTCTTCCCTCCTTTGATTACAGTAAGTCCTCATTATATGGTACTTCTTTATCCGGTAAATTCACAGTTATGGTATTTGGAAATTAATACCCTTGTTTCGATATACAGTAAGAAAAATTCACAGATACGGTATCCACTCATGTCATGCCTAAACCTGCTGTTTTTCTTTTCGTGTTATTGCATCCAAACACTGAGGAGTTGTTCGGCATGTTTAGTTGTTTACAGCACTGTGGAGAGTTTGATGAACACTGCAGCTAGCTAAGTGTCCACAAGCGATATGTAAACAACAGGAAACCTCAGGCGTCAGGCCAAAGTGCCCGAACATCCCGCCAAAAGTCAGCTGTCAGTGAGCACTGAGCTGGGATGGCATGGGAAGTGTGACGTGGATGACGTCACAACAACAATCAGTCTCTTCCTGTGCTTCCCATTGAACACAAGTGAAATCCTTACGTGTGTTTTTTGTGGATATCACGACGCACAGTGACGCACCCATAATGGCCCCAGAACGTTCTGCAGACACTGCTGGAAGTGACAAGGCAAAGCAAAAGAGAAGTAGTCTGCCCACTCAGCAGAAGATGAGTAAGGGCTGAAATCCCTAATGTCCCTTAGTCTCAGGAAGGACATCATCTGATAGAATACATGGCGAGTGAAAGGTAAATAAAAACATTTTGTGTTTATTTCTTTTGTGCAGTACATATTTTTTTATATGACTATTTTCATGTATTTTCGTTTCTGTAGGGGTGACTTTTGACGTGCTAGAACACATTCCCTATAATTACATGTTATAATGGGTTCGGTATACGGTAATTTTGATTTGCAGTAAGGTTTTCAGGAACACATATGTACCGTATAACGAGGACTTACTGTATTTTTTCTAAAGTTTCCTTACTCATCATCTTACCATTTATAAATTTGTAGAAAAGCTTTTGTTCATTGCTTTTTTACACCACATCTTTCTCAAAGTTTCTTTCTTCCTCTCACCTTACTCTAATGTATTAATTTCTTGCATCCTTATACTGCTGTCTGTCATTTTCATTTCTCTGCTTTTTGAGTTTCTTCCAAGCTTTATCTTTTGCCTTTTTAACTTCTATACATCTAGCATTGTACCAAGTGTGTATACTTTTCTTTATAGATAAGTACATATTTCTTCACTCCTTCGTTATATTTCTATAGAAATATTTCATATTTCCTCTGTATTGTCCTTCTGTTCAGAATGTTCCTCCATTCAATATCAGCAAAAAACTTTTTTAGCTTTTCAAAATCTGCTCTTGCATAAATTAATATCTTTTTTGTAGTCTTCTCTGTATCTTATCCCACTCTCTTCCTGCATTTCCAACTCTAATGTTACATGACCACTTCTTTCCATTGGACTTGGGTATTGTATGCTGGGAGGGGACTCTAGTTTCTTTGTGAATACTAGGTCAAGCAACGATGGTTCTTTTTCCTTCCTGTAGTATGTGACTCTTCCATCCACTGATCCATTGTATTTATCATAGTCAACTGTAACACCTCCTTGCTCCATTGTCCAGCATTACCCATTACTTCCATCTCTCTCCAGTTTACTCTTTTACAGTCAAAGTCTCCTACTAAAAGTATTCTTCTATCTCTTCTTATCATATTATCTAGGCACTTAATCACCTCCCTTTCCATATCCTTATGTTCCTCAGTTTCCCATGCATTTCCCTTAGATGGCACATACATAACTATGATTCTCTTTTTTTTTCAAATCCTCTGTTTTGATTGTTACTCCCATTACTTTTCCACCTTGCCTTCACCATATTGCACTTCCTCCACACATATATTATCACAAACCATTATTAGCACTCTTTCTCCTACTTTACCCTTCCTATCTCTTCTCCAGCTATTATATCCCTCTTCTTTAAAACTAACATGGATCTCCTCTTTTAGTTTTGCCTACTATGCACATTACATCCAGTCTTTTTTCTTTCAAATAATCTGTAACTTCCAACACGCTGCATAATAATCCATCTTTATTAGTATAAGTCACTCTTAATTTTTTGCCTCTTCCATGACCTCCTTCTTCTTCCATATATACCACTTCTTTAGTCTCATATAACCCTCCAGTAGAAATGTTTTTTTCTCCATCTCCGTCTTTTTCTCTTTTTTTTTTCCTTAGCTTCACTTCTTAGCACTTTTTCTTTCTCCCTCTCTTCCAGGTTCATATCTCTTATCCATATATCCTAGATTCAGTATCATCAGCCAGTTTCCCTTTACTTATCATAATTTCCTCCACCTCCACCTGTGATCTCATTCTCACTTTCATTAGTTACTTACCCCATTCACTAAATCTTCCCAACCTAATCACTTTATCCACTTCTTGGTCCAACTCCTGTGTCCTATCTTGGACAAGTTTAATCATACTTTTGGCCAATTCTCTCTCTTCTCACTCTCTCACGAACTTGTTTGGAATTTTTTTCCCTAATCCCAAAAATTAAGAAACATTTTCTCTTATCCACCGTATCCCTCATTAGATCTTCCTTCTCCTTGATTACTTGTATAACAGTGTCTTTTGTCTTTTCCTGAAATTGCTTCCTTAC
>NC_059304.1:24018674-24076174 GCF_017591435.1 Portunus trituberculatus
TCTTATTAGCTTTATTTATTGTTTATTGATCTGGTTTGTACATGTGTTCTAATATGTGAAGACAAAAGGTGGTATTTTAGGGGTCAAAAGTGGGACTATGGCAATGACCAAAGACTGATTGAGGCATTTTTTAGGCAATTTATATGGTATAAAGAACTCGTACTTGGCGAAATTCGCATTTAGCGGTAGTTTCGCCAGACTAATTAATTCGCTAAGTGTGGGGCTTACTGTACTTGGACAAAGATATGATGAAAAAAATTATTATGGGCGTGATATGTCCAAAGTTGGAATATGCAGAAGTGGTGCGGTCACCGAGGTTAAAAAAGGATATAAGAAGATTAAAACAGATCCAGAAGATAGCTACAAAGATGATGGAAGAACCAAAGGACCTAACATATGAATATAGGCTGAAGGAAATGGGACTGCCAACCTTACAAGATAGAAGAGAAAGAGGAGACCTAATAACAATGTATAGAATAGTAAATGGCATTGAAAAATTAGACAAGGAAGACCTGGTGCTGGTGACACAAGAAACTCGGAGGACAAGATGATATGCAAAGAAAATTAGAAAGAGGCAGTGTGAGAAAGATAATATTGGAAAATACAGTTTTCCACATAGAATGGTGGGAAAGTGGAATGCATTGAGTCATGAAGTTGTTACAACACATAATGCGTATAACTTTAAAGAAAATTGAGATAAGTGAAGATATAGAGACAGGACACTATGAGCCCTGCTTGAACCCTGTACAATACAAGTAGGTAAATACACACTTAGGATTTAGGAGTATTTGTTATGGATGATATGTCAATTGGGAAAGCACATAAGTAAAATTGTAAGGGAAACTTATAGTCTACTCAAGGATATGAGTTTAATACATCGATGACGATATGATGAAGATATTGTAACTGTGATATGTCCAAGATTGGAATATGCAGCAGTGGCTTGGTCACCGAATCTAAAGAAGGATATTAAAAAGCTAGAGAGGACCCAGTAAGCTGCAACAAATTTGGTTCTAAGCCTGAAAGAGAGATTAAGATTGGATCTGATGTCCCTTGAGCAGAGAAGGAGAGGAGATTTGATTACAACATTTAGACTAATAGAAGGGATCAACAAGTATGATAGACTTGGTAATGTGTGATGAGCAATCCATAAGGGTGCACAGGAAGAAACTGAAGAAGGGTACATGCAGGAGGGAAGTGAAGAAATACAGTTTTCCACACAGAACTGTCAAAGCTTGGAATGCATTAGATAAAGAAGTGACTGAAGTGAGAACAATATATAACTAAGATGAAGTTGGATAATTTTTGGGATAAGAGACGGAACAGCATGAGCATAGCTCCCCTTTTGTATGCTACAACTCGGCAAATACACACACACACACCAGACATAAGACCTGGGAACACGGTGACCGCCCCACTTGCCCCACCTAGTCCACCAGTTCCACCTGCTCAGTGAAAGGACAACCTTCTGGCTTTTGACACGGCAGTAGTCTAGTCTTCTGGCGATGGTGGTGGTGACAACAGTTGTGGCGGAGGGCTATACTGACCCATGTACACCCACACACACACACACACACACACACACACACACACACACACACACACACACACACACACACACACTCCACGCTCCATGGAGAGCAGACGTGCCTCCTGCTCAGAGTGGCATCTAACTAACACTCCACACGCTAAGCAATGTGCTTGGAGTGAGAACCGTCATTGGTACTAAAGGGCGACCAGAGCGAGTGAACGAGTGTACAGAGTGAACGTAGCCTGGTGGCGTGTACATAAGAGTGATCGGAGGTGTGGGAACCTCCGTACTCCAAACAACAGAGTGGGAACCACACAAAGACCAGCCATAACAGCCGCCAACGCATCCCACCACACACACGTAGCTACCAGGCCTGGCCCCCAGTGCACACCACCACACACCCACATGCTCCCAGGAAGAGTGAAATAAAATGGATAGACCGGTAAGAAATAAGTTACCAAATTCAAAATATGCCGATGAGGCCCAGGGAGCAAAACCGAAAGTGGCCAGTCAAAACACGAGTCAATCTTCAACACGAGCAACAATGCAAGGTAGATTGGTAATGTTGGAGAAGAGATTTGAGGAGTTGGTGAAGGAATTAAAAGTTCAGAGGAGTGAGGAGCAGCAGGATAGAGAATTCTGCAAGGCTTTGAAGGAAAGAGTTAAGAGACTGGAGGAAAATGAAAAACGATTGGTGGATGAGAATGCACACTTGAGAGTGAAGGTTGAAAAATACAAGAGACGGTTGGAGGAGAAAATGGAGAGAGTAGTAAAGGAGAAAGATGACTTTAAGGAAATGATCAGTGAGCAGAATGAAAGATTTGAAAGGGAGTGGGAACTGAAGAATACACAATGGACTGAGTCGAGGGAAGCAGAGATGGTTGGATTACAAGAAATAATTAAAGATCAGTTGAAGGAAGACAAAAAAGAAAGGTCCAAGGAACTGGTTAATGTTATGAAGAATAAGGAAACATTGATAAGAGAAATAGCAGAAAAGAAGAAGTGTGTTAATATTTGGGATGAAAGAACAAAATATAACATATAAGCCTAAGAGAATTAACGAAGAATTAAAAACGGTAAGAGATCTGTTCAAAAATCTAAATGATGAAGAAAAAAGACCTACAAGAAGAAGTGGAAGAGATCCATAGACTGGGTCCGTATAAGGAGGGAGTAAGGAGACCGATTAAAGTAGTACTGAAGTCACAACAATCTGCGGAGGACATCTTATATAGAACATCAAAATTAAGAGAGGTAGAAGGTTGTAAAGAGATGTTTGTGAAGAAAAATAGAAATGAGGAAGAGAGAAGATATAAGGAATTCTTGGAAGAGGCGAGAAGGAAAAATGATGAACGGTCTGAAGAGGAAAAAGAAAAGTTTTTTTGGAGAGTTATAGAAGAGAGAGTCAGAAAGTGGTATGTGGAGAGAAGGAATGCGGAGGAACCCCTAGAGGAAGCAGTGGGTGGACCGTAATGTATACTAATATAGATGGGATACTGTCAAGTAGATTGGAATTGCAAGACTATATGATGGTGGAGAAGCCTGATATAGTGTGTTTGACTGAGACAAAATTACATGAAAAACAAAGGTAAATTTGGATAATAAATATAATATATGGAGAAAGGATAGAGAGGGTAAAGGTGGAGGAGGAGTTATGATTATGACAAAGAAGGAGATAAATGTGGATAAGGTTTGGTATGGGAAGAACAACGCAAAAGTGATAAGCATAAGGTTAAAAAGTGATTGAAAAGAATTAATAATACTAGTAGGAGATTTTAATTGTAAGGAGGTGGATTGGAAAAATCTAGTAAGTGGTGTTGGAGAGGAAGCATGGGGAGAGAGATTCCTTAATCTAATGATGGAAAATATGATGGAACAGAGGGTGAAAGAAAATACTAGATATAGAGGAGATGATGAACCGGCTAGACTGGATTTGGTGTTAACACGAGAAGTGTACCTATGTGGGGATATACAATACAAATGTCCATTGGGGAAGAGTGATCACGTGTTTATGGAAATGCAGATGGCAATAACACAGCGAAGGAATGATGAGACATACAGGAGTGGTAGATTGAATTATAGAAAGATGGACACAGAAAGTTTGAAAAATTATTTCAGAACATTAGATTGGGAGATGTTACAAATCAGAGAAGTGCAAAAAAAAATGAGATTTTTATGAAATATTATAAAGAAGGAGTTATGAAATTTGTACCAAAGTATAAACCAAGAGAGGAAGGAAGAAAGGATTGGTTTAATGCAACTTGTGTTAAGGCTAAAGAAAAGAGATGTGGCTTGGAAAAGATGGAAAAGAGCAGGAATATACTAAATAAGGAGAATTATAGAGTGGCGAGAAATGAGTATGTGAGGGTAAGGAGGAGGAAGAAAGAAAATTTGAAAAAGATATTGTAGACAAGAGTAAGGAACATCCAAAATTGTTTTACAGGTTCATAAATGGTAAACTTAAAAGAGAGAGTCCATTGAAAGATTAAAAGGAGAGCAAGGGATAGTAGATGACCCTAAGAATATAGCGGAATTGCTAAATAATAGGTTTCAACAAGTATTTACTAAAGAAACAATGTTTGTAAAGCCTCAGAATGTAGAAGGAAATGTGCACATGGATGACATTAAGATACCTAAAAGGAGTTATATAAAATGTTGGAGGAACTTAAAGATGATAAAGCGATGAGACCAGATGAAGTTTCAGGCAAATTACTGAAGGAATGTAGAGAAGAATTGATAGATCCATTATATGATATTATAAGGTGCTCATTAGAAACCGGGGAAGTACCGGTAGAGTGGAAAAGAGCTGAAGTGGTGCCCATTTATAAGGGAGGCAGTAAGGAAGAGCCTCTTAACTATAGACCTGTGTCTTTAACAAGTGTGGTTGGTAAGATTTGTGAGAGGGTGATAAAAAAAATATTGGATACGGTTCCTGGAGGATCATAAGTTATTATCGGATCATCAATTTGGCTTTAGGAAAGGGAGGTCATGTGTAACAAATCTACTGAGCTTTTATTCAAGAGTGGTTGACAAAATACAAGAGAGAGAGGGATGGATGGACTGTGTATATTTGGATTTAAAAAAGGCTTTTGACAAGGTACCGCACATGAGACTACTATGGAAATTAGAGATTTATGGAGGACTGATGGAAAAAGTGTTAAAGTGGATGGAAAACTACTTGAGATGGAGGGAGATGAGAACGGTAATAAAGGATGCAAAGTCGGACTGGTTGGTGGTGGAGAGTGGAGTCCCACAAGGTTCAGTGCTGGTACCAATACTTTTCCTTGTCTATATTAATGATATGCCAGAGGGAATAAACAGTTATATTCATTTGTTTGCGGATGATGCGAAGTTGTGTAGGTGTGTGTGTGAAGAGTGAAGAAGATTGTGAAATTTTGCAGGCAGATCTGGATAGGACTTGGGAGTGGAGCAAGAGATGGGAGATGGAATTTAATCTAAGCAAAAGTCATGTGATGGAGAATGGGAAGAGTGGAAGACGGCCAAGAGGGTCATATAAGATGGGTGAAGGAGTAGTGTTGAAAAAAGTGGAAAAGGAAAAGGATTTGGGAGTGATAATACAAGACCATAGGCAGTTTGAGGCTCATATTGACAAGATGTTTGGAGAAACATATAATTTGATTAGAAATATTGGATAAGCCTTTCATTATATGGATAAAGATATGATGAAGAAATTAATTAGTACGATAATTAGACCAAGATTGGAATATGCTGGAGGTGATTTGGTCCCCTTATAAAAAGAAGCATATAAGGAAGTTGGAAAGATTGCAGAGAATGACAACAAAAATGGTTCCGGAATTGGCAGAAATTACCCATGAGGAGAGATTAAAAGAAATTAATTTGCTTACCTTGGAACAAAGAAGAGAAAGAGGAGATTTAATACAGGTTTATAAACTGTTGAACGGTCTGGATGAAGTGGATAATGAGCAAATGATGTTGAGAGAGGAAAATTTAAATAGAACTATGAGATCGCATAGTAAAAAGATAGCCAAGGGAATATGCTTGAAGGATGTGAAGAAATATAGTTTCCCAGAGATGTGTGGAGGTGTGGAATAGTTTGAGTGAGGAGGTGGTGTCAGCGAGAAGTGTGCATAGTTTTAAAGGAAAGTTGGATGTGTGTAGATATGGAGACGGGGCCACACGAGTATGATACGCAGGCCCTGTAAAGTTACAACTAGGTGAACTAGGTGAACACACACACACACACACACACACACACACACACACACACACACACACACACACACACACACACACACACACACCGGTAGCTCAGTGGTTAGCGCTGGCTTCACAAGCCAGAGGACTGGGGTTCGATTCCCGGCCGGGTGGAGATATTTGGGTGTGTCTCCTTTCACGTAGCCCTGTTCACCTAGCAGTGAGTAGGTACGAGATGTAAATCAAGGAGTTGTGACCTTGTTGTCCCGGTGTGTGGTGTGTGCCTGGTCTCAGGCCTATCCGAAGATCGGAAATAATGAGCTCTGTGCTCGTTCCGTAGGGTAACGTCTGGCTGTCTCGTCAGAGACTGCAGCAGATCAAACAGTGAAACACACACATACACACACACACACACACCATAGACCAGTGTTGCTGACTAATGTTGTGGAAAGATCTGTATATTGTAGTTAAAAAAAAAATGGAGGAAAATGAAATAATAGAAAACTCACAATTCAGTTTCAGAAATAGAAGATCATGCATAACAAATTTACTAAGTTTTATACAAGAGTAATAGATCAAGTATAAGGGAGAGATGGATGGGTTGACACAGTGTATTTGAACATTAAAAATACCTTTGATAGAATACCATATAGAAAACTCCCATGGAAAATGTGCAACACATCGGTGGAATAAAGGAAAATATCTTAGAATGGATGACAGACCACCTAACAGGTAAGGAAATGAGGAGAATGATAAGAGATATTTCATCCAGTTGGAGCAGAGTTACTAGTGTTGCACCACAGGATTCAGTGCTGGCACCAATTATGTTCCACGTATATATCAATGATATGCAAGAGTAGTTACATAAATTTGTTTGCAGATGATGTAAAATTTTTCAGACTAGTAAGGAACATCGAAGACTGTAGGGAATTGCAGAAAGATATTAACAAGATCTGGAAGTGGAGCCTAAAGTGGAAATTAGAATTTAATACCAGGAAATACCATGTAATGGAAATGGGTAAAAGTTATAGAAGACTTATGTGGGAATACAATATGGGAGAAGAGATTATACTGAAAAGTAGTGAAGAAAAAGACCTGGAAGTGATTATACAAGACACCCTGACTCCAGAAAGACACACAAATGGGTTATTTGCTTCAACATACAGGACAGTAACTAACATCAAGGTAACATTTCATTACACAGATGAGTATGATGAAAAAATAAAAAATCATAAGCATTATGATAAGATCTAGACTAGAATATGCAGCAGTGGTGTGGTCACCATACAAGCAGAAAGACACATTTACCTAGTTGCATTCTACAGGTTTCGGCGGGGCTCATAGTGTCCTGTCTCCATTTATCTTATTTTTTCTTAAAGTTAGGCACATTATGTACTTTAACCACTTCATCACTCAATGCATTCCACCTTTCCATTGTTCTATGTGGAAAACTGTATTTTCCAATATCCTTCACACACTGCCTCATCCTCCTCTTCTTTACATGTCCTCTTGCATTAATCCTCTTTGCATATCCTTATGTTCCTCATTTTCCCATGTATTTGTCTTAGGTGGCACATATGTAACTATGATTCTCCTTTTTTTCAATTCCTGTTTTGATTGTTACTTCCATTACTTCCACCATACCATCACCATATTGCACTTCCTCCACACATATATTATCACGAACCATTATTAACACTCCTCTTCCCCCTTTTCCCTTCCTATCTCTTCTCCAGCTACTATATACCTCTTCTTTAAAAGTAACATGGATCTCCTCTTTTAATTTTTTTTTTGCTATGCACATTCCATCAGTTTTTTTTTCTTTCAAATAATCTGTAACCTCCAACACACTGGATAACAACCAATCTATATTAGTATAGCTCACTCTTAATTTCTTGCCTCTTCCATGACCTCCTCCTTCTTCCGAAGGTGCCACTTCTTTAGTCTCATCTAGAATCCCCCAGTAGAAATTCTTTTTCTCGATCTCCATCCTTTTCTTGTTTTATTTACTTAGCTTCATTTCTTAGCACTTTCTCCTCCCTCTCTTCCAAGTTCATATCTCTTTTTATTCATATATCTTTAAATTCAGTATCATCAACCAGTTTTCCTCTTCTCGTCATAATTTCCTCTACCATCTCCGGCAATCTCATTCTCACTTTAAGGAGGCAGTGGCATAGTGGATAAGATGGTGAGCATGGGATCGGGCAGACATCCACGCGTAGGTTCGAATCCCACCACGTACAGCCTTAAAACACTTTGCCATTTGTCGAGTGGTTTAAAGTTACCTACATATCACCATGATACCCAGATTCTAGGTGGTTACACTCAAGATGAGCTTGGGCGGTGATATGGGTACCACTATAAATAAAATTGCCTGCGCCACTAATGGGCGGAAGCTGAACAGCGCTTCCCATACACTCTTCAAGTGTGCCTACAGGTGCTGTAGGCCTTACCGTAAAAAAAAAAAGAAAAAAAGAATAAATAAATAAATAATAAAAAAAATTGTCTCTTACCCCCTTCAGTAAACGTTCCCAACATAATCACTTCTTCCACTTCCTGATCCAACTCCTGTGTGCTGTCCTGGACCTGTTTGATAATAGTTTTGGCCAATTTTCTCTCTTCTCACTCTCTCAAGAACTTGTTTGGATTTTTTTTTTTCCTTCATTCTCAAAATTAAGATACATTTCCTCTTATCCACCATATCCCTCACTAGATCTTCTTTTTACTTAATTATCTGTATAATAATGTCCTTTGTCTTTTCCTGAATTTGCTTTCTTACTACCTCTGAAAATTTAACTTTTTCCTTTTCCTGTTCCTGTTTCCATGCATTTCATAATTCCTCCAATTTGCTTTCACCCATTCCATTATCTACTTTATCCTTCCCATTCTGTATTTTTTTCTTTTTTCTGTACTTAAGGAGTCACAACATAGTCACAACATGTAGTCTCTAGTATCTTGTTTTGTTTCTTTATCTCTTGCATCTCATCCATCTCTTGATTTATTTCTATTACTTTCTCACATTCCTCTAATCTCAGTTTTAGTTCAGTGTTTTCTTTTATTAATTTGTCTTGTTTTTCCATCATACTTGACATCACCTCCTTCATGAATCTTATCTCCCTTTCCACATATATCAGCCTCCTCATATTACCTCTTTCCTCTCTAAATCCAGGAAAATCCTTGTTCATATTATCATCACTCAGTCTCTTCAGGCCAATTGGTCCTTCAATAAACCTCTGGTTTTCAAAACATGGCATTTGTTTTGGTCTCATACTTTTGGCAGTGCCACCTAGCTTCACCTCTCTCTCCATTTTTCCATTCTATACAGCATCCAAATCTTATTTATTATGGAGACAGGAGAACTCTATGGCCCCTACTCCCCTGTACATACATCTAGATCAGGCTCCACCACCTGCTGAAATGCTTCCCATGAGAGCTGTTTTCACATGTCTTCTTGATACAGCTTCTTGACAGTGAGTGTGTATGTGTGTGTGTGTGTATTTACCTAGTTGTATTGTACAGGGTACAAGCAGGGCTCATAGTGTCTTGTCTCCATATCTCCATTTATCTAGTTTTTCTTTAAACTTATGCACACTATGTGCTGTAACAGCATTTCATTTTTCCATCGTTCTGTGTGGAAAACTGTATTTTCCAATATCCTTCACATACTGCCAAATCCTGATCTTCATTTCATGTCCTCTTGTCCTTCCATCTTCTTCCGTCAACAGCACCAGGTCTTCTTTGTCTATTTTTTCAATATCATTTACTATCTTATACAATGTTATTAGGTCCCCTTGTTCTCTTCTATCTTGTAAGGTTGGCAGTCCCATTTCCTTCAGTTGTTCTTCATATGTGAGGTCCTTTAATTCCAGCACCATCTTAGTAGCAATCTTCTGTATCCTTTCCAATTTTCTTATATCCTTTTTAGAGCTCGGAGACCATACCACTGCTGCATATTCCAGCCTTGGGTGTATCATGCTTGTGATGATTTTTTTCATCATATCTTTATCCATGTAATGAAATGCCACTCTTATACTAGTCAACTTATATGATAGTCCAAATATCTTGCTTATGTGTTTATCAGGGGTCAGATTTTTTTGTATGATCACTCCAAGATCTTTTTCCTCTTTAGTCTTCATTATTTGCTCATCCCCCATCAAATAGTTCCATGCTGGTGGCATTTCTTGGCATTAAACTCCAATTTCCACTTCTTGCTCCATTCATAGATCTTGTTTATATCTTCCTGCAACAGCAGACAGTCCTCTCTGGTTTTGATAACTCTTAGCAACTTTGTATTATCAGCGAATAAATTTATATAACTGTTTATCCCAATGTGAATGTTGTTTACATAAACTTGAAACATAATGGGGGCTAACCCTGACCCTTGTGGCACTCCGCTACTTACTTTACCCCAAGATGAGTATATATCTCTGATCACAGTTCTCATTTCCCTATCCTTCAAATAGTCTCTTGTCCATTCGAGTAAGGTTCCATGCAGTTCTCCTATGTACTCTAGTTTCCAAAGAAGTCTTCCGTGCGGGACTTTATCAAATGCCTTTTTAATATCCAGGTATACTGGACATTAAAAAGTGTGTGTGTGTGTGTGTGTGTGTGTGTGTGTGTGTGTGTGTGTGTGTGTGTGTGTGTGTGTGTGTGTGTGTGTGTGTCTATTTACCTAGTTGTATTGTACAGGGTTCGAGCAGGGCTCATAGTGTCCTGTCTCCATGTCTCCATTTATCTAATTTTTCCTTAAAATTATGCACATTACGTGCTGTAACAACTTCTTTATCCAATACATTCCACTTTTTCCACCATTCTGTATAGAAAACTATTTTCCAATATCCTTCACACACTGCCTCATCCTGATCTTCTTTTCATGTGTTCTTGTCCTTCCATCTTCTTCTGTCAACAGCACCAGGTTTTCTTTGTCTATCTTTTCAATGCCTTTGACTATCTTGTACATTGTTATTAGGTCCCCACGTTCTCTTCTATCTTGTAAGGTTGGCAGTCCCATTTCCTTCAGTCGTTCTTCATATGTTAGGTCCTTTAATTCCGGCACCATCTTTGTAGCAATCTTCTGTATCCTTTCTAATTTTCTTATATCCTTTTTAGAGCTTGGAGACCAAACCACTGCTACACATTCCAGCCTTGGGTGTATCATGCTTGTGATGATTTTTTTCATCATATCTTTGTCCATGTATTGAAATGTCACTCTTATATTAGTCAACATTTTATATGATAATCCAAATATCTTTCATATGTGTTTTTTGGGGCTCAGATTTTCCTATATGATCACTCCCAGATCTTTTTCCTCTTTAGTGTTCATTATTTGCTCCTCTCCCATCAAATAGTTCCATACTGTTCTTCTTTTACTCTTTCCTAGTTCCATTATGTGACATTTCTTGGCATTAAACTCCAATTTCCACTTCCTGCTGCATTCATAGATCTTGTTTATATCTTCCTGTAACAGCAGACAGTCCCCTCCGGTTTTGATAACTAAGCAGCTTTGCATCATCAGCAAATAAATTCATATACCATATTTTACGGCTTATAAGACGCACTTTTTTTCCTAAAAAATATCCTGAAAAATACTAGTGCGTCTTCCAAGATTGTATTGTAAGGCAGCATCCAACCTCAAGTGAGCTTGGACACTTGACAGATAGCGACCTGGATTTGTATGTTGAGTCATCACATTATGATGTTAGCTTAACCCTAAAGCGGCCTTTCATCTACAACATCCACAGGACCGGCACCTCAGCACCAAACACCGAAAATAGCCTATATTCACACACTTGATTCTGCTGAACTACAATGCAATAACAAATTACTTTGTCGTCATAGTCATCATCAACTCTTCTTCTTTTTAGTTATTCATAAAACGTTTCTATGTGCTGTGGTTTTGGAGAAATATTGAGTTGAAGAAGACTTTTATTACACTCTTCCCGCTCTCTTCTTTCGCTTGTGTGGCCTTGACTAGTCTAATCATGCCCCATGCTCTAATTCTTATATATAGTCAATACTCTAAGCTTTCTCTATGTAATCATCAACAGCACTGTCCTCACAGTAGATGTAAAAGGATCATTCTTCTGAAGCTGCTTCAGGTGTTGATTGAGCAAAATCAGAATCATTTGTACTTGTATCTGTATCTTCACTACCTTCATTCTCTATGCTCACTCACTTAGTTCAAGTTCCTCGGGATCACTTGATAAATCACAGTTCTATTGAGTTCTATTCTGCTGTGCTAAGAAGTGAAGCATTGGTGCTTGGGCAGGGGAATATGTCTGCTTGAGGTGCTCTCATCTCATGAAATCACAGTCAGAATCCTGTCACGCCTGTCCATCTAGCCAAGATTCTGAAGCAGTAGCCTAAACATATCTCTCAGTGTTCAATGAATGGTCATCGAAAATTATCGAAAAGTAAGTAAATTTCCACAAAGCTATAACCGCCCAGCCCTTTGGAAGCTATGCCTCCTTTATTAAGTACTATTTAATTTAGCCTTTTATATTATGTAACCTCAGTACTTAGGTGTTACAAGTATTTCCAATACCATAATCCTTCCTGCAGCCTACTCAGTGTGTGGAGAAAACGGGCCGCTCCCTCATCTCATTGCAACACACACATACATGCACACGAATGCACACACATCATGCCAGGTGCCTTTATACCTTTATTAATAGAACATCCAAGTGGCTTACTCATTCAAGCAAGAGTCAAAACTCCACTTGATAAAGCCTATGAAGCACGACTGCAAAATAAAATAAATATAAACTGCAGCACTGACATGTTCGGTTTCGGCGATCGGACAAGTGATTCCGTAATGTAAACAACAGGTCCAAAACATGTCTCCGCCACTAAAACAAGAAGAGATGGACTGTTTCAGTGTGTATATGTATTTACCTATGGTGTTTTTATTTACATAGTTTTAAATTTGTGGTGAGTGCTCCAGCAAATTTGTAATGAGTGGTGAAACAATAGTGTCTTGCAGACTCCTTGCTTCTGATGTTTTTGTGTTCAGTGGTCTATATGGTGAATCTTCTTGTATGAGAATGACTTCTTTTTTCTTGGAAATTTCTTTCAAATATTAGGGTGCGTCTTCCAAGATGCAGCGTCTTGCAAGCCGTAAAATACGGTAACTGTTTACCCTAATGTGAATGTTTACATAAATCTGAAACATAATGAGGGCAACACCGACCCTTGTGACACTCCGCTAGTTACTTTATCCCAAGATGAGTATGTATCTCTGATCAGTTTTCATTTCCCTACCCTTCAAATAATCTCTTCTCCATTCTAGCAAATTTCCTTTCAGTCCTGATATGTTCTCTAGTTTCCAAAGTAGTCTTCCATGAGGGACTTTAACAAAAGCCTTTTTAATATCCAGGTATACTTTGTCCACCCATTCATCACTGTTTTCCAGTCCTGCAATAATTATCGAGTAGAAGCTTTAATAAGTTTGATACACATGACCGCCCTGTCCTGAACCCAAATTGTCTGTTCGATATGACTTGCTCCTCTTCTAGAAATTTAACCCTTTTTTCTTTGATAATTATTTCACACAACTTCCCCAAGACACTTGTAAGTGACACTGGTCTGTAGTTTAGTGGTTCAGTTGCCTCTTTTCCTTTAAATATCGGAATTATGTTGGCTCTCTTCCATTCCAGTGGAACTTTCCCTTCATTTACTGAACTTGTAACTATTTCCCAACTTGGATCCAGTATTTGCTCTTTGCATTCTTTTAATACCCACCCACACCATCTGGCCCCATTGCTTTTCTGACATCCAACTTATCCAATAATCTTCCAATATCCTCTTTGTGCACTGTGATCTCCTGTAATCCTTGGCAATGCAATGTTCTATTAGGTTCTGTGAAATCTTCTGCAGTGAACACCATTTTGAAGCTTTCATTCATTATTTTACACATTTCCTTCTGTTTGCTATGTTTTCCTTCTTTAATTATTTTTCAATTGTTTCCTTGTTCTTTGTTTTACCATTTATAAGTTTTGGTTTGTCTTTGCTTTTATTCACCACATCTTTCTCAAAGTTTCTTTCTTCCTCTCTCCTTACTCTTACATATCAGTTTCTGGCATCCTTGTACTGCCGTCTGTTGTAGTCATTTCTCTGTTTGATGAGTTTCTTCCATGCTTTATCTTTTGCCTTTTTGGCTTGTGTACATCTAGCATTGTACCAAGCATGTATTTTTTTCAACTCTATAAACAGGTACAAATTTTTTTACTCCTTTATTATATTTCTGTAAGAATATGTCACATTTCCCTTGTAATGTCTTTCTGTACATAATGTGTCTCCACTCAATATCAGCAAAATGGATCCTTAATTTTTTAAAAATCCGCTCTTGCATAATTTAACCTCTCTCCTTTGTAGTCATCTCTATAACTTATCCCATCTTCCTCCTGAATGTGCATCTCTAATGTCACATGATCACTTCTTCTCATTGGACTAAGGTATTGTATGATTTGAGGGGGCTCTGGTTTCTTTGTGAGTACTAGGTCAAGCAACGATGGTTCTTCTTCCCCCCTGTACATTGTTGACTCCTCCACCCACTGATCCACTGCATTAACCATAGTCAACTGTAACACTCCCTTCCTCCACTACCCATCATTATCCATTACTTCCATCTCTCTCCAGTTTACTTTTTTGCAGTTTAAGTCTCCAACTAAAAGTATTCTTCTATCTCCTCTTATCATGTCATCTAGGCACTTAATCACCTCTCTTTGCATATCTTTATGTTCTTCAGTTCCCCATGTAATAGTCTTAGGTGGCATACACCTCGGTCCCGCTATAAATGTGTTTGCAATGAACGATTCTCACAATGAACGAATGACCGAAAATATTCAGTCCAAAATTTTCGTTATAATTGAGCACGTTCACTATGAACGAATTGCTTCCGAAAGTGAAGGAAATACGAGGAGTTCTCGCCATGAACAGCGTTTGCCTCGCTATGAACGGAGTTCGCGTCACTTTGAATAGCACTCCTCTCGATGCTCATTCAGACGTCAACAGGCTACCTTGAGGCGTGCATGGGAGAAGCTTACTCCCCACCTGGTTAACAGGGTGGAGGGTGCCCAGAGGTTAACTGACACTGTTGAGCAAGCCGCCACAGAAGCGAGAAGAGTTCCAGGGTTCAATAATGTTACGGTTGAAGAAATAAGAGCTTAATGACAGAAACAGCAGCCAGCTGAAGGAATCATTCAGGAAATTGCTGTAGAAGACAATTTAGTGAAGGAGCCTGCTGTACTACAGGAAGAAGATATGGCTGAGAAACCTTTAACAATGCAACAACTCAGTGCAATTCTTGCTAGTGCTGAAATTTCAAAACACACAGTCCTCGAGGTTGAGCAGTTTAAGTTAAAAAGGGACAAGTTTTGCTTTGACTTAGAAAAACTTATCAGAAGTTACCGAGTCACATGTGGCAAACATTAAAGAAAAAAAAAAAACTTTAATAGATCGCTACATTCGTCAACCCCAGCAAGACCAACCTGAGGTTGTTGAAGTTGATGAACCTCCTCCTAACCTTGAACCTAACCCTGAACCTGTGGCAGGACCCTTTGGTGTTTGCCCTATGTCACTTCCTAGTAACAAGGAGTTTGAAGGATTTATGAGGGATGTGAAGAACAACAGCACTAATCCCCTTCAGCGCCTTTGTTCCCTAGGAGTCACTAATCCCTCATCAAGTGAGAACAGTGAGTGACTCCTACCAAGCCTCGGAACTCTCCCCTGTACATAAATCCCCCTAGAATTAAGGTAATTGACAGCAAAGTTACCCTTTATTACCATTTTCTTTATGTGTGTAATGTATTCCATGTTTAACTCCATTTTTTTCCAAGAAAAACAGGTAAAATGGGGCTGAAAGTTAGGTTTAGGAGAGGGCTGATCGACCAATTAGCCTTTTTCCCATAGGATACATCATTCACTATGAACGAATTCGCTATGAACAACCCCGTTCATCAATCTATTAGACGTTTATAGTGGGACCAAGGTGTACATGTAACTATAATTTTTCTCTTCAATTTCTCTGTTTTGATTGTTACTTCCATTATTTCCACTTTCTCCGCTCCATATTGCACATCGTCCACATGTATATTATCACGAACCATTATTAGCATTCCTCCTCCCCCTTTATCCTTCCTGTCTCTCCTCCAGCTATTATATCCCTCCTCTTTAAAGTTAACATGGATCTACTGCTCTTAATTTTGTTTCAACAATGGACATTACATCCAGCTCTTTTTCTTTTTCAAATAATCCCTAATCTCCAACATACTTGATAACAACCCATCTATATTAGTATAAGTCACTCTTAATTTCTTGTCTCCTCCACGATCTCCTCTTTCTTCTGTAGGTACCACTTCTTTAGTCTAATATCCAGAACCCTCCATTAAAAATTCTTCTTCTCTATCTCTGTCCCTTTCTTGTTTTTTCCTTAGCTTCCCTTCTTAGCACTTTCCCCTTTTCCCTCTCCTCTAGGTTCATATCTCTTTTTATCCATATATCCTTGTGTTCAGTATCATCAGCCAGCTTCCCTTTCCTAGCCATAATTTCCTCTACTGCCACTTAGGATCTCATTCTCACTTTCATTGGTCTCCTACCCCCTTCACTGTATCTTCCTAGTCTGATCACTTCCTCATCCTCCTGGTCTAGTTTTTGTATGCTATCTTGAACTTGTTTGATAACAATTTTGGCCAATTCTCTCTCTTCATGTTCTCTTATGAATTTATTTGGATTTTTCTTTTTCTTCATCCCAAAAATCGCAAAGCTTTTTCTCTTATCCACTGTATTCCGTACCAGGTCTTCTTTCTCTTCAATTACTTGAATTACAACAACTTTCGTGTTTTCCTGAATTTGTCTCTTTGCAACCTCCGAAAATTTTACTTTTTCCTCTTCCTGTTCCTGCTTCCATTCATTTCGTAGTCCCTTCAGCTTGTTTTCAGCCAAATCCACCTTCCATCCTATCCACAATCCTATACTGCACTTTAACCTGTAAGCTCCTCAAGGAGTTTTCGTAGTCTTGGCATGTGGCTTTTAGTGCGTCATTTTGTTTCTTTATTTCTTGTATCTCTTCTTTTAATCCCTGATTTATTACACTGACCTTCATACATTCTACCAATCTCAATTTCAGCTCTGTCTTTTCCGTTGTCAGTCTATCCTGTTTGTCCATTAGACTCGACATCACTTCCTTCATGTACTTTAACTCCCTTTTTACGTTGATCAACCTTCTCATACCCTTTTTACGTTGCTCAACCTTCTCATACTACCTCTTTCATCTCTAAATCCAGAAAAATTCTTGTCCATAATACTGTTAGTTAGTTTCCTTAGCCCAATAGGAGTTTCAGTGCACCATTGGTTTTCACACGATGGCGTATGTTTTGATTCAGTCATACGTCTAGCAGCACTACTCTCTTCCATCTTTCTCTCATCCTTCTTTCCGCATGTACAATACAATACTTGTTTAATATGGAGACAGGAGAACCTATGGCCCCCTTCCCCCCTGTACATACATCTAGGCCAGTCTCCAGCTCTTGTAGCTTTTCCCTGCAAGCTGCTCTGATACGTCCGGCGGCCCAATGTCTACACAGTGTGTGTGTGTATTTACCTATTTGTATTTATCTATTTGTGTATCACAGGGTCCGAGCTAAGCTCTCTGTGTCCTGTCTCCCTGTCCATTCCTGTCATATCTCTCTTTCATCTGATTGACACACACTGCATCAACGACATCACTGCTCAGTTTATTCCACTTATCAATGCTACGATGTGGGAAACTGTATTTTCTCACATCATTTAGACAGATGTCTTTTATTAGCTTTTTTCCATGTCCTCGGAGATGATTACTTGTGGTCACCTTTATCAACTCTCTGTCCAGTATGTCAATCTTGTTCACCAATTTATACATAGTTATCATGTTTCCTCTTGTTCTTCTCTCTTCTAATGTGGTCAGCCCCAGCTTCCTCAGTCTTTCCTCATAGTCTAACTCCCTGAGTCCTGGTACCATCCTTGTTGCCAGCCTCTGTACCCTTTCTACCTTCTTCACATTTTTCTTCATATGTGGTGACCAGACACAAGCTGCATATTCTAACTGGGGTCTTATTAAGGTACATAATATCTTCTTCATCATTCCTTCATCTAGGTAGTGGAATGCAAGGCCAATATTTTGAAGCATGTTATATGTTTTCAAAAAAATCTTGTTAATGTGTTTCTCCGGTGACAAAGTGTTTTGCACGGTTACTCCTAAGTCTTTCTCCTCATTGGTCTCTTTAATTTTCTCATCACCCAGCCTGTAATCCCAGTTTGGTCTGTATCTACTTCTTCCCATTTTCATAACATGGGTCTTGTCTATATTAAATTCCATCTGCCACTCCTTACTCCACTCATATATTTTATCAAGATCTTCCTGTAACTTGTTACAATCTTCCACATTCTTTACTCTCCTCATAATTTTAGTATCGTCTGCAAACATGTTCATGTAACTGTCAATTCCTACTGGCATATCATTAACATAAATCAAAAACATGATGGGACCAAGCACTGACCCTTGTGGAACTCCACTGGTTACCTTCTTCCACTCGGACTTCCTTCCTCTCACCACTGTTCTCATTTCTCTTCCCACTAAGTAATTTTCCATCCATTTTGCTAGTTTATCATTTACTCCTCCAATCTTCTTTAGTTTCCACATCAGTCTATTGTGTGGTACTTTATCAAAGGCCTTTCTCAAGTCCAGGTAGATAGCATCCACCCATCCCTCTCTATGTTGTAGTATGTCAGTCACTCTTGAATAAAAACATAATAAATTGGATACACACGATCTTCCTTTTCTGAAACCAAACTGTCTTTCACTCAGAATGTTTTCACTTTCTAGATACTCACTCCACTTAGCTTTAATTACTTCTTCACATACCTTGCACAATATACTAGTCAACGATACTGGTCTATAATTTAGCGGTTCCATTCTACTACCATTCTTATATATAGGCACAATGTCAGCTCTTTTCCACTCTTTCGGGACTAATCCTGTTCGTATGGAGGTTTCCACAATATCAAATATGGGGTTCAACAATTGATCCTTACATTCATTTAGCAACCTCCCAGATATGCCATCAGGCCCCATTGATTTATTAATATCCAGATTGCTTATAATTTTCCTTACATCTTCCTTAGTAACCATGATGTCCTGCATTTGCTTTATTTCCGTAGGCCTTCCTCCCATAAAATGCTCCTCCTTTGTAAACACTTTGCAAAAGTTGTCGTTCAAAATTTCAGCTATATCTCCAGCATCCTCATATACTTCTTCCCGTTTTTACCTTTTCTATTGCCTCCCTTATATTTAGTTTTCCATTTATGAATTTGTAAAACATTTTTGGGTCACTATCACAGTTTTCCACCACCCTCTGTTCATATTCCTTCTGTGCTGTTCTCCTTACTTCAACATATCTATTCCTTGCTGTTTTGTAAACTTCTCTTGATAATACATCACTGTTTTTCTTAAGTTTCTTCCATGCCTTTTCTTTGTTCTTTTTTGCTTCTTCACAATTTCTATTAAACCACTGTTTATTATTTAAAGTCCTCTTTCTGTAATATGGCACAAACTTTTTCACAGCAGAGTTATACAAATCCATAAATTTATCGTATTTCAATTGCATATCCCTTTCCTGGTATACCACGGACCAGTCAATTTCATTAAAGAACTCCCTTATATGGTTATAATTTGCCCTAATATAATTTAATTTTTCCTCCCTGCGTTCCACAATCTTATTCGTGCTTAATTCCATATCCAGCTCAAAGCTTAGGACATCATGATAGCTTCTCCCCAAGGGACATTTATGTTCAATTTCCTCTTTTAGAGAGATGCCCCTGGTAAATACCAAATCCAACCTTGCTGCAACATCTTGTCCCCTGCACCTTGTTGATGATCTCACCCACTGTGTCATCAAGTTATTTGTTGCTACCTTTAACAATTCCTCTGCCCACTCACCACCGTTCACCACTTTGTAGTCTTCGTAGTGTGTGTGTGTGTGTGTGTGTGTGTGTGTGTGTGTGTGTGTGTGTGTGTGTGTGTGTGTGTGTGTGTGTGTGTGAACAGGGTGTCTTGAGAGAAAAGTTACATGATCTCACAAATTAATGATAAAGTTCATCAGTCAGAAATATTGTATGGTCAAATGCTACTGATAGCAGACAGCAAGTTTCTGAAGTTATAGGACACTTCAACATGAATAAACATCAATGTCAAGTGGCTACACACAGTACATCCACCTGATCACTGTTGCCACATGGTGTTCATTAAGTTTTAGTGATTACTTGCTGCAACACTATGCAGCTTTCTTGAATTTAATGATACCTTGATATATAGCCAAGTAACATCCTCAGATACAAAAAAGATAAATAAATAGACAATACAACCAGAAACAAAATACAGTGTAATATTAATAATTCAAATCTTTGTATTTTAGATATCTGATACATTCAATGTTCTCTAGACTCAGACGCCTATTGGATTAATATTTGACTAGTTACATCAATTTAAAACAAACAACACAAAAAATTACCGCTGCAAAGGCTGAGGTTCTTGACTGGTCTAGTGAGTGGCACTGGCTTGTCACGCAGGGCGGGCCCTGGCGAGGCTCAAACATGCTGATAGGGCGAACAGGACCTCGAGTGCGCACATTCATCTGCCAATAAAGACTCCAGTATAGAATTTTCAAGACTGTCAGTGAGTTACCCACACAAACACTCATTTCTGGTAGTAAGCAATAACTGAAACAACACATCTTGCTTTCCTGTACCTGTGGATCAGCATCGCCATTATACAGGCTGTGAGGATAATAATTCAAGAGTGGGGGAGTCGAGTGAGAAGACTGGCCCATACTGCCACTGCTGTACAGGGAACGAAGGCTCTTGTTCTCTTCTCGCAAGTTTTGCACCTGAGAGAAGAATCCACTTTTGACAGTTCCTGTCAACCACTTTTGCAATTATTGCAAATATTATTGCTACAACTATAAAAGAAAATATTATAAGCACTGTTCATTCCTCAATTAACACATTTATAGACCAAAGCTTGTGTTAGTACTTACAGTTGAGCACAGTTCATCTAACTGTGAGCGCATGTGAGCATTGTTGTTCTGCAGCTCCTGGATCCGCGCCTCACTGCTCTCTAATTTTTCTTTCATTTCCAGGTAGGTGTCCAGGGCCACCCCTGACTCCATCTCACCTCTCATCTCATGCTGCTTCAGCTAAGGACACCAAAAACAGAGAAAATTATTGAAGCAATAATGATGGAAAAAAATATACAGTTAGAGGAAATTTATGAAGATTAATATGTGTGTATATAGGTACACAGAAACACCTACAATGCAGGTCAACATTTCCTGCCATCATGAAAACTAAGGTTAACTCATATGTAAACAGAGCCCATCTCCCTTCTAGATTAATGATTATGATCATGATAACTTCACATGTTGGCAAAGGGTCTTTACCACTACTACAGAAGATACCGAAGAATTATGTATACATAAAAGTCTGTAATCAAATTATGTTCAAGTATAATACAATCCAATCTTATTAATTTTAATGCCTGTTTCTTGATACTCAGTAAAATTACCATGGCCTAAAAGCCTCCATTTGTTCCTCACCACTTTCAGCTTTTTATCCTTCCAGCAAGTATTCCAACAGCATGTCTTTACAGTCTATGAAGGACTTTCCTTTCACACTCACATCAACTCCACTTTTGTATTTCCTCTTTATCATCTTACTTCCTACCTAACTCTCCACATGATCAAACCAGTCACACATCTTAAAACACAAATAAAGGTAACTTAGTTTTCCTATTATGTAAGAGCAATTGATGGTGACTTCAATAGCCAATGCATAAAAAACTAAATGTTATTCTCATTACAAATCAATGACAATGTACATCATAAGAGCAATAAAATAATAAAGACAAAAATATGATCCTAAGAAAAACTTCTCCTTGCTCATAAAACTCATTAACATAGAAACCCAAAACCTGAATCCTACAGGTGATGACAATGGCAGCAAAGCATTCAGCTTACCCTGCTCACTTACCTAACTACAGGAAATGACTGTACTAAGTCATTCACATTGAACTCAAATCAATCAAATCTTCATCCTTCAGTGCTTATACTGTAAAGTAACAATGTAAAGGTTTCAGAGACAGAGGAAGGCAGAACAAGGAAGTAAGAGCAAGAGCAGGAGAGAGGAAGAGAAGTCAGACTGTGTTGACTTGTGAGCAGAATAGATAATCAGGTTGATGGCTCAAACCAAATAACCTTGGGCATTCCCACCCAACCCCTGCCCCTGACCCTGCCCCTACCAGCTCACATTTCCCCTCAAGTGCTGTTGCTATGAGAAAACAAATGCATGTAAGTATAGAGATGACAAACAGGCAAAGTGTTAAAAAATTTGTAATAATGATAGTTAAGTGAAAAAATATTGTGTATCATTATTTTTTAACTTAGACTTCAGTTTCAATAATAGCAAAAAAAGATAATTTTCATGAAAAAAGCTTCTAATAGCATCTCTTTCACACATATACTCCTTCACCCTTCCTTTCCACTATCAAACTGAATCTATAACATGAAACATCAATATCAATTTCTATTCAACATGCAACTTCCTGCATATGCAAGGTGACATCCTAGACAAAATCATTCCTGAAGAATATAAGGTAAGCAAATACAATGTGCAGAAAATATCATCTTACAACCAAGCAATAATTATCATATTATCAATAAAACAAAAAAGCAAACCAAACATTTCCCACTAAATAAACATGTCTATTTATAGTTTGTGCCAAATCATACAGCAAGCTGTGTCTCAACTTTCTGGGAAAGACGAAATAAAAGCAAAGAATCCATGGCCCCAATCTACCCTTCCTTTATTGCCACAGTGCACATTCAGTTCAATTTTCCTGTACTGATGTATGCATGCAATGGATCCTAATGTTGCCCATCTGAAAGTGTTCTTGCAATTTACAGACGCACAGACACACAGACACACCCATGTTCAAACATCCACACAACAGCAGCAGTACTGACCAGCTCAGCCTTTAGCTGGCGCTGGCTCTTCTGCTCCTCCAGGATCTTCTTCTGCTGGTTGAGCTTCTCCACCTGTTCCACATAGGTGTAGTCATCTTCCGAGGCCACTGAGTCATAGAGGGGCTCCCCATCATCAGTCATCTCACCCTTGTTGTTGTTGTTGGTGGAGGGCTTGTAGGTGGTGAGGGCCGGTGCAGAGGAGGTGTCAGAGGCTGTGGCAGCAGAGGCAGCGGTGCAAGGAGAGTCAGTGAGGAGAGCAGAGATGGAGGTAGTGCCAGAGGATGAGTCTGTGGTGGAGGTAATGGCACTGATGCTAGAAGACTGAGAGGCAACAGAGCTGGGGGTAGGTCTGGGATGGGGAGAGTGAGGTGGGTCCTTGGGTGTGAGAGGAGGGGGACAGTTAATAGTCATGGAAGAGGCTGGGGAAGTCATTAGCCGGGCATTAAGGCTCATGATGTTGTTGTTGTTGGGGAGGTTTACTTTGGGGGAGTTAGGTTGTGTCAACGTCACGTCACCGAAGTCTAGAAAGAGAAAAAAGAGAGAAAAGAAACTGGTTAATGCAATGTTGCTTACAACATGCTGAAAACAATGCACTGTAAAATGCCTGAAGACAACTGAAGGACTGACATACACACAACAAAGCCAAACACTAACTCCCAAAACACCCATCACCTGCAACACTATGTGGACAGTATAGAGAGAGGATGAAGAGTGAAACATTATTATTTGTCTTTAAAATAAAGAATGCATATAATTTTTGAGTAGTTTGTGTCCTTATAATTAACATGACTTTACATATATTGAAAGTTATATTTGTGTACTGTATAAAACAGACAGTAGGCACTAATATATGTACAATTAATACACATTTAGTTAAAGAGCAGGGACATGTTAAGGTTAACAGGAGGGGCTACCAGTTAGGTGCAAACAGTGTGTTATCATTCCCTCTGTATTCACTGCAATTTACAATCTTCTTTTGTTTTTCTTTTATAATTGAACATTTTGCTTTCCTCTACATTAGCTATGTAGCCTCTAGGCAGATTCTCTAGCTCTCCCCAGATGGAGGCATGCTGGATGTTGGCTGCCACATTCCTGGCACATGTGGTGCAAGGTTCAAGGATTGGATTGTTGCAAGGATCAGCAGGCCAGCTGTCCAGGGCATTAGGAGGAGGAGACTTTACAGGAGGGGTCGGGAAAGGGTTTCTGAACGAGGCCTGCCGACTCAGGGTGGAAGTTTTCCTTGTGACTGGCTTGCTGTGGGCTCCTGGAGGTTTGGGAGGTTTGCCTGTAGGGCTCTTCTTTTCCTGAGATGCTTTTTTCTTGCTATTAGAGTTTTTTGCACTCAGGGAAGAACGGTCAAAGAATTCCAGCTTACGGCTATCAACATTCCATGAAGAGCTTGGCAAAATTTTATTGATTTGGTCAGGTCTCACATAGCTCCTAGACACCTGATTCCTGCGAGGCAGCTCGGGGGTGCTGGGCTGGGAGCGGGAAAACACCTTGGTGAGGCTCTGGCGATGCTGAGCTGCATACTTTAGAGGCATGGTGAGTGTGCGAACCAGCAGGGACCGGGCACCTCCTGTCCCTGGCTTTGAGGAAGTGGATGAGGAGGAAGAAGAAGAAATGGGAGGCAGAGCCAAGGCAGAAGTTTTCAGTTTCTGGTTTGCATCTTCGTCCTGTCCAACTTTTGGGTTGAGGAGTTTCTCTTTAATAGATTTAGATAGCTGGGCTGCAAACTGACAAGTAGATGGGTCATACACCTCATCATAGTCTGCATATTGGTCTTCATCAGAGAAGTCACTGTTACTACTGAAACCACTCGAGTATTTACGTTCAGGGAACTTTATACTTTCTGAGTCGACATTTTCTTGCCTACCACTCATGAGCACTTTGGAATTCTGTCCATGAGGCACAAATCCTGGCCAATGACCCATTCGTAGATCTCTGGCATGGCTGTCACCCCTGGGATTGTGTGAAATACCAGAGCCATCATCATGCTCAGTATCATCACCTTCAACACTCTCCACATCAGCATCTGCCCCACACACACCCACACCATCAAGGGAGTCCCGCTCAAAACTGCCATCACCAAGATCATCAAGGGAACCATTCACTTCATCATAAGAGCGATACAGAGGGTTGTTTTGGGTGAGAGAGACAGCCCAACAGCCATCACCATTAGTGGAAGATGCAACAGGAGAGCAAGCACTATCACTGAAATGGAATGGAGAGAGAGGAGACACACCGCCTAAATTGGAGGAGTCAGAATGGACAGACAGAGAAGGCATGGAGGAGGAATCTTGAGGCTGAAGGGGTAGGGTTGGAGGAGAGGAAGAGGCGAGTGAGGGGTCGTGTGCCCGGGCAGCCCTCCGCACACCTGGGGTTACTGCCAGCAGAAAGAAAGAGCCAAATATGAGGGAAATATCATGAAAGTTTCTTATCAAACATATGGTAATAAAGCAACCAAAGACTATATCATATATACTTCAGTCTTAGAAGTGAACAGAGCTACTCAAAGCTACTCATGCAATTCTTAACTATTCACTCAAAGGTACATACACTCATCAAAATATTCTCATTCTAAATCATACAATCATAAGTAAAAAAAATAATTTAAATAAAAATTCAAAAAGCTACTAAAGGCATCTACTAACTCAACAAAATCTAACACGTTACTTATCCTCTCAGTGTCTCAAGACAAAGAAATCATGTCATGTCAATTATGCTATGGATGTTTGAAAAGGAAATACAAAAAGCAGAAGGCAAAATCAAGGCAAAAGACAATAAATCATTGAGTGCTGATATAGAAATCACAAAATAAAAAAAATGAGGTCAAATAAAACCAAATTAATAGATTAAACAATAAGATTCAAGTAATAAGATAATGATGATACAGCCAAATGGGACTCCATAGGGTCTCAGTATGCAGACTGTTATGAAAGTCTCAGTATTTTGTGGTGGTGGTCAAAACAAGCACTTAGGACTATGACAAGTGACAGCAGATACATTAACAAAGCTCAAGGTCTTCCTGGCCAACCCACATAATCTTTAATCAGTGAAAGCAAAGCAAGGGAGACAAATGGAGCAGTGATGAAGAGAGTCTACATACAGGAAGGTGACTGCTCACATTTTTGACTGATGGAAATGTACACACCACTCCCTACTTGATGAAGCAGCCTTACTTATAGCTAAAGTGACATGTCAACTCAAGAGATCTTAACAGGTATACATTATCGGCCAGAAAACGAGTGATGTGTAATTTAAGCTACACCTTTTTCCCCAACCCCACTTCCTCCTTGTTTACACATTTCCCATACTTATTTCCTCCATCTAAGCCCCCGATTCTCTCTCTCTCTCTCTCTCTCTCTCTCTCTCTCTCTCTCTCTCTCTGGTAATTTAGACTTCTTGGACATAAATGTTCATGATTACTTTATTAAATTGTAATGGCAGGACAGCTTTCCCTTACTCTCCAGTAACTAGTCTGTACACCCAAGAGAATAATGACCTCTCACTAAAACTTCTTCCATACATCAAGCTGTGTGTGTGTGTGTGTGTGTGTGTGTGTTAAAGGGTTATCACACTGGCCTATGATACATGGAACAAGGAACTTCCGCTCCGGATAGCTGGAACTTTTCCAAGATTAATGGAGCAAAGTTGGGACGGCTACATATACATTCCAGTTCTTCATATGCTATCCCAATGAAAAAATAAACACAAGATATGTAATAAAGCCCTATCATTTAAACTAATAAGAACGGGCCTAAATTTTTCATATTGGAATATTAAATAATATTTCATCAATCTAAAAAGATGAAATATATGCATATCATGTCGATAGTTTGGGCTCATGACAACCATCCCCGACTCCAAAAGTTGCCGTTGCACACCTCTCAGTTCTTCCCTAGTTTCCTTTTCTTCTTTTTCTCCAATAACTAGAAGTACAAATGCAATTCCAGAATGAAGCAAAGGTTGAGATATAAGCGGCATGGTTTTGTTCTGGTTTGTTTGGATAAGGCTTGGTCTTGGTTGCTGGGCCATTTGCCTAGCATACCAAGAACGCAGGTAGCTTGTGTATATAATGTTCCTAGTTCCGCACCCAGAACCATGGCCCAGGTTCCACGTATTATAGGCTAGTGTAATAATCCCTTTATACCTGTCCTGAATGTGTAGGAGGGAGAGAGAGAGAGAGAGAGAGAGAGAGAGAGAGAGAGAGAGAGAGAGAGAGAGAGAGAGAGAGAGAGAGAGAGAGAGAGAGAGAGAGAGAGAGAGAGAGAGAGAGAGAGAGAGAGAGAGAGAGAGAGAGAGAGAGAGAGAGAGAGAGAGAGAGAGAGAGAGAGAGAGAGAGAGAGAGAGAGAGAGAGAGAGAGAGAGAGAGAGAGAGAGAGAGAGAGAGAGAGAGAGAGAGAGAGAGAGAGAGAGAGAGAGAGAGAGAGAGAGAGAGAGAGAGAGAGAGAGAGAGAGAGAGAGAGAAGATGAAGGTATGAGAAGCACTGAGGTTGGGAGGAGGAACAGGGGAGGGGTGTGGAGGTAGGAATATGATACATGTCAGAAGCAGGTTTAGACAAAGACAGTTGCTATGAAAAAAGGATAACAGATGTAACTTTTGCTAGAATTATAGATAGGAAAACTTTTTCATCATATAAAGAGCCAACAGTATAATACTTCAGATTTTCCATGGTGTTCCAGCAGTCTTCATCTGTGATGGAAGGCAGTTTTGTCAAGTGAAATGTCATTACTAGTGTGTAAAAAGTAAACCTCCAGTCACCTTAGTACAGAATCAGCTTCCTTTTTTAATAACATAAGTCATCAGTGAACCAATTCAGTTTTCCAGTTCAGTCTTTAGCAACAAGATTCACAAGCTTTACAAACTGGCCACCATTCCCAACTACCAGCAAGTGATTGTCAGGGGAACCAGACCACACACCAGCCTGTTAATTATACCAGGACACATGTGGCACAGGGCATAATGAAGCACAAGCGACACCCAAGACTCTGCAAATTTTAAGTTCAGCATAGCAAAGAGTCATCCAATAAAGATATGGTATACATACATCACTTAGGACCTTTCTATTCAATAAATCTTTAGTTGAACAAGTCTCAAAAGTTCCATAATGATGTGGATGGCAGGTTTCTGATAGCACATAAGAGTATTTACTTCTCCAAAGGATAATTATGTCCCAGTAATTCTTGCTGGTATTCAAAATTTAATTGCACAGTAGTACTATATAGACTACCACACTAAACACTACCTAGTACAGATATATATCATTAGATAAATATCTGGCTGCCCAAATATACGTTCAAGAATGCTTTTATAACAATACCTTTGTCTTTGGGGGTGGGAAGTGGAGATGGAATGCCTGACTGCCGCCTTTTCGCCTCAGAGAGAATGTCAATAATCAGTGTTGCAAATTCTCGTGCATTGAATCTGTAAAGCAATTATTTCAAAATAATAACAGGAAATAAACAAAAAAAAATTTTTCATTTTCCACGATATAAACTTAATCCTCTGCTATTGTGCCTTCCGCTATTGCACTTACTGCTATGGCACATACTTAAAAAGTTGTACGTACTTCTATATCACGCACAAAGTGACAGCAATCATGCATCCGTCATTCAAAAACTTCTAGGTTATGACATCACATGATAGTTGAATTTCTCTATATATTTTTATTGAAAAACAGTTCTTCACATATTTCCCCAATCTACACATTCACCTTAGCTCCTAATCAGGAAATCAAGAAAAAAAAATAATTTCTTGTGTATTTAAGCATATACTGTTGAAAGCAGTCTAGTAGCACATCACACAAGCAGAAAACATTTACCTTTCCTTGCGCTCTTCAGTTAGTCTTCATGCTGGTGCCAGACACTTACCATTTTTTCCCGTAGATGGTGGCCCAGAAGTCCTTGCTGCTGTTCTATTGCCATGCTCCTTGGCATAATCTACCACTTGTAGTTTGTAGGAGACTGTGTAGCTTAATCTTTTTCCTCCAGCTGCCATGATGATGAGGGTGTTGATGTGTTTTGTTATGATTATGAACTTGGTGTTACTCCTCACTGCTAGATGGCATTGAGTCAGAGTGGTGTTATTTATAAACATGCATCACAGCCTCACAGGTTATATTACTTTAATTTTTCCAATAATGATAAATTATCATTACCAGTATTATCACTTTGGAAAATATCATTACCTGTATTATCACTTTAAAAATAAATTATTGGAAAAATGAAAGCAATATAACCTGTGAGGCTGTGATGCATGTTTATAAATAACACCACTCTGACTCAATGCCATCTAGCAGTGAGGAGTAACACCAAGTTCATAATCATAACAAAACACATCAACACCCTCATCATTATGGCAGCTGGAGGAAAAAGAATAAGCTACACAGTCTCCTACAAACTACAAGTGGTAGATTATGCCAAGGAGCATGGCAATAGAACAGCAGCAAGGACTTCTGGGCCACCATCTACGGGAAAAAATGGTAAGTGTCTGGCACCAGCATGAAGACTAACTGAAGAGCGCAAGGAAAGGTAAATGTTTTCTGCTTGTGTGATGTGCTACTAGACTGCTTTCAACAGTAAATGCTTAAATACACTAAAAACTTTTTTCCTGAATTTGGCTTGCTGAAATGGGTGTGCATCTTATATACTCATGTGTCCTATATGCCATCAAATATGCTAAATAAAAATGCTTCAAAATGTATGTTGTTATCATGATACTTGATTAGGCAAGTTTTTCTTATACTGTATCATTTCTTCATTTTTATATTATAATATGGTATAAAACAGGGCAAAAAGTTACAAAAATGATGGCTTGAAGGTTATAGTGTCAATTTGAATTAATACCATTGCTTCTTCACTTTGGCTATCACAATTTTGGCTGTTGTGCAGTGACAGATGCACCAATTAGGTGCGATAGCAGAGGGTTGAGTGTAGCAACCTTTCAGTCATCCTGTTTGTCTTACAACAGCTACTACTGTGGTGCCTTGCAAGAACAGACACTTTGGGAGGGGTTGTCCATTACCACGAATTGTCCATTACTGAGAACGATTTATCTGTGAGACCCTTAAACAGCCTCTTTACCTTTTTTGGTAGTTTATTCTCTTTTTAATAATGCAAAAAATCAGTCATGACTCTCTCTCTCTCTCTCTCTCTCTCAGTGTGGCAGTGTCCTTATCCTTGCTTGCCCAACAACATTCAAACAGAAATACACAACTGGCCACAGGTCCAACCAACCCAGGAAAATGAGGAGTTTTCAGAACTACTGGTTGTCACCAGGTGGCAGCACAGTGTCTCATTCCCTCTCACAGCAGTAATATAGAACATACCTGCAGTGCCATTCTATAAACACAGAGATGCAATAATTCATTATAACATATTTTTCTACATAATTCCTTCAAAGTAGTAACACAGGCAAAATCAAACCCTATTCATGAACAAATGTATATAGGTTGATCTTCTCGTGAATTGGCATTGAGGTTTGTTTGGTCATCTCCACATTTCCAAAAGAGTACACCCTTGATTGAAAATATATTAATCCAGTCGACAGTAAACATGAAAACAACATGTCAGTGCCACTTGAAGTTCAAACCACACAGGTCAGCTTACTAGTATATGGAAACAATTCTAATTAAGAATAGGTAACTCAAGTATCCTGGTGAGTGTTGCTGTCTAACCAAACCTAGGCTGGCCACCTGTTTAACTTAACTGTTGGACAAATAGTTAATTCCTGTTGTAATGTCCATGTCACTACGCCATGAGGAGGAGAAAAGTTTCACATATTTCTCTCTCCTCACTCTGCAGCTGTGCAGTGATATGTTTAGTTTTTGCTTGATTGTTTTGTTGTGTCTTGATCTTGATGAAAACGATGCTAAAATTCCCACAAAAATAACTATACCCATATATCACGATGTTACTGAGTAAGCTGGGTCATACTATACAGTACAGTTACAGATTCCACCTTTTTCATTGTCCACATCAATAGATTTTAGACATGTAGTATGCTGCATTTAAGATATTGATGACAGTATTACAAGATAATCACAAAAGAACGTTTTTTTTTACTATCTTCTCCCAAAATTATCCATACAGGATATTTAAAAGTAGATACAGAATTTTTTTTTTTTTTTTTCGGTAAGACCTACAGCGCCTGTAGGCACACTTGAAGAGTGTATGGGAAGCACTGTTCTGCTTCTGCCCATTAGTGGCACATGCAATTTTATTTATAGTGGTACCCATATTAAGACCCGTATCACCCCCAAAAGCTCATCTTGGGGGTAACCACCTAGAATCTGGGTATCATGGTGACATGTAGGTAGCTTTATACCACTCGACAAATAGTAAAGTGTTTAAGGCTGTACGTGGTGGGATTCGAACCTATGCATGGACATCTGCCCGATCCCATGCTCACTACCTTATCCACTATGCCACCACCTCCCTGAACAGTATCATCATAATCAATGTGCTATGCATCTGGATGTGCCTGGGATTTAATATAACAATAATTTAGCTCATGTGAGCAAGGGACAAGTAGTAGCGGTGACATCTGGAGGATTAGTTCTGAAAACTCCCCATTTGCCATGAGTGTCACTACAGGCAAGTAGTTGCCACTCTCCCACTTATTACAAGTTTTGTAAATACAGAGATCCTATTTTAGTGTGCACCTCAGTTAATGTGTTTCCTGCTTTATACACACCCTCAATTTGTTTCTATCACTCGTACAATGCCAAGAATTTCCCACTTAATGCGCACTTGCTGAAAGAAACTTTCATTTGAGAACAAAATATATTTACTATAAAATTATTCTTTTCTGCCAAAAACCAATAAAATAAATTCTAACAAATTTAGAAATGGTATTTTAACAACAAAAATAATAGTTAAATGCCAAAATATACAAAATAACATTACGTAACAAAGAACCATTGAGACAGTTTAATGCCGTCATTATGTTTTGGTCCAGCCAGGTTGCTCCAGCTTGCCTGAGTTACGGTTTCGTATTTCATGTTTGCTAAGCATTATGATATTTTTTACCTTTGTAGGTTGGTGATACGTAATATTTGTGATCTTTTTAAGTTTGTGAATATGGGTCCTCCCAAAAATACAAAAGAGAATGGTATTACAGGTATAGCTTATCAATAAATGTAAAATATTTTCGCTTCAAGAGAAACTAGACATCATAGCCAAGGTTGAGGCAGGTGAGAAGCTCTGTGAAGTAGACAGATTTTACTCTATTAACGAGTTTACAGTGTGTAACATGGTGAAATGTAAAGATGCCATAAAGAACGCAGTGCAGGAATGATCCCCTTATGGGGGATTCTCAGTGGTCAGTCATGGTTGGTCCCAGTCCCAATCTTATTTATAACATAAGATTCTATTATTTGGTTAGTACATTTTTTTATATATGTGCACATTTTCTTAGTCCCTTTTAAGGGAGGACCCCTGTAGTAGACCAACAAATTGAGTTACAAGGTCTCTAGCATGCCTTTTTTTGGCTTATTTATCGTGTCATGTGTGTATTCATCCGCACAACAATTCAGGAACCTATGGATTCGCGAAAAAATGCCATTGTGGTCCAAAAAAATTGGTTAGTGTCTGACTAGTTTGTTACTAAGTGAAATCCATTACTGCAAGGTCACTGAGATCACGAGGCATCACTGTAATGTATAACTGCTACATGTCCAAACCATCTCCATGAGATTCCTTAAACCTCTCTTTCTAAGATCTGTCTCACAAAGTACTGCAGTGATCACCAGACTGGGTTGTAATGAGGGCCAGCACTGCCTCACCTTGCCAGCTTCTGCCGCCCTTGGTTCCTGGTGGAGGAGTAGTCTGGATTGACTGGGAGGAAAGGCACAGTGCAACGGTCACTCACCAGTGCACTCTGGTTTTGCAGGGAGAGCCAAATGCTGTCTGTCTCCCGTCTGTCCACCTGTATGGAAGCCAAAATGTACTGGTAAAACACTGACACAGAGGCTACTTTGCTCTACAGCCTGAAGGCTTCAAGTTAAATGGTTTAGTGGAAGTACAGTACTCACTTTAATACTACTTCAAGGTGTCTATTTATCTAATATTACAACAATAGTAGCCAGTAACAATGTTGGTAGACACCATTATACCACAAATTAGGCTGGTGTCCCACTCTCAAAGGACACCAGAGACTGATTCTGTGATGAGTTGTCTGTCCTCTTCCCTGATCATCTCTTACCTCATCATAGACATCACATGCAAGTTCCTCAAACAGATGGTTGGGCAAGGACTGTAGCTTAGCCCTTGCCTCCTTTGCCAGATCAGACTTGTCTAAGGAGTCGGCCATCTCAGGTATTATCCAGTGCTGTCCAGTGCTGTGGTCAGGCTTTCGTCCACTCACATAATATGCAAGTCGGTCTGTCAGCTCATACTGACACTCCAGCAGATGATCAGCCATTTCTGGGTAGTTTGCTTCACTATAGAAGAGATATCCACCATAAGGCTTTGATGGCAATAGTAAAGTATATGACACTGATAATATTACATCAAACACAAGGTTCAATGGTGAACTGTACAGGCAATGGTGACCTGCTATAGTGGGCTGGAGTGTATCCCTGGGGATCAACAGCACCAGGATCAGCTCCATACACAATGAGCAGCTCCACCTGGGACGACTGACCAGCCCGGGCAGCAACATGTAGGGGACAACAGTTCTTTTCCTGTGGATGGCAAAGTAACACTTAAGTTCTTTTACCACAATCCACCAACTCAATTCTGAAACTCCTTAAACATCTAGGAAACTAATTTTTTTAACCTCTCCTAACCTGATTCTCACTTTTAAAATCACTCTTAACAAACCCTTGAAAAAGAGAGTTATACAGAAAGTAGCTCAAACAACTACCTACATGAACAAATGCCATAAACAAAACAATGTCCATGATATTTGATTAACCCCCTTCCTTATTGCAGCCATGCACTGATGTAAACCAAGCATTTGTTTTCGTTTGAACTGGAAGTTGCCACCACATGGGGCCTGAAAAAGGCAAAATCTGCACTCATGGCTTGGTGATACACATCAGTGTATTAGGGTGGTACATACATACCACAGCTGTAATGTGTGGTACCATAAGGTCGCTTCCACATGTGGTACATACATACCAAAAAAATGTCTTGCATTAAGGAAAGGGTTAAAGTCATTTGGCTTCATATTTCATACATAGTTAAAAATCCTAACTTTCATGTTCCTTCCTACAGCTACTATTCCCATGCAGAAATAAAGTAGTGGGCAGTGCCTCTTTTAATACCTTCACCTTAACCTTCTCCCTGTGGTCTCTTTCTGGTATACAACTCACAATCACTACAAGATCCCCTGATTTACATTACTTTACATTAAAATTCTGTTTTTTGTTTTTGTTTTTTTTTCATTAAATGTGTCTCTTTGCTCCTTTGACATGCAATGCATGCACAAACCAGTCAAACCTGCTTCACCTTCACACACTACCCACCTTATGGAAATAGTTGGGGTCTGCTCCTTGAGACAAAAGACGCAAGGAGGTTTCCAGATTGGAGGTTCGTACGCTGGAATGTAGCTGCCGACTCACGTCTGCATCATCCCCATTGTTGTCTTCTCTTGAGGGCCGGTACACAAAGGCCAACATCTGGTGCTTGGCCCGGATAAAGTCGGCCTTGGTTGGACTGAAAAAAGAGCCAGTCATTCTACACCTCTCAACAAATAAAAATAATGCATTGAACTAAAGGCAAACTGGGAAATAAAAAGTTTATCTTATATAAACTACCTTCTAGAATTTATGACTAACAATCAAGAACTTGACTCTAAATATCTACTACTGATGAATTGAAGTTTAATCAAGGAAATGATAACCAGCCCATCAAGGCCTGGCACTGTAACTCCACACACACAATGTTCAGTATACTGACTGGACGGGGTCATTGGACTGGGGCTTGCGTCTTCCTGTCTTGGCAACACTTGGGTCCAGGAGGGTGTGCTCCCAGATGCCATTTGCACCACTGTTGTACAGGGTGTGGACCATCTGGGGAAACAAGAGTACACAAATTCATTCTATATATAACATACATAACCACACTACAGCACCAATACAGAAGATACAGTGTCAACAAAAATTTTTTCTTAAAAAAAAAAAAAAAAAAAAAAAAAAAAAAATAGAATACATTTTGTTTTGAAAAAAATCTAATAAAATAATATATACACACACACACACACACACACACACACACATATATATATATATATATATATATATATATATATATATATATATATATATATATATATATATATACAGTACCCTCCCGAGTTTAGCGCTTGCTTTCTTCTTAAGATATAGCGCCAAACTCGAGGATCGCTAAACTCGGGGTATTGAAAACAATGTAAAAACGCTTATTCATTCTGGCCCGGGACGAAGCTGATTTTTTTCCTCCCCACTTTACTCCCTTATTTCAAAACATTCAGATTTTTCATGTCCTTGTTACGATAAGGGTGAGGGCAGGCAGCGGTGTACAGAACAAGTGGCTTCATTTTACAGTCTCCAGTTGCAATGACTGTAAAAAAAACACTGAAGCATTGCTTACTTTCCTTGTGCCCTCTGGGCTTCCTTTCTTTGGCGATTATGGTTGATTTTAGTTGTTGTTTCCAGTGAAACCCAGTTTCATCGGCGTTGAATATTTGACGGAGATCGTAACCGTCCTCAGTCATCTGTTTCAAGACACCAATGAAACTTTCCACCTCTTCTGTAGATGCGTCTGCTGCTTCACCCAGACATCGTGCCCTCTTGAACGAGTGTCTTTTCATGAACCTTGAGAACCAGCCATTACTAGCAGAGAAAGGTGGAGGATTGTCAATGTTTAACTTACGTGCCACTGCAGCATATATTTCTCTTGCCTTCTGTCTTACCTTACCAGAAGATATGCACACATTTCGGTCATTTTTGTCAACAATATATTTCTTCAAATAGTGTTCTGTTGTTACCATCAACTTGCTTGTAGGATGCGTGATGTGAGCAACTTGAATCACAGAGCTCCCTCGGCGTCTTTCAGGAAACTTTTATTTCCTCACGTTTCGCTCTTATTCCTCTAACAGTAGACTCACTAATGTTGAACAAGTTTCCAACGGCAACAGGTCCCATTCCAGCATCAAGCTTATCCAACACTTCGCCTTTTTCCTTCATGTTTAACAGTCTTTTCTTCTTACCCTGCCTCTCTGGCCTGCTTCCTTTTGCCGAAGTAGGTTTCTTCGAGCCACATGCTGCAGTGCCTCCTTTATTTCCTGACATCACAATTAATTAGCTTGCATATAAGAACTATCAAGATGCTGGTGGAAGAGGGCTAAGGACGCGTGCACACGTGGTCAGCTCAGTCAGCCAACTGCAGGAGTCTTGGGGCAGCATACGTGACGCCGCCCGGAAGTAAACGTGACCGCGACCAATACTTGTCAAAGCAGCACGAAACTCGGGGCGATACAGCGCCAAACTCAGGATGGTAAGAATTTAGGACTAAGCGCCAAACTCGAGGATCGCGAAACTCAGATAGCGCTAAACTCGGGAGGGTACTGTATATATATATATATATATATATATATATATATATATATATATATATATATATATATATATATATATATATATATATATATATTCTTTTTTAGACAGATGAAATTGAATGCTACTACAACTTCTGCATTATTAAGCTTCTGCTGGGTTTTTTTCTATTTGTCGTAGTAATTCTTTCTTTTGAGTGGCAAGTGCTTCAAAGAGCTGTCCAATGTTTGGTTGGACTCTGGCAACATTTCAATACATTCCTTGGGTCATCTTCAAGCTGAGTGAGGATATAGGTGTATTGCCTGTCTTTTTATATGATTGAGACACACCTGTGTCCTCACTCAGCCTGAAGATGATCCAAGGAATATACTGAGATGTTGCCAGAGTCCAACCAAACATTGGACAGCTCTTTGAAGCATTTGCTGCTCAAAAGAAAGAATTAGTAAGACAAATAGAAAAAAAACACAGCAAAAAGCTGAGTAATGCAGAAGTTGCAGTAGCATTCAACCTTGTCTGCCTATAAGAGAATAAACTCTCTGGCTACACACACACGCACACACACACACACACACACACACACACACACACACACACACACACACACACACACACACACACACACAAGTGGAGAGCAGCAAAAAGCAGAGTGCCACAGGGATCAGTATTGGCACCAATACTTTTCCTCATTTATATTAACGACATGCCAGAAGGAGTGAACAGCTACATAAATCTGTTTGCAGATGATACAAAACTGTGCAGAGTTATAAAGCAAAAAGAGGATTGTGAAATACTGCAAGAAGACCTAAATAAGATCTGGGAATGGAGTAAAAAGTGGGAAATGGAATTCAATGTGAACAAAAGCCATGTCATGGAAATGGGAAAGAGTGAAAGACGACCCGTGGGAATCTATAAGATGGGAGATGGAGTAGAACTGGAGAAAGTTAAAAAGGAAAAGGACTTAGGAGTGACGATGGAAGAAAACAATCAACCGGTAAGCCATATTGATAGAATTTTTAGAGAGACATATAATCTGATAAGGAATATTGGAGTAGCATTTCACTACATGGACAAAGAAATGATGAAGAAATTGATAAGTACTATAATAAGACCCAGATTGGAATATGCAGGAGTAGTGTGGATCCCTCATAAAAAGAAACACATAAGGAAGTTGGAGAGACTACAAAAAATGGCTACAAGAATGGTTCCAGAATTTGAAGGGATGACATATGAGGAGAGACTAAAGGCTATGGAACTATCAATCCTGGAACAAAGAAGGGAGAGGAGATCTGATACAAGTTTATAAATTGATCAACAGAATGGACCAAGTGGAAAATGAGAAACTGATCCTGAGAGAAGAATATGACATTCGAAGCACAAGATCGCATAGTAAAAAGCTGAGAAAGGGAAGATGTCCGAGAGATGTTAAAAATATAGTTTCCCGCAAAGATGTATTGAAATGTGGAACAGTTTAAATGAAGAAGTAGTGTCTGCAATGAGTGTGCATACTTTTAAAGTAAGATTGGATAAGTGTAAATATGGAGACGGGGCCACACGAGCATAAAGCCCAGGCCCTGTACAACTACAACTAGGTAAATACACACACACACACACACACACACACACAAACACACACATATGTATATATATATATATATATATATATATATATATATATATATATATATATATATATATATATATATATATATATATATATACAGGTAACTCAATTTACGCAAGATGCGTTCCAAGAGGCATCGAGTATATCAAAATTCGCGTAAAACAAACATTTAATTCTCATAAGAAACAATAGATAATAGGGGGGATGCGGGATGTGGTCCAAAAAATTTGTACAAAATACTCTATTTATTTGGCTAAATTAACATGTTTTTATTATTTACCATTCTAAAGACTAGAAGTGTATTTAAAGTAAAGGGTAAAGCAAGAAATAATAAGAGAAAGCAAAAAAATAATAAGAGAAAACAACAAAAAGAATACGTAAACACAACACTCACTGCGTCACTGCCTTCACCACTCACACCACAGTCAGTCACCATCTTCCTTTGAGCTTTACCACTCTATCAAAAATACACTTTTCAAAAATAACCCCACATGCAGAAGATGAAGGACGTTTTGGGGCCATCTTGGTGAATTATAGGCAGATTGAAGAGATTCCATCTATACTCAGTGCTGGCAGACTGCAAATGAGGCACAAGATGAGCTGAGCTCTCACCTATCGGCCAGTTGTGGAACTCTCTGGCGCGCAGTTTGAAAATACAGATGGGCCAAATCGCGTATAAGCAAACCAATCGCGCAAATTAAATTAATTATAATATTTTTTTCAGTCGCATTATAACAAAAACGCATAAATCAAGCACGCGCAAATCGAGTTACCTGTGTGTGTGTGTGTGTGTGTGTGTATATTGTTATTGTTTCAGTGTCCTTCAAATGCATGTTCAACTTACAGCAAGCTGTATTGAGTTCCATTGTCCCTTCTTGAGTGACTTGACCTGTGAAATGTGTCGGCCCAGGGAGCGGTGTACACTGCAGCACTCGTCACAGATCAGAATGCCTCTGTTGATTGAAGCCCAGCCAGGATCTGAAACCATCACTACAATAAAAACTCAAACTCTGATAATATGAAAATATGATAGTAAATGTCACTTAAAATGCCAATTAACTTTAATCAGCAAAGAGAATACACAGATGGTAAAATGCCAAATTAATTTGCTAACTACCATTTCAAAGGTACACATAATCTAATCCTAAAATCAATTCATCTTCATTATGTCCAGAACAATAATGTAATATATGCTAATGATAATGTAATAATGCTTATACATAATGTGTTAATACATTCAAGCACATGGAGTTTGAATCCTGGCCACGGTCCAAGGGTTTTATATAAATATACATTATATATATATATATATATATATATATATATATATATATATATATATATATATATACATACATACACACACACTCACACTCTGAATAACACAACACAGAAAACATAAGATGTAAAGAAAAAAAATTAGGAAAGCACTGTAAAAAAATCTATATTAAGGCATGGTGTATGGTTGGCTGTGTTTGTAAGTTCATAAATCTACATATTGTAACAGTAATGAGAATCATTTGCACTGTGTGTGGGCGTGGTGCCAAACAGAGAAAGTATTTATGTATGTATGTATGTATGTATGTATGTGAGAGAGAGAGAGAGAGAGAGAGAGAGAGAGAGAGAGAGAGAGAGAGAGAGAAGGGAAGGATGGATGGTGACCGTCACAATGAAATATAACAGAATAAAATATACATTTTTTTTCTTTTTACGAGGGAATTATCAATTCAGCCCTTTGGTGACCAACACACTGGAAGCAGGGCCTCACACTGGAGAAAGGCAGGAGAGGTGAATGAAACGATTGGGTAGTGGGTGGTTAGATGGATGGAAGAACGTCATATATATATAAATAATTAACTGATACATCTAAGCAGTGTGGGTGTCACTAATAAGGAGAAGACAGACGAAATATGAAAAACGGAGGAAAAGTAGAGAAAATTGATTTAGGAGTCGGAGAAGAGTTGATGGATAACACAAGCAAGAAAGAGAAATAAAAAGGATGAAACTTCAGGTTTGTGAGCATCACCAGTGCAAAACATGCGGCATGAAGTGAGAGGAAGCCAAGGATGCTGGCAGGAGAGGCCGAGAGGTGAGAGAAACCATGGGTGGGTGTGCGGGAGGAATGCAGCAGTGGGCCTCACCTGGCGCCCCACAGTCCCCACACACGTCCTGCGTCCCCCTGGGCTTGGTCCTGACCCCTGCCCCTACGCGAGACATCTTGGAGGGTCCCTCATCCTACATTCACAGGCTCAAAACGTCTAAAAGTCCGCGGACGTGAGTGAAAAAACTTATTGCCTCCCCTGTTTTCCTCGCGCTAGAGCGGGTAGGAGGACATTGTTTGGAAAAGTTATCTTCTTCACCGACCAGTGCTGTGCTCAAGGCTTTTTCTCTTCTCACCCTTATTATTTAAATTTATCTGTTCTATTAACTGTGTAGTTAGTGAAACCCTGTATTCCATTTACATAATGTAACCTAAATTTTGTTCTATATAGCTTATTGCTGCTGCTGCTGCTGCTATTCACTGCTTATTTTTCCTTATTTCTAAGCTTATTTCATGAGCTATATTCATAATTTTTCATCATTACCGTAGTTGATAAAAAAAACTGAGTTTCATCTTCTATGTAACAGCCCCTTTAATGTAATATTCCTTATTTCTATATTTTTTTCCATCTAACTACAGTGGTCCGTATGTAAAAAATATTCATTCGCAACGAGATCAATCTACTATTCTCTTATTGTGATGAATATGTTTCATTTTTTTTTTTTATCTACTCATGAGGCTAACCAAAAAGAAAAAATATATGACATGCTAGAGCAGTTACCGTAGAAAATAAATCTATAAAACAGACTAACCTTTTTGTACGTACCTAACTTATTATAGATCAGACATTATCATCAGCATGTTATCTTTAGGCACAAAACTGTCATTGACCATCACGCTAGAGATTAATAATCTCTTTGCAATTTGCATGTGCCCCACCACAGTGACATGTGACTGTCTCCACCGCCCCGCGCTGCAATGTTTACAAACACTCCACCAACACCACGCCACGCCAGCTTAGAGGAGCAGGACATGCCTTGTTAATACATGAAACTTGCTTACAGGAGACTGCAAGGAAGTGTATACTGTACCGTGCTAGTCAATAGACAGCCCCTCCTGGTGAGTAAACTTTCCTACCATCTTTTTGTGGTGTCATAGCGTGGCTGGGTTGGAACCTTCCTTATAGTACGGGTCTGGCACGGGCAAGTGTTCAGTTTGGTAGTTAAGGTTACACTGAGGCAAACACCCAACAACAAATACTGAAAAGCTTCATGCTGATTATTTTCGTAGAGATAGGCAACACCTGCCATGCACAAGTACAGGTTTAGAATTTTTTGAGGGAAGACAGTGGCACTCTCGTAAAGAATCCGTCCCGCCCGCTCGCTTCGATTCCCGGCTTTCCCTTCGCAGCTCCTTTACCCAGCTGATTTGACGTCACATATATGGAGCCACGCTATTGGTCAACGCGAGAGAGAGAGAGAGAGAGACGTCAAATCAGCTGGGTGGAGGAGCTGCGAAGGAACCGAGGAATCGAGGCGAGCGGGCGGGGAGTGCCACAGTCTCTTTCTCTCTCTCTCTGCTTTCGTTCCATAGATGAGTTGTGGTAAATTTACACAGTTACAGCAACAGCTCATTTCTGGATGCAACTCTCTTATTTGGTATATTTTGACATGTTTTGAATGAATCTGCACTTAGTTTTTGTAGCAAATCAGTACTTTTTTTTTTTTTACCTCCTCTTCCCTCCTTCCCTCGCTGGCTATGCTACCCTATTTTGATTTATTTAACCCAAAACTAACTTAACGTAACTTGGGTAGCTAACATAAGCTAGTTGAGGCGACAAGCACCACTGACACATTTTCCTCAGAACAAAATTAACTTTATCTAACACAATTAAACTGATCTAACCAGAGCAAACTAGCCTAACCTAGCTAGCAACACTGAGAAATTAATGTGAAGTCATTACCGTATTTCTTTTTGTAAAATCTGGTGATACAATGGATATAATTGAGGCAACACCTTGCCTGGGCAGACATCTTCCATCAATTGAATCAAACAGAGTTGCTTCTCTCCACAAATTGCTCTGATTGGCTAGATTTGATATGTATTATTTTTTATTGCTCAGTGACTGCACACTCAAACAAAAGAACCAATCATCATCATTCGTTTCATGTGTGCGCAAGTAATGTGACAATACACACACATGTAACAGCATTCCTAACTTCCTCAGTGCCCAGCAGTCCATCACAAAGGCTGGTGTCACTTGCTCTCTTCCAAAAAAGTGGTAATTTAAAAAATTTTTATCAACATTAGCTATAAGCATTTTGCTATGGGTGTGAATGGATCCAAATTATTCTGAATAAAAAGCTCTATAAGATGAGAAGGGTAACAAAAGCCATGTTGCTAATGGTGTAAGAGTATAATAATATACCCAAGTTTAGTCACATAAAGTGGAGCATAAGTAAAACTAAAAAGTTATTAAATACTGTTAAATATAATGTAGAGAAGGATGACACTATCTTATTGCCATGATAGGCTTGCTGGCCTGCTCGTGGTTATTTGTGGTAGGTATGCTATAGTTATATTGTAGTGCAAGGTGGCAGATGTTGCAAAGAAGGCTGGCTGGCTGGCTTTTGCTCTGAAACAACAACATGGCTCTAATTAGTCATTGAGCACTGGTTTTTAGTAACATATCCTCAGTATACATAGATCATGTTAGGCTTGTTGTGGCTGTGTTCTGCTGCTGCCCTGTGGTACCCCATTATAATCATCACTTTGATATTTAGAAACAGGTATCATATGTAGAATGAATAAAATCTAGCATTAAATACATTAATTCAAAGTCTTCTTCAGACTGTGGAACCAACCATTCATAAATAAGAAAGGACAGCATGGAAGTCATCTCTCCTGAGGGTCTGAGACAGGATGGCCGCACAGCACTGTGTCTGAGGGACATCAGCTGCCGCCTGGGTCTTTATGAGAGACCCAATGGCAGCGCCTACATTGAGATGGGCAACACCAAAGTCCTGGCTGCTGTGTATGGTCCACGAGAGGTGCTGTCACGTCATATTTATTATTCAATGCATTGTATTACTGAAATATTATTTAGAGGATGTCTCACTTGCATTAGTGGCCCATATTGCATTATTTAAGAGACAAAAGGCTTATCTTTTGACATCTATGGTTTTGAGTATGTTTATATCTTTTGTTATTTTACTTTTTTTTTTTTTTTTTTTTTTTTTTTTTTTTTTTTTGTAAATAGTTGTTTATATATCACAAACTCAGTTACATCTCCCAGAAAAGTGAGATCTCCTTGTCTCCACCATGTTCAACATCCTAGTTGGATATATGCATTATAGGTGCGGTCACTAAGCAAACAAAATTTGGACGAATGTGTGATCCAATGTGAGATGAGCCGCATTGCAGCATGCCAGGGAGAGCGAGTGAGGCGGCCCAGGGATCAGCGTACTCGTGCACTCAGCCTGCAGATTGCTGGAGTGTTTCATGCTGCGATACGGAAAACAAAGTACCCAGGCTCACAAATAGATATTTATGTACAGGTCAGTTCAGGTGATACTAATTGAATCATTAAAGAATAAACCAAGAAATGAATAGGGGTGGTCATAACAGCAGTGACAACTGTTAGTGCCAGTGATGATGGTGGTGGTGGTGAAGGTAGATTGAATAGAAGTGCATAGTGGTGGTGTTGCAATTGTTGCAATTTCTGGCTTTTCATTTTGAATATGTAGTGTACCTGAGCAAGCCATGAGTGAGACTACTCTTCAGCTTACCAGTTCCTCACTGGTGAATTATGATAGATTTAGATTTCTGGATTGTATCCATTGCAGCACATTGGTTTGTAACTCTTCTGCATTGAGTGGTGTTGGTTTTATCCTTAAATCTTAGCTCCTTAGTATCAAAGCTTCACTAACAGACACAGACTTGTATAGCAGTTTAGCAATATAGATATGATTGGTAAAGATGAATAGTAAATGACTGTAAACAAGATAGCATTAGACATAATGTGTGTGTGTGTGTGTGTGTGTGTGTGTGTGTGTGTGTGTGTGTGTGTGTGTGTATTTTCATTTTGCTGTATATAACTAAACATCCTCCAATTTCCACCCAAGGTGCTGCAGGCTGATGGGGGAGTGACCTCTGCCTGCATCAATGCCTCCACTCTGGCGTTGGTACATGCTGGAGTGGAGCTTGTGGACTATGTGGTGTCCTGCACTGCCTCCATTAACAAGAGTATGCCCCTGCTAGATGTGACCCAGCAAGAGTCAGCATCAGGCTGTGAGGTAACTGTCTCTATTCTCCCCAACAAGGGCAGTGTGGTATCTCTGGACTGTGCCCACACTCTCCACCTTGACCACCTGGATGAAGTAGTGGATCTAGCCATGAAGGGCTGCCAACAAGTTTACAAAGCCATGAGTCAAGAAGTTGAGACATATTTACAAGACAAACATGCCATAATGTCTCATCGCTGAGCAACATTTAAGCTTAGTGTTGTGTTTTCACTTTGTGGTGTCAAAATATCCCTCTTCATCTCTTATTTCCTATCATGACATTCACATCCTGTATGACTTTCAGATTTTTTTTTTAAACCAATTCTGTTATACTCTTTTATTAAAATAAAAGACTAAAGATTTAGCGAGAAATTACTTTATCCTGATCCTGATATTTACAATGGCATTTTTTTAAAGATGGTTTCACTTCTCTCATTTGCAATACTCTAAACTACTGCATGCAAAACTTGAGGATTATTTTTAAAGTGGTCACAAACTCTGCGTATAAATGCCTAAATAACAATCTGTTAGATCTCTGCCATCAGAATGTGACATAGTCTGATGTATTGTTTGCTAAAATTTTGTTATCCATATATTTGTACTAGATGGCTCATCAAACCCAAGGTATACTCAATTTTCAACTATATTAGATCAAAATCAAAATCAAACACTGATCCTCATTATGAGACTTATGGTAAGACCAAACAAGAGACAGTAAATACAAGCTAGTGAGTGATGTGGCAGCTTGTTGTAATGTGTGTGTACTGCTGCTGAGCACCAACCACAGCCAAGGAGGTGGTGACAGATCTCCAGAGCTGAACTACTCAGCACCACCATGTTAACTGCACCACATGGAAGGCGAGAGTGATGAGACAGTCAGACTGCCACAAACCATATCAACAGACATTAAAATCTTTATTTTCTATCCAGAAAGAGAACAGTGCATGATACTACCACACCACATCATACACATGAAGAGCAAATGGTCAAGAGATCAACAAAGGTGTAGCCTATTATGTGCAATAAAGAATAAATATGACGATATACAGTAATATGAATAACAAAACATATATTACACGGGCACACTGACTAAAACTAATATATATATATATATATATATATATATATATATATATATATATATATATATATATATATATATATATATATATATGAGAAGTCCCGGGTGCCCCTCTTCACCTTGAAGCAGGTAGGTACGTGATGTAACTCGAGGGGTACTGGCCTCGCTTTCCGGTGTGTAGAGTGTGGCGTAGTCTCAGTCCCACTCGCAGATCTGTCTATGAGCTCTGAGCTTGCTCCGTAATGCGCTGGCTGGGTGACCAGCGGCCGATCGTGAACACACTGCAAGGAACTTGATTAGATTGGATAAGGGATTATTTGAAGGACAGAGAGATGAGAACTGTGATCACAGGTATATTTAAACGACATTCAAAATGGGGTAAAGTTATATTAATTTGTTTGCAGATGATGTAAAACTGCTAAGAGTAATCAAAACCCGAGAGGGCAGTTTGCTGCTGCAGGAAGATATAAACAAAATATACGAGTGGAGTAAGAAGCGGAAAAATTAAAGTTCAATGCCAAGAAATGTCATGTAATTGAACTAGGAAAGGGTAAGAGAAGACCGGTATGGAACTATTCGATGGGAAAGGAACAAATAAAGAAGAATAAAGACGAAAATATCTGGGAGTGATTATACAAGAAAATTTGAACCCCGAAAAACGCATAAGTAAGATATTTTGATTAGCATATAAAATGTTGACTAATTTCAGAGTGGCATTTAAGTTCATTGACAAAGATATGATAATATATATATATATATATATATATATATATATATATATATATATATATATATATATATATATATATATATATATATATCACGAGCATGATACGTCCTAAACTGGAATATGCAGCAGTGGTGCAGTCACCGAGGTCTGAAAAAAAAATATGTATAAGAAGATTAGAACGGATCCAGAAGATACTGCAAAGATGGTACCAGAATTAAAGAAATTAACATATGAAGAAAGGCTGAAGGGAATGGGACTGTCAACCTTACAAGATAGAAGAGAACGAGGAGACCTAACAACAATGTATAAAATAGTAAATGGCATTGAAAAATTAGACAAGGAAGACCTGCAGGTGCTGATGACAGAAGATGCTAGAAGGACAAGAGGACATGTAAAGAAGATTAGGATGAGGCAGTGTGTGAAGGATATTGGAAAATACAGTTATCCGCATAGAACGGTGGAAACGTGGAATGCTATACTAAACTATACTACACACACACACACACACACACACACACACCAGAGAGAGAGAGAGAGAGAGAGAGAGAGAGAGAGATTGTATGTGTTTCAATCTTATTACTAGCCTTGACTTTGGCTTTTCAATTAAATATATATAAGAATAAAATAGCCTATTATAAAGTCCATCCCTGCTCACTCACACATTTGTAAATCTAACACGAACCACATTCATAAACAGCCGATCACTGCCGCACATGAGCCAATACGATAGGAGACTGAAAAAAGAGAGGATATAAGATCTGAGGAATGGAAGGAGACTGACAGACAACAACACGGTAAACGCACACAACTATTGTCAGCTTTGGGTGGACATTAAGGTTGGTATTACAGGAAATGATGGTGGTGAGCAAAGCAAACACAGCCAGCACAGTGTAAAGCGGCAGTGCAGCAGACAGGCAACACACACCATCCCGTCCATAAGGTGCAAAGTCTGCATCGAGGCGGTAATGGAGCACCAACTTTCAGGAGCTTTACTCGACCAAAACTCAGTAGTGGATCTCCGCCTTCTATCCCTCACGTGCCTTTACTTCCAAGGGCAGGACGAGGTGTGCGTTTTGTTATATAAGCAGTGGAGATTTCAACCGTATAGAAAGTAATGAACTGGAGAAGGCGGCGACCCATCACGCAAATACATAGGCTAACTACTGTTCATTGTTCTGTTCCCAGTATCTTCCTTTCATTAGCACTATCTAAAGGCGGGTTCATACGTGTCAATATGCGGCTGGAATTGCCAGCCACGAGTTTTTTTTTTTTCCGATGGATTTCGGTGCCTAGCGGATGGAGAAACCAGCCGCAAAACTAGACCTACATGTTGGTCTTGTCCAGCCGCTCGCGGCTTTGTTTACATTGTAATGTCACGGAAGGTTTGAACATGTATGTGTCCAGAGGCAGAGAGGAAGATGTTGGAACTAGTGAGGGACAAATGGCATGTCTAGGACTCGAAAAATGAGTAGTACAGGAAAAGCAAACTACGTAGAACTACATTCAATGAGAATGTTGTCACTCTTCGATGACCGTTTCCCTCTCTGCAGGGTGTTATTGGAGGTGAGGATTGAATGCTTGTGATGATTTAATTTGATCGCAATTGCGCATCGCCTTTTGTTAATATAAACACTTTTCTTAAAAGAAATGTAAGCCAACCACCCGATACTTCCCAGCCGCTATGTGTGAACGTGTCCGGCTAGCAGGGCTCTGTCGATAATTCAGGCGGGTAGCATTTTCAGCCGCATATTAACTCCTTCAGTACTGGGACACATTTTTACCTTGAGGTTTGTGTACGATTAGACCATTTTATTGACATTAGGAAGGATGTATGGAGGTCAGAAGATTAATGGCCACAGTCTTCACTATTTAAATTCCCAATCCCACATAAGTTTCTGAACCTGTATAAAATCAACAAATAGTAAGCAAAATGAATATGGAAATGCGCCAGACTCAAGAGTTTTGCACGCGTGAACCAGTCTTAAAGGAGGATTCTTCTTTTTCTTCTTCTGACCTTTTACGCTTTATATTGCTCCGTAGGTACTGGTTTCCTTCGGTGTTCTAGTCTTGATCCTTCGGCAGCCTGCAGAAGGAGAGAGCAGAGGGTACAAATCAGGGAACACAATTTTCACGAACGTTTTCTCCACTCCTGCTCTAGAAACTCTTTTGCCACATCTCTATTTCCTTTTTTATCTCTTTCCATCTCATTGTTATAGGCCCAGCACAGTGAGGACACCCCCTTTCTTCCACCTCCTTTAACCTTCTAGCTCATATTATCCTATCACTGCCTTTACTGAACCTATTAACCTGTCACTCTCCTCTTCATACCTGACAAAATTTCTACAGTTTCCTTCACCCTTCAACAACTATTACAGTTCTGATCTAGTTCATCTCTATTCCTAGCCTTCACCTCCAGTGTACCTGTTCTTACCTTTACTAATAACCTGCTAACCCAACCTCCAGCATGCCACTGGAGTGAATCAGGTCTCTCCTTGTACCTTTACCATTTCAGTGTTGATTTCATTTCCATTCCTGCTCGCCGTCTATAGCTAACCCATTGTCCTCTATCCTTTTCTTTGCCTCTCTGGGTCTTATCCTATCCCAGTCCTCCTCAAAGTTTTCCTTCCTATTCCATCTATCAGTTTCTTTATTCCACGATGTCCTAATCCTGTTATCCTGTATCACCTGCTTCACCCATCTATCTTCACCTAATCCTTCTAACTTCTTTAAGAAGTTTATCTTACCTTTGACCACTCTCTCCCTAAAGGTACTCCAGTCCATCTTTCCTTTAATGGCTTCATAAGGCAGTACTTGCAAGGAACCCCCAAACCCCATCTCCCTAATATGTTTTGGGTTTCCTCTAATTTACCTAGATTTCCCTCTCAATAATAGATAATTTCAGATCCAATACAGCACTGTTATTCCCATCCACAAACTTCTGGCTACTTCATATTTATTATCAACCCTGTCATTTTCCTAACCTTCCCTTCATTTATTCTTATCCGTTTTTCACCTCCTATTGCTTCTTTGCTTACATTCAGCCCTAGATAGGTGTACCTATCTAGGACTTGAGAAAACTGTACCATGGTCTGTGTATGAAAGTCTGGAGGACCATCAGCTGGAGAGGCAGATGTCATGTTTCATGATAGGGTTGTGATCTTAAGGCCAGCACTGCGGTGAGCAGGAGTGACACAATTCCTCATGTTTGCAGGCACAAGATGAGTGTCCGACGCAGTAGAGATGACTATGAGGACTTTGAGGACAGAGGGGCGGAGGTATCAGCGCCTCCCCAGCCTCCTCTACCTCCTGATAGCCTTGACCCGGGGGCGCACATTGAGATGTCTGCTGCTGTGTCAGGGGTCGTGCCTGATGGTGAGTGAGCCTGGTTTTGTTGTGCCTCAGCTGTGTTGTGTTTTACCCTGTCACTTTATCTGAAACATGAAATTTAGGTAGAAGATTGATGGTTTACAATGGTGAAAATAGCAGATGTAGGCAGTGCCCAAGACTTCAGTAGCTTCTGGTCAGTGGTCACCTGCTCCAAGGTAACACCCACCCTTGATGATGATGATAATGCTAATGATAATCATAATAATAATAATAATAATAATAATAATAATAATGATAATAATAATAGTAATGGTAATGATAATAATGATAATAGTAATAATAATAATGATAATAATAATAATAATAATAATGATAATAATAATAATTATTGTTTTTATTATTATTATTATTATTATTATTATTATTATTATTATTATTATTATTATTATTATTACTATTATTATTATAATAATAAAAGCATGCATATATAAAACAGATGCTAAACAACTATCACTGTTATTTCTCTTTGTAAGATAGTTTAACATAAGTACTATGAATATGGAAGACTCCAGGGAGAAGCTGTGAAGCTTGTGACCATCTCTAGATGATACTGCTCTTTCCAAGTCTTATAACTGTAGTGTGTGTGTGTGTGTGTGTGTGTGTGTGTGTGTGTGTGTGTGTGTGTGTGTGTGTGTGTGTGTGTGTGTGTATTTACCTAGTTGTAGTTTTACAGGGCCTGGGCTTTATGCTCGTGTGGCCCCGTCTCCATATCTACACTTATCCAATCTTACTTCAAAAGAGTGCACACTCGTTGCAGACACTACTTCTTCATCTAAACTGTTCCACGTCTCAATATATCTCTGCGGGAAACTATAATTTTTTATATCTCTCAGACATCTTCCCTTTCTCAGCTTTTTACTATGCGATCTTGTGCTTGGATGTCATATTCTTCTCTCAGGATCAGTTTCTCATTATCCACTTGGTCCATTCCGTTGATCAATTTATAGACTTGTATCAGGTCTCCTCTCTCTCTTCTTTGTTCCAAGGTTGGTAGATCCATAGCCTTTAGTCTCTCCTCATATGTCATCCCTTCAAGTTCTGGGACCATTCTTGTAGCCATTTTTGTAGCCTCCAATTTTCTTATGTGTTTCTTTTTATGAGGGGTCCACACTACTCCTGCATATTCCAATCTGGGTCTTATTATAGTATTTATCAATTTCTTCATCATTTCTTTGTCCATGTAGTGAAATGCTACTCCAATATTCCTTAGCAAATTATATGTTTCTCTAAAAATTCTATCAATATGGCTTACTGGTTGATTGTTTTCTTCCATCGTCACTCCTAAGTCCTTTTCCTTTTGACTTTCTCCAGTTCTACTCCATCTCCCATCTTATAGATTCCCACAGGTCGTCTTTCACTCTTTCCCATTTCCATGACATGGCTTTTGTTCACATTGAATTCCATTTCCCACTTCTTACTCCATTCCCAGATCTTATTTAGGTCTTCTTGCAGTATTTCACAATCCTCCTTTTGCTTTATAACTCTGCACAGTTTCGTATCATCTGCAAACAAATTTATGTAGCTGTTCACTCCTTCTGGCATGTCGTTAATATAAATGAGGAAAAGTATTGGTGCCAATACTGACCCCTGTGGCACTCCGCTTTCTACTGCTCTCCACTTGGACTTCATATCTTTAACTACCGTCCTTATTTCTCTCCCCCTCAAATAATTTTCTATCCATCTCAATGTGCTTCCTTTTAAGCCACCCTTCTCCTCTAACTTCCACAGTAATCTTGCGTGTGGCACTTTGTCAAACGCCTTTTTTAAATCCAAATAGATGCAGTCAACCCATCCTCTCTCTCTTGTACTCTATCAACTATTCTAGAATAGAAACTCAATAAATTAGTTACACAAGACCGTCCTTTTCTAAAACCAAATTGGCTATTTGATATTAATTTGTTGTCTTCAAGGAACTCGATCCATTGTTTCTTTATTATTCTTTCACACATCTTGCATATTACACTAGTTAGTGATACCGGTCTGTAATTTAAAGGTTCTTCTTCCTTCCGCTCTTATATATGGGAACCACCTCAGCTCTTTTCCATTCTACTGGCACTGTTCCATTTTCTATTGAGCATTTTATGATGTTGTATATAGGACTTGCTAGTTCTTCCTACATTCTTTCAGTATTCTGCCTGAGACTTCATCCGGTCCCATTGCCTTCTCTTCATCCAGTTCCTTCATTAACTCTTTTATTTCAAGCTTGGTTACTTTAATCTCTTTCATATAGATTGTCTCTATTACCCTGTGGCCTCTCAAATTTGGATTCTTTAGTAAAGACCTCCTGGAATTTTTTATTTAATAGTTCTGCCATACTTTTGGGTCTTCCACCATCCCTTTCTCTCCTTTTAACCTTTCTATTGTTTCTTTTGCCTAATTTTTCCATTTATGAATCTATAGAACAATTTTGGTTGCTCCTTACATTTTTCGACAATATCTTTTTCAAGTTCTTTTCCTCTTCCTTCCTCACCTTAACATATTCATTTCTCGCTGCCTTGAAGTTTTCCTTGTTTGTTGGATTCCTATTTCTCCTCCACCTTTTCCATGCTCCATCTCTTTTCTCCTTTGCCCTAGCACACTTTGCATTAAACCAATCTTTCTTTCCTTCTTCTTTTGGTCTATATTTTGGGACATATTCCTGACTCCTGTTTTGTATATTTCCAAAAATAAGTTATATTTGTCTTGCATTGTCTCTGAGTTTTCCATCTCCTCCCAGTCTACGTTTTAAAATAGTTCTTGAGATTCTCAATATCAGCCTTTCTGTAATTTAATCGGTCTCCTTTGTATGAATCGTCTCTATCTTCCTTTCCTTCTTCTATATCTATTTCTAATATTGCATGGTCACTCTTTCCCAATGGGCACTTATATCTTATATCATCATTCATTTGTATACCCTTGTAAAACTAGGTCCAATCTCGCCGCTCGTCGTTTCCTCTGAATCTTGTGCATTCCTTTACTCTCTGGTCCATCATATTGTCTATCATTAGGTTCAAGAATCTTTCTCCCCAGGCTTCTTCCCCCATACCACTTTCATAATTTTCCCAGTCCACTTCTTTACAGTTGAAATCTCCTACTAATATCACTTTTCTCCTTTCTTTAACGATTCTCATTAGACTCCTTATTGTGTGTGTGTGTGTGTATTTACCTAATTGTATTTACCTAATTGTAACATACGGGAAAAGAGCTATGCTCGTGTTGTCCCGTCTCCATATCTACTAATGTCCAGCTTTTTCTTAAAATCATGAATATTCCTTGCGTTGACCACTTCCACGTCTAAACTATTCCATGCTTCCACCCTTCTATGAGGGAAGCTATATTTTTTCACATCTCTCCTATAAGTGGCCATTTTTAGTTTTTTCCCATGCCCTCTCGACATTCTTTCATTCCACATACACAGATCTTCCCTATCCATTTTTCCATGCCAATCATCACTCTGTATATTGCTATCAGGTCTCCCCTTTCTCTTCTGTTTTCCAGGGTCGGAAGTTGCATTCTTTTCAGTCTGTCTTCATAAGTCAAATCTCTTAAGTCAGGCACCATTTTGTTGCAGCCCTCTGTACTTTCTCTAGTTTCCTTATGTGTTTCTTTAAGTTCGAGCCCACTGTATTGTTGCATATTCAAGCCTCGGTCTTATCATTGCAGTAATTATTTTCTTCATCATTTCTTCATCTAAATATACGAACGCCACTCTTATGTTCCTCAATAAGTTCAATACTTCTCCAATTATTTTGTTTATATGTCTCTCTGGCGATAGGTCATTGGTAATTGTCACCCCAAGGTCTTTTTCTTCATGACTGGTTTTATGTCTTCATTTCCTATCTTGTACATACTCCTGATTCTTCTTTCACTCTTGCCAAACTCTATTTTCTTGCATTTTGTCGTGTTGAACTCCATTTGCCATGTACAGCTCCATTTCCATATTCTGTCCAAGTCTTCCTGGAGTAGTTCGCAATCTTTGTCACATCTCACTTTTCTTAACAATTTTGCATCGTCTGCAAATAGGCTCACATAACTGGACACCCCATCCACCATGTCATTTATGTAGACCGCGAACATTACTGGTGCCAACACTGATCCCTGTGGAACTCCACTCTCCACCAAGCCCCATTCTGATGGTCTGTCCTTAATTATTGTTCTCATTTCTCTTCCTACCAAAAGTCTTCCATCCATTTTAGTAAACTGCCATGCACTCCTCCTACCATTTCAAGTTTCCAGATCAGTCTCCGGTGTGGTACCTTATCAAAGGCCTTTTTTAAATCCAGATATATTCCATCAGCCCAACCATCTCTTTCCTGTATTACATCTATCACCCTCGAATAGTAACATATCAGGTTTGTCGTGCATGAACGCCCTTTTCTAAAACCAAATTGACACTCACAAAGTATGTCATTTTTCTCCAAGAAGTCTGTCCATCTATTCTTCACCACCCTCTCACACATCTTAGCTACCACACTTGTAAGTGACACTGGTCTATAGTTCAATGGGTCTCTCTTGTTACCTGATTTATAGATTGGGACAATGTTAGCTCTTTTCCAGTCTTGGGGCACTACACCTTCCCTTAATGAGGCATCAATTACTTCACAAACTTTTTCTGCCAGTTGCTCCCTGCATTCTCTTAAAATCCATCCTGATACCCCATCAGGTCCCACAGCTTTTCTCACTTCTAAACTCCCCATCATATTCTTGATCTCCTCCACAGTTACTTGAAACTCCTTCATAATCCCTTTCTGTTCCATTACCAGTGGTTTGTCAAAAGCAGTCTCCTTTGTGAATACCTTCCGAAAGCATCCATTCATAGCCTCTGCCATTTCCTGGGATCTTCACTGCATACTCCATTTACTTCTAAACTTTCAATACTTTCTCTATTTTTGATGTTGTTGTTCACATGTCTGTAAAAAGCCTTGGTTGGTCTTTACATTTATCAATTATATCCTTTTCTTGTTTCTTTCTTTCTTCTCTTCTAATCAACACATATTCATTTCTTGCTCTTTTGTAACTTTCCCACTGCTTAATCCGTCTTTTCCTTCTCCACCTCTTCCATGCATCCTCTTTTCTTGTTCTAGCCTTTTCACATCTATCGTTAAACCAGTCCTGCTTTCCAACTTCTCTATGTTGTCTTATTGGTACAAATTTTTCTCACCTTCTTTGTATATTTTTATAAATTCCTTCCACTTTTCATTTGCTCCTTAGCACTCTTGAATTTCATCCAATTTGTCTCTTGAAAGAATTTCTTTAGGTTTCCAAAATCTGTCTTGGCATAATTCCATCTTCCCACTTTATATTCTTCATTTCTTCTAGATTTCTCTTCATCTATCACCTTGAACTCCAAAACTGCATGATCACTCTTTGCTAAAGGGCACTCCACCCTCATCTCCTCAATGACCATTGGCTCTGTACTAAAGACCAAGTCCAGTCTTGACGATGCTCCCTCTCCTCCAAACCTAGTATCTTCTTTGACCCACTGAGTTAACACATTTTCCATTGCCAGTGTCAATAGTGTATTTCCCCATGTTGTCTCTGATCCTTCCATTGACCAGTCCTCCCAACACACCTCTTTACAATTAAAATCTCCCATCATTATAGTTCGTTCACAGCCACCCAACATTTCTTCCAGACATGTTCCTGTATCACTTATCATTTCTTCATATTCCTGTACTGACCATGCATTTGTCTTAGGTGGTACGTACACCACTATGTAGTGCCTCTTTTTCCTTCATTAGTTTCTGCTCTGATCTTTAGCACTTCTGCCTTTCCCATACCTTCTTTCACTTGATCCACCTTTATATCTTTTTAACCAGCAACATCACTCCTCCTCCCATCTTACCTACTCTATTTCTTTTCCAAACATTATATTTCCTTCTCCAACCATCATCAGGTCTTCTCCCTCTCTCAGTTTTGTTTCAGTAAGACCCACAATATCTGGGTTCTTGTCCCTCAAGTAATCGTTGAGTTCTAAAATCCCGATATCACTCCATTTATGTTGGAATACATTACATTCGCTCATACGTAAGTTTCTTTAGTCCTTTCTTGCTGTACTTTTCTGGGTTATGAACCACTTCCTCAGTCTCATATCCAAGATTCTCCAGAAAAACTCTTTCTTCTCCTCTTCTGTCCTCTCTTCATTTTTTTCAAAGCCTCCTGTGTGTGTGTGTGTGTGTTTGTGTGTGTGTGTGTGTGTGTGTGTGTGTGTGTGTGTGTGTGTGTATTTACCTAATTGTATTTACCTAATTGTAACATACGGGAAAAGAGCTATGCTCGTGTTGTCCCGTCTCCATATCTATTAATGTCCAGCTTTTTCTTAAAATCATGAATATTCCTTGCGTTGACCACTTCCACGTCTAAACTATTCCATGCTTCCACCCTTCTATGAGGAAGCTATATTTTTCACATCTCTCCTATAAGTGGCCATTTTAGTTTTTCCCATGCCCTCTCGACATTCTTTCATTCCACATACACAGATCTTCCCTATCCATTTTTCCATGCCAATCATCACTCTGTATATTGCTATCAGGTCTCCCCTTTCTCTTCTGTTTTCCAGGGTCGGAAGTTGCATTCTTTTCAGTCTGTCTTCATAAGTCAAATCTCTTAAGTCAGGCACCATTTTTGTTGCAGCCCTCTGTACTTTCTCTAGTTTCCTTATGTGTTTCTTTAAGTTCGAGCCCACTGTATTGTTGCATATTCAAGCCTCGGTCTTATCATTGCAGTAATTATTTTCTTCATCATTTCTTCATCTAAATATCGAACGCCACTCTTATGTTCCTCAATAAGTTCAATACTTCTCCAATTATTTTGTTTATATGTCTCTCTGGCGATAGGTCATTGGTAATTGTCACCCCAAGGTCTTTTTCTTCATGACTGGTTTTATGTCTTCATTTCCTATCTTGTACATACTCCTGATTCTTCTTTCACTCTTGCCAAACTCTATTTTCTTGCATTTTGTCGTGTTGAACTCCATTTGCCATGTACAGCTCCATTTCCATATTCTGTCCAAGTCTTCCTGGAGTAGTTCGCAATCTTTGTCACATCTCACTTTTCTTAACAATTTTGCATCGTCTGCAAATAGGCTCACATAACTGGACACCCCATCCACCATGTCATTTATGTAGACCGCGAACATTACTGGTGCCAACACTGATCCCTGTGGAACTCCACTCTCCACCAAGCCCCATTCTGATGGTCTGTCCTTAATTATTGTTCTCATTTCTCTTCCTACCAAAAGTCTTCCATCCATTTTAGTAAACTGCCATGCACTCCTCCTACCATTTCAAGTTTCCAGATCAGTCTCCGGTGTGGTACCTTATCAAAGGCCTTTTTTAAATCCAGATATATTCCATCAGCCCAACCATCTCTTTCCTGTATTACATCTATCACCCTCGAATAGTAACATATCAGGTTTGTCGTGCATGAACGCCCTTTTCTAAAACCAAATTGACACTCACAAAGTATGTCATTTTCTCCAAGAAGTCTGTCCATCTATTCTTCACCACCCTCTCACACATCTTAGCTACCACACTTGTAAGTGACACTGGTCTATAGTTCAATGGGTCTCTCTTGTTACCTGATTTATAGATTGGGACAATGTTAGCTCTTTTCCAGTCTTGGGGCACTACACCTTCCCTTAATGAGGCATCAATTACTTCACAAACTTTTTCTGCCAGTTGCTCCTGCATTCTCTTAAAATCCATCCTGATACCCCATCAGGTCCCACAGCTTTTCTCACTTCTAAACTCCCCATCATATTCTTGATCTCCTCCACAGTTACTTGAAACTCCTTCATAATCCCTTTCTGTTCCATTACCAGTGGTTTGTCAAAAGCAGTCTCCTTTGTGAATACCTTCCGAAAGCATCCATTCATAGCCTCTGCCATTTCCTGGGATCTTCACTGCATACTCCATTTACTTCTAAACTTTCAATACTTTCTCTATTTTTGATGTTGTTGTTCACATGTCTGTAAAAAGCCTTGGTTGGTCTTTACATTTATCAATTATATCCTTTTCTTGTTTCTTTCTTTCTTCTCTTCTAATCAACACATATTCATTTCTTGCTCTTTTGTAACTT
>NC_059304.1:24081174-24098674 GCF_017591435.1 Portunus trituberculatus
CATTCTATTTTCATTGCCTCTGTCCTATTCGTTGACCTTGCACTTGAACCCCATTTCACATAATCATACAGACCTCTAATGTTGCAATTACAGTCACAATTACAAAAGTAAATGAGTGTGGCATATTAATTGCTTAACTAAAAGCACTTTGTTGTTGCAGTGGCTGCCTGAGAGTGCTCGGTTTGATGCCACATCAGGAGACTCAGAGAAAGCGTTAGCAACTCTGCAGAAGATTGCTGATGAAAATGGTGAGAATGACAGTAGATAGTACAACAGAATTTTATTGAAATCTTTTGAATTTCAGTTTGCTATTTCCATGATATCTTCATCATTGAAGTCATTCCTTCAGTAGTATTTTGTTTGTGTGTCCAGTTTCCTAGGATGTACAATGGTATATACTGTACACACACTGCTCTCAAACTGTAGAGTTCCTGGCCTGGGACACTTGATGAATGATGGCATCAAAACACATTGAATTGAGTATATAGAAAATATCTATTGTCTTCATGTTCCTCCATCAGGCAAGCCCATGTTGCTTGGCCGTCATTGTGGATGACGTGGCACAGATGAATCGTGGCGCATCAGGGATCTGCTAGTGCAGGATCTCAAGTGGACAATGCTTCTCTGGTTCATTTGGTGAGGCCATGACTTTGCTAGAGTTACTAATACCATCTTGAACTGGTAATTTGTACATTATTTACCAACTTGTACTTTAAAACATAAATGTAAGGGTACTGTATATGGTTATGAAGACCTGGCAGTAGGCAGTAGCTCAGAAAGTCCCAGTCATGACCAAGGCTCAAAGCTAGGACACTTAGCATTTTGGTTAGATGTGCTACTATGAGCTAATATGCTTGTACTGCATCTTATGAGAACACTACATTTGTGAGTACATCTTTCCAGTCTTTCTTTCAATTACTGTATATTTTTACTAATAATTTCATAAAATACACTGGCAGGCAGAACATGGAAATTAATTTGACTTGCACATTTCACAGCCAAGCTGTAGAAATGCTAACACACACACACACACACACACACACACACACACACGGGACATCGTCGATGGCGGAGGTGGTCGCTGAGCTCCAGAGCAATCATCTATAATTCTACAGTTACCTAAGAGTAACCAAGGTGGGAAAGGAGCTGGTAATGTTTGTCCCGTCTCCATATAGTCATGTTAACTGTTGATTAGCAAAATAATGTCCAGTGAAGGTAAATATAAACTGTAGCCTGCGTTTGAGCCATCAGCTGGTTTGTTTACATCTGCGCAACATGGCGGCCGTGAACTCGAAAGAGGAATCAGACTTCACAGGGTTTCAAGGAATAATGGAGAAGAGCGCTTATGTGAAGAAAATTCTGGAGTTAGAAGGTAAAATTGAAAACTGTTTGAAAAGTATGAGGGCCTGGAAACGAGTTATGACAATGTAAAGAGAGACTGTGCCGATATGAAGAAGGAAAATGCAGCACTGAAAGAGGAAGTTAAGCTAATTAAAGTGAATTGCGAAAATGTGGAGAATCTCTAGGAAAAGTGATGGAGAAGCAGGCTGAATGGAAAAAGTCAGGAAGTGGAAAGAAAGGAGGTAAATTACAAAGTTGCAAGTCTGGAAAAGGAAATCAAAGAGTCAGGGGAGAAAACTTTGGGCCTTGTTGAAATTATAGATCAACAGATCATAGAAGAGAAGATAGCTGAGAAAGTGGTGAAGGTTATTAAGTCAAATGAGACATTGGTGAGGGAAACTGTAGACAAAAAGAGATGTGTGGTGATATTTGGTGTGGAGGAGGATAAGACACCGAGTAAAATGGAGAGAGAGAAAACATAAAAAGGTGATAAATAATATCATTAATGTGGTGCAAGAGGAGGAAAAGACCTAGTACAAGAAATAGAGGACTTCCATAGAATTGGAAAGTTCACAAGAGAAGGTATGAGGCCAATAAGAATCAAACTTAAGTCACAAAAGGATGTAGATGAATTGGTGGAGAAGTCATGGAGGCTAGCCCAGCAGGAAACAACAAGGAAGATTTGGTTGAGAAGAGATCTCGGTGAAAAGGAAAGAGAAATGTTAAATGAGTTGAGAAAGGAGGCTTTGAAAAAATGAAGAGAGGACAGAAGAAGAGAAGAAAGAGTTTTTCTGGAGAATCTTGGATATGAGACTGAGGAAGTGGTTCATAACCCAGAAAAGTACAGCAAGAAAGGACTAAAGAAACTTACATATGAGCGAAATGTAATGTATTCCAACATAAATGGAGTGATATCGGGATTTTAGAACTCAACGATTACTTGAGGGACAAGAACCCAGATATTGTGGGTCTTACTGAAACAAAACTGAGAGAGGGAGAAGACCTGATGAAGGTTGGAGAAGGAAATATAATGTTTGGAAAAGAAATAGAGTAGGTAAGATGGGAGGAGGAGTGATGTTGCTGGTTAAAAAGATATAAAGGTGGATCAAGTGAAAAAGGTATGGGAAAGGCAGAAGTGCTAAAGATCAGAGCAGAAACTAATGAAGGAAAAAGAGGCACTACATAGTGGTGTACGTACCACCTAAGACAAATGCATGGTCAGTACAGGAATATGAAGAAATGATAAGTGATACAGGAACATGTCTGGAAGAAATGTTGGGTGGCTGTGAACGAACTATAATGATGGGAGATTTTAATTGTAAAGAGGTGTGTTGGGAGGACTGGTCAATGGAAGGATCAGAGACAACATGGGGAAATACACTATTGACACTGGCAATGGAAAATGTGTTAACTCAGTGGGTCAAAGAAGATACTAGGTTTGGAGGAGAGGGAGCATCGTCAAGACTGGACTTGGTCTTTAGTACAGAGCCAATGGTCATTGAGGAGATGAGGGTGGAGTGCCCTTTAGCAAAGAGTGATCATGCAGTTTTGGAGTTCAAGGTGATAGACGAAGAGAAATCTAGAAGAAATGAAGAATATAAAGTGGGAAGATGGAATTATGCCAAGACAGATTTTGGAAACCTAAAGAAATTCTTTCAAGAGACAAATTGATGAAATTCAAGAGTGCTAAGGAGCAAATGAAAAGTGGAAGGAATTTATAAAATATACAAAGAAGGTGAGAAAAATTTGTACCAATAAGACAACATAGAGAAGTTGGAAAGCAGGACTGGTTTAACGATAGATGTGAAAAGGCTAGAACAAGAAAAGAGGATGCATGGAAGAGGTGGAGAAGGAAAAGACGGATTAAGCAGTGGAAAGTTACAAAAGAGCAAGAAATGAATATGTGTTGATTAGAAGAGAAGAAAGAAAGAAACAAGAAAAGGATATAATTGATAAATGTAAAGACCAACCAAGGCTTTTTACAGACATGTGAACAACAACATCAAAAATAGAGAAAGTATTGAAAGTTTAGAAGTAAATGGAGTATGCAGTGAAGATCCCAGGAAATGGCAGAGGCTATGAATGGATGCTTTCGGAAGGTATTCACAAAGGAGACTGCTTTTGACAAACCACTGGTAATGGAACAGAAAGGGATTATGAAGGAGTTTCAAGTAACTGTGGAGGAGATCAAGAACATGATGGGGAGTTTAGAAGTGAGAAAAGCTGTGGGACCTGATGGGGTATCAGGATGGATTTTAAGAGAATGCAGGAGCAATTGGCAGAAAAAGTTTGTGAAGTAATTGATGCCTCATTAAGGGAAGGTGTAGTGCCCCAAGACTGGAAAAGAGCTAACATTGTCCCAATCTATAAATCAGGTAACAAGAGAGACCCATTGAACTATAGACCAGTGTCACTTACAAGTGTGGTAGCTAAGATGTGTGAGAGGGTGGTGAAGACTAGATGGACAGACTTCTTGGAGAAAATGACATACTTTGTGAGTGTCAATTTGGTTTTAGGAAAGGGCGTTCATGCACGACAAACCTGATATGTTACTATTCGAGGGTGATAGATGTAATACAGGAAAGAGATGGTTGGGCTGATGGAATATATCTGGATTTAAAAAAGGCCTTTGATAAGGTACCACACCAGAGACTGATCTGGAAACTTGAAATGGTAGGAGGAGTGCATGGCAGTTTACTAAAATGGATGGAAGACTTTTGGTAGGAAGAGAAATGAGAACAATAATTAAGGACAGACCATCAGAATGGGGATTGGTGGAGAGTGGAGTTCCACAGGGATCAGTGTTGGCACCAGTAATGTTCGCAGTCTACATAAATGACATGGTGGATGGGGTGTCCAGTTATGTGAGCCTATTTGCAGACGATGCAAAATTGTTAAGAAAAGTGAGATGTGACAAAGATTGCGAACTACTCCAGGAAGACTTGGACAGAATATGGAAATGGAGCTGTACATGGCAAATGGAGTTCAACACGACAAAATGCAAGAAAATAGAGTTTGGCAAGAGTGAAAGAAGAATCAGGAGTATGTACAAGATAGGAAATGAAGACATAAAACCAGTCATGAAGAAAAGACCTTGGGGTGACAATTACCAATGACCTATCGCCAGAGAGACATATAAACAAAATAATTGGAGAAGTATTGAACTTATTGAGGAACATAAGAGTGGCGTCAGATATCTAGATGAAGAAATGATGAAGAAAATAATTACTGCAATGATAAGACCGAGGCTTGAATATGCAACAATACAGTGGGCTCCGAACTTAAAGAAACACATAAGGAAACTAGAGAAAGTACAGAGGGCTGCAACGAAAATGGTGCCTGACTTAAGAGATTTGACTTATGAAGACAGACTGAAAAGAATGCAACTTCCAACCCTGGAAAACAGAAGAGAAAGGGGAGACCTGATAGCAATATACAGAGTGATGATTGGCATGGAAAAATGGATAGGGAAGATCTGTGTATGTGGAATGGAAGAATGTCGAGAGGGCATGGGAAAAACTAAAATGGCCACTTATAGGAGAGATGTGAAAAATATAGCTTCCTCATAGAAGGGTGGAAGCATGGAATAGTTTAGACGTGGAAGTGGTCAACGCAAGGAATATTCATGATTTTAAGAAAAGCTGGACATTAATAGATATGGAGACGGGACAACACGAGCATAGCTCTTTTCCGTATGTTACAATTAGGTAAATACAATTAGGTAAATACACAGCCCTCTCGACATTCTTTCATTCCACATACACAGATCTTCCCTATCCATTTTTCCATGCCAATCATCACTCTGTATATTGCTATCAGGTCTCCCTTTCTTCTGTTTTCCAGGGTCGGAAGTTGCATTCTTTTCAGTCTGTCTTCATAAGTCAAATCTCTTAAGTCAGGCACCATTTTTGTTGCAGCCCTCTGTACTTTCTCTAGTTTCCTTATGTGTTTCTTTAAGTTCGAGCCCACTGTATTGTTGCATATTCAAGCCTCGGTCTTATCATTGCAGTAATTATTTTCTTCATCATTTCTTCATCTAAATATACGAACGCCACTCTTATGTTCCTCAATAAGTTCAATACTTCTCCAATTATTTTGTTTATATGTCTCTCTGGCGATAGGTCATTGGTAATTGTCACCCCAAGGTCTTTTTCTTCATGACTGGTTTTATGTCTTCATTTCCTATCTTGTACATACTCCTGATTCTTCTTTCACTCTTGCCAAACTCTATTTTCTTGCATTTTGTCGTGTTGAACTCCATTTGCCATGTACAGCTCCATTTCCATATTCTGTCCAAGTCTTCCTGGAGTAGTTCGCAATCTTTGTCACATCTCACTTTTCTTAACAATTTTGCATCGTCTGCAAATAGGCTCACATAACTGGACACCCCATCCACCATGTCATTTATGTAGACCGCGAACATTACTGGTGCCAACACTGATCCCTGTGGAACTCCACTCTCCACCAAGCCCCATTCTGATGGTCTGTCCTTAATTATTGTTCTCATTTCTCTTCCTACCAAAAAGTCTTCCATCCATTTTAGTAAACTGCCATGCACTCCTCCTACCATTTCAAGTTTCCAGATCAGTCTCCGGTGTGGTACCTTATCAAAGGCCTTTTTTAAATCCAGATATATTCCATCAGCCCAACCATCTCTTTCCTGTATTACATCTATCACCCTCGAATAGTAACATATCAGGTTTGTCGCATGAACGCCCTTTTCTAAAACCAAATTGACACTCACAAAGTATGTCATTTTTCTCCAAGAAGTCTGTCCATCTATTCTTCACCACCCTCTCACACATCTTAGCTACCACACTTGTAAGTGACACTGGTCTATAGTTCAATGGGTCTCTTGTTACCTGATTTATAGATTGGGACAATGTTAGCTCTTTTCCAGTCTTGGGGCACTACACCTTCCCTTAATGAGGCATCAATTACTTCACAAACTTTTTCTGCCAGTTGCTCCCTGCATTCTCTTAAAATCCATCCTGATACCCCATCAGGTCCCACAGCTTTTCTCACTTCTAAACTCCCCATCATATTCTTGATCTCCTCCACAGTTACTTGAAACTCCTTCATAATCCCTTTCTGTTCCATTACCAGTGGTTTGTCAAAAGCAGTCTCCTTTGTGAATACCTTCCGAAAGCATCCATTCATAGCCTCTGCCATTTCCTGGGATCTTCACTGCATACCCATTTACTTCTAAACTTTCAATACTTTCTATTTTTGATGTTGTTGTTCACATGTCTGTAAAAAGCCTTGGTTGGTCTTTACATTTATCAATTATATCCTTTTCTTGTTTCTTTCTTTCTTCTTCTAATCAACACATATTCATTTCTTGCTCTTTTGTAACTTTCCCACTGCTTAATCCGTCTTTTCCTTCTCCACCTCTTCCATGCATCCTCTTTTCTTGTTCTAGCCTTTTCACATCTATCGTTAAACCAGTCCTGCTTTCCAACTTCTATGTTGTCTTATTGGTACAAATTTTTCTCACCTTCTTTGTATATTTTTATAAATTCCTTCCACTTTTCATTTGCTCCTTAGCACTCTTGAATTTCATCCAATTTGTCTCTTGAAAGAATTTCTTTAGGTTTCCAAAATCTGTCTTGGCATAATTCCATCTTCCCACTTTATATTCTTCATTTCTTCTAGATTTCTCTTCATCTATCACCTTGAACTCCAAAACTGCATGATCACTCTTGCTAAAGGGCACTCCACCCTCATCTCCTCAATGACCATTGGCTCTGTACTAAAGACCAAGTCCAGTCTTGACGATGCTCCTCTCCTCCAAACCTAGTATCTTCTTTGACCCACTGAGTTAACACATTTTCCATTGCCAGTGTCAATAGTGTATTTCCCATGTTGTCTCTGATCCTTCCATTGACCAGTCCTCCCAACACACCTCTTTACAATTAAAATCTCCCATCATTATAGTTCGTTCACAGCCACCCAACATTTCTTCCAGACATGTTCCTGTATCACTTATCATTTCTTCATATTCCTGTACTGACCATGCATTTGTCTTAGGTGGTACGTACACCACTATGTAGTGCCTCTTTTTCCTTCATTAGTTTCTGCTCTGATCTTTAGCACTTCTGCCTTTCCCATACCTTCTTTCACTTGATCCACCTTTATATCTTTTTAACCAGCAACATCACTCCTCCTCCCATCTTACCTACTCTATTTCTTTTCCAAACATTATATTTCCTTCTCCAACCATCATCAGGTCTTCCTCTCTCAGTTTTGTTTCAGTAAGACCCACAATATCTGGGTTCTTGTCCTCAAGTAATCGTTGAGTTCTAAAATCCCGATATCACTCCATTTATGTTGGAATACATTACATTCCGCTCATACGTAAGTTTCTTTAGTCCTTTCTTGCTGTACTTTTCTGGGTTATGAACCACTTCCTCAGTCTCATATCCAAGATTCTCCAGAAAACTCTTTCTTCTCCTCTTCTGTCCTCTACAGTTTCCCGCAAAGATGTGTTGAGACGTGGAACAGTCTGAGTGAAGAAGTGGTGTCAGCAGCGAGTCTGCATAGTTGTAAAGAAAAATTGGATAAGTGTAGATATGGAGACGGGGCCACATGTGCGTAAAAGCCCAGAGGCCCTGTAAAACTACAACTAGGTAGGTTAAATACACACACATTGCTAACTATTTATTTTTCAGCTACAACCTAAGCACTGCACTATAGAACTGAAGAAATAATCACTTAGAAATATACCTAGTACATATTGCAGAATGACACCATGCTGATGCTCTGTCCCTGGATACTAAAAAGTCTTATTACATTATTCACACATTTGTTGTAACTTTGTTTGACTGCAGGGCTTCATGTGCTTTCTGCTACTATGGGGTTGTTCTGATGACTACAGAACTATTTGAAGCACCAGAAGGCAGCCTGTGTACCTTGTCTGGTGCTGATGAATCCTTCACCTGCACAGCAAACTGCAGACCTCTCACCTCCCAAGACTATCTGGACCTGCTCCTGACCACCTTAGCAGAGTTCCCAGGTCAGGCTGCCAACAGTCCTGCTGGCCTCATCAAATCACAGCTATTGCTGCTGCTTGCCATGCTGACCTCAAATATCAAAGCCATTAAAAAATAAGTACTATGCATTCTAAAGCTTTTGAATGTCATGAGACCAAAAAAATCTACATTATTATTTGTATCCATATTGTATTTCTTTGTGTTGTACCACTAGAATAACATGAATGAATCATAAAATGTCAACAAATTGTTAAATTGTATAAATAATGACTTTTTTAATAAAAAGTCATTCTTCTACTCGCGAGTGAGATCATATAATATCATATATTTTCTCCTCACAGGTATTTTGTTTACTATTGTGGTCATTGAGCGTCTTGGCAGGAAGACAACCATGGCCTTTGAATTTGCTGTGTTTGTTGTTTCCATAATTTTTCTCTTCATCTGCACTTCCAGGTAAAGTTCTTTGCTATTAAGTACAGGAGTGGTAGATTAAAGATTAAAATATATTACTATATATGAATGAAGAATGCATGCTTACCTAGCTCATGCTCCAAAAAGTCACTGGAGTCTTGTATCACTGACAGTCGTGGATGGTTGACTTACATTCTTTTCGTGGCACGAGGAATCATCTCAGGCGTCTTCCAGGCCGCCTATGTCTACACTCCAGAGGTCTGTGTCTGTGTTGTTCACCTGCTCTTTGCTCTTTACATTCATATACAAGATGAAAAACTGCACAACTTCTCTTAATGAACACACACACACACACACACACATATACACACATCTGTATAATTTTTTTTTTTACAATTTAGCATGTGTAGCCATTTTTACATGAACACACCTTACAGAGGGAGGTGTGTAAGATAGCTTTCTTACCAAAAGGGGTTGACAGAAGATCAAGTGAGGCACAAGGCTGAGTTGCGTGTCAACAAATTTATCTCATTGTTTGGCTGCAGGTGTACCCGACATCCTTACGAGCAGTGGGCGTTGGTACGTGCTCTGGAATGGCTCGCTTTGGTGCCATGCTCACCCCTGTTGTGGCACAGGTCCTCACGCGTACCTCCATACATCTGGCTACAGCAACATATGGTATTGTGGCAATTCTGGCCATTGCTGCAGCCCTCATGTTGCCCATTGAAACACGGGGCCGAGCCATGGCCTAGTGCTGTGGCCAGTGATGGCACATGTTCTGTCTTGTAGAACACATTATGTACTGTAGACATTTGTATCCATTTAAGTACCTGGATGGCATCCTCCATTATGGGGAGTGGAGAGCCAAAGCCAGATATCAACATAGTGTATTGTTTCATCTTTGGAATAACAACACAGGAATGGTTCCCAATCTTCACTGAGTCTGTTGAAGTCATCTTTTACACAGCACCTTCAATATGATCCAAATATTTTTCCAATTTATGTGAAAGATAAGAAATGTTGATTTTTATTGTAATGTTCACAAGTGGAAGGCAGAAGAGGCAATGGTGGTGGTAGTAGGAAGCACGAATGGTGATAAAGGAGGTAGACTGATGAAGACATTAAAATATCTCCAACCCTGAATTCCTCCACTGTGTTACTCACTATTCTGTTTTCAATGTTTACTTGTATGTAACAATTACACAAATTTATTCAATCCCAACTTACAGACTCATGCATCATCTGAATCTCTGAATCTGAGTTTCAAATGGTCTTTAGTGGAAATTAAAGGCTACATATTTCATAAAAATGGAATCTTGTCCAAGAAAAAAGAATCATTATCCCTTTTCACATGTAATTATTGTGGGTGAGTTTAGCACTATCTAATTATTGCTGACTCCAAAGAATTAAATTAGCACTTGAACTTGAATACTTGATGTGTTTTCTTTTCAATAACTACTTTTTGTCAAAGTTTTGTTTTTTGTTTTCTATCATAATCACATTCTGATTGTAATTCTGTGCTGGACTCACAGGGTCATGTAGTTGGTTAAGGTGGCTCGTGTTCGGGCCTCTGGTCTAGGCGGCCCAGGTTCAAATCTTTACCAAACCTTTTTGACTGGTGGGAGATGTGGAATTCTCCCGTTAGCCCTAGTGGTGCCATATGACCTTAGCTGTTGCGGCGCCTATTGGAATAATTTCCATTTTTTTCCTGGGCACCTCTGGGTTTGTGTCATAATGAGCATTATGCAATTTGACTTCAAAATTTATACAATTTTATGTTTGTGCATGTTTCAGTCAATTATAAAATTTCTTTCCATAGTTTCTTAGCTTTTAAGTTAGCTTTTAAGAAGCCTCACAGCATCCAGCTTTAAGTGTGTTAAAGATTATATTACAAGCTCACTAAATATTTGGATGAATAATTATAACCTCTACAGCAAGGTTTATAAATTAAGAAATGTTGTATTCTAGATTAATATGTAAACTAAGATGCTTTATTTAAATTTTTTATACATAATATATTTATTGTTGGCCAATTTATTAGTTTTATATCCATAATGTTAATTGACAAAATATTCATGAATGAGTCCTCCAAAGTATAATGTATACTGTAATTTCATAAAACAAGACTCATTTGTCATAAATACAACCCTTACCTCACCTAAATGTGGAGTAGTAGTAGTAATTCAGTACCCTCCACAGGTGCTTGTAATCACAGGCCTGAGTGTCACATGGGAGGGTGCACATCACACCATCTATAATATAGAGTTGAACAAACCTGTAGCCAACCAATACCTACAGCCTGAAGTTCATCTGATTTTCAGCCATACAAAATGATAATCATAAAATACAATAGGGAGCATATAAAAATGTTCTCTTCAATTATGCTTAACTTTTATTAGAATTCAACATCAAAACTTGGCTCATAATACATGAAGATCTTAGGTAGAGTTTTCCCCGAACATGTCTGCCTTTTAAAATCTACAAATGGTACATAAAAAAAATAAATATAATTTACTTCTTGATATACATACATATATGTATACAAAATTACATAAAGCTTACTACATTATAAAATATAAATCAATACTATTAAATGAAAATAAAAGTATTTACAGAAAGAGATGCTATAATTCACAGGTGAGGAAGAGAGACCAAGATGATGTGCCATCCAGTAACATTGATACTTGATACAGAAGTATGGAAGCTGACCTGGAAGAGGAAGCTCGGTCTCAGATGACATTAACAAGGATATCATCACTGAACTACTAAAACCGATACCTCATAAACATTCCCTTGTTTGCATTTCCATAAAAAAAAATCATGTGTATCAATACAATTGTGTATGTGGCAATCACTGAGAATCTGTGACTTAACTTTGAAGACACTGCAGGTACCAAGACTCTTGGGATCAAATGCTTAGCAAATGTATTCATGCTGCCCTAGTATCAGTGGTTAATGATTATTAGGTCACAACCAAGGTACAGTAATAATTCCAACATGCTCCAAAATACAGTTGTTGTGGAGTGTGAGTAGAAGTGTTAGTTTAAAAAAACACTAGAGTTCACAGCCTGCAATAATTTATGGATATAAGATACTGCCTTAGTACAGGTGAAGGTGTCAACTGAGAGAGAGAGAGAGAGAGAGAGAGAGAGAGAGAGAGAGAGAGAGAGAGAGAGAGAGAGAGAGAGAGAGAGAGAGAGAGAGAGAGAGAGAGATTGGCTTTCTTTTCTGGTGTATTAAGCAAGAAGAGAGTTGATGGCACTGTGACAGAAAGCATTTAATTTGTAACTTCAATAACAGTAATAATAATAATAATAATAATAATAATAATAATAATAATAATTATTATTATTATTATTATTATTAAATGCTATTTTTACTTGGCAGTTAGATAAAAAAAAAAAATAAATGAACATTTAATAAATCACAAGACCTAAATCCATCCCAATAAACTAAAAATAACACAAGAGTGTGTACATTTGCACACACACAGGCATAACCAAGAGTTCATCCAGTCAAAATTACTATCAAAATCAAATACACAAAAGCAAAACCTCATCAATTCATGACATGAATACAATTCATACATGACAATACCTGATAAGCTCAGCACAGATCTGGTATACTTGTACAGCATAAATTAAGTGACTAATGTGTAGAACATTCCATCTGATGGTCTTGCAATGTGTAACACAATGGTTCACAATCTTTATTTTACTTCCCACTTCAACCAGTTCACCTGTTCAGATTTCCCCCTTCATAGTGACACATAAACAAGAAAGCTCTCAAAACAAAATTATGAAAGTTCTACCCAAATTATTGTACATAGTCACTACTGAAGGCAACTGCAGAATAAATTTTGATTTGCACTTGGAATACAAAGTCTACTAACAAAGTGTATGACAGCTAGTAAGTGTATGATAGCTAGTAATTCCATTTTTCAATAGATTTCCCATGTGGAAGCTTAAAATTTCCTCCAGGTTGGGAAATACTTGTCTAGCAAATGACAAAGATGGATCACCATATGTACAATCACATCTCTCTAATGTTCAATAAATCAAACTGTTGCAAATAATACAGTATTCTTCTGGTCTAGTACTCAGTAAATAACACCAATAACAGATCCCATCTAAGACAAATGACACCTCCTACTGCACTGTATGTGTGATATTTGGTAGTGCTGATAAGTTAATACTCAAAATATGTATTGTGCAAACTGCAGATTCAGCACATCAAACCAAATTTATAGTTTTACTATGTGGCACATTACATAGTCTGCATGTCTGGTAACAAGCAAATCACATCCACAATACAAGTGATGTGAAGTGAGAAACACAATTATTGTGGATATCATGTGAAGCAAAATTTACAATATTCAATAGACATTTCACACCTAGTGAGCTTAACTTCCCTGCAATGAATCATACCCACCACAGGTATGATAAATGATAACACCCACAGCATGTTTAGTATTTTGCTCAACCCTTTACAAATAGATTACAGGGGACAGGCAGATGGCATGTCTTGCATGCTACAGGGAATAGTTATATGAATATAGTATAGGTTAACCACCACTAATCCAGCACTAATTCTGGGTGACATCATTTCAAATCCAATAACAACCATAACAACCTGCCATTACTCATTTCTTCCTGCTACTTGCTGCATAGTCAGCTGCCATTATTTCTAAACACAGCAAAACACATTCAAATTGTTTTTTCCATCTTATTATGAAATAGTAATTCTTATGTAAAGTGGAAATGCTGTACATTATCCATAATAGATAAGGTTGAACTTCAGAAAAAATCTCGAGTGGTGTGTCTGTGTGAAATTATACAGCTTGCTTTTTGACATAATGGAAAAGACAGGCTGAAAAACTGCTCAGTTTCTTTGTGAACAGGATCAGCTTTACCAATACTATGGGTACTGGTCAGAAATGAAATGTCAGTATTGGCAGAAAAAAGTGATATTGGTACAGACCCTTTTATTTATCAATTTGCACTGACTTATGGAGAATTTCATAGATAAGATTAGGAGGTTAACTGTTAAGTTTATTCTAACCTAACCATTCTGTAAACCAGCCATATTATCTACTCCAGTACCCTACAGGTCCCAATGATGCTAGATTAGTGATGGACAACCTGTAGTAGCAATATTATCATTAGATTCTATAAATGTATGTATGTACTCATATGTGTTGCAGGCTTCTTCAAAACTATTTTATGTATATATGTATGTACTTGTATGTATTGCAGATTACTTCAAGACTATTTAAATTAGTGTCATGGCAAGAGATGGTTGGTTTCCACATGGTTCTATTAACCATCTAACCTGAGATTTTAATCAGTTGTGCCTGTTTCACATGCTTGTGCATGATTTGGTATGAGATGTGAAGCAATCAAATCTTGTACATTCATATCTCACACCAACATTTCCTTCAAAGCAATAACTGAGGAAGCTAAAAAGAAGCATCCTGTATTTTACAATGACCATTCTTTGGAGGATGGTACTCCACACGGACAAACATCCTCAACACTTCACAGACCTGACTAAAGCAATATCAACACTCAATCTCAATACCATCTCTATACTACTAAATATGAACACTACCTTATACAATTCTCTTTTCCACCTCTTTATCATACTAAAATAAATAAATAAATAAATAAATAAATAAAATAAAATGAAATAAATAAATAAACAAAAAAATAATAAAACAAAAAAATAATAAATAAAACAATAAATAAAAAATAATAAATATGATAAAATACAACAAAAGACTGTTGATAACAATTGTGCTGCTCAGTATACAATGTCACTAAGTGATGAGACATTTTCCCCATTGTCTTTGCAAAAGTAATTATGACATCACGTGGATCCCAGGACTTGGCATGACACTGGTCTTAGCTGTCCCCATTATACCAACCATGCTAATCTGATATACAGACATAAGGTAAAAATCCACAGGACATAAGGCCACCATGAAACATATAAATAAAAAATAAACAAATAATAATAATAATAATAATAACAACAACAACAATAATAACTAACAATCATAATGAGTGAAATAAAAAAAAAAAAGTAAACAAGATACATAAAAAGTAAAAGTGAAATATTAATTGTACACCAAAAATTATCAATCTATGAATCCTAACAAAGTGACAAATGTTTCCCAGCATGATATAACATGATATTCCTTTTGAAGATACACTAGTCCTTGTGGAAAGTCTACACTCTATTAGTCATGATACATTCTGCCTTAAGTACACCATACATACACATATGACCTGGTTGGAAGTGAAGTGAGCATCAAAGCTCCATCCATTATGTATGTTAGGAAAGTTCCTCATTTGTAGAATATCATCAAACCTACAAATATCTGGGAGCTGTAATGACATTTTGTTTTCAGCATATTAATAACAAGGAACAAATGTTCTCATCATTGTTTTAGAAATAGACAATTAGGACAAATTTACACAATATCCTAAACATTTAGGTCACCATGACCAACACAATTATAATAAAGGACCAGTCTTTTGAAAGCACTTGATACCTGGTACAGTCTTAAAGAGTTTTCTGCAGTTTTATAAACATTTGCAAGAGATTTAGACAATGCTGCTATCGGTAAGTACCACTGTGTGGCAGAGCCATGCATTTAATGGAAATGTCAAATGACAAAATTCACTTCATTTTTCACCAGTTTCTAAAAAATGGAAATATTAACCATATTCATATGAATTACCATCATAATAAATGTATGAAGGCCACTTTTTATATGAATCCTCCACCATGCTTGCCTTGATATCCCTCAGTGGAAAGGCATACAACCCATAATATTAGATGATAAATATTGCAGGATTTATTGCTTTGTTAGTAGAATATGATGTTCAGTGTAATAGTGTTGTTTTTTTTTTTTTTTTTTTTTCCCTTTCCTATTGAACATAATGAAAGACACTGTACATTACTTTAGCCTTTGCATCCTGAGTTTGTGCATTAGGTGGATGTTCACAGACTGCTACAAGACATCAAGTCACTTAAGAGGACTGTCCAGTTCTACAAGTTTACTGTCCCATCTTTTTTGTGGGTTGGCATGAGGAGATATATTATGTAGTATATTAATTTACTAATCTGTAACCAAAAACAACTTTTCTTATAAGACATTTAAAATACTGGACATTAAATTCTTTGTTTCTAAAATAACCAACAATAAAATCACAGTGTCAGTAGTACAACAATATAACCACAGTTCAGTACTGCAGGTGAATTCTGATCAGCTGCTGTGATTAGAAGTCACACAAGATGTTCCGTAAGTTATTACATGCTCCTATAATAGGTTGAGGTAAGACACTTTTCTTCACACACTGTAATGTGGAGTTTTGTAACCTCAAGATATATCATATTGTTAAAGTTTCATCACTGTAATAGTAATAAGATCTAATCTAGAGTCAATGTAATTTTCTAGCTATGTAAGTGGACTAAACAAAGCTCCTGTATTGAAAACCAACAGTGTACACATCAGACAAACTGAAGTACACCTTCTATTAGATCATGGTACTGCTATGTACTGCTCAGCTACCTATTATCCATGAGGCACACATTCGACATAATTTTAAGACGATTGTCTAACTCAGCAATGTGCTACATGTAAAATTTATAAGGATCTATAGAAAAAAATTGGATATATCAATGTATTCATATTCAACAGATTTAATGTTTACAATGTGAATTATGAAAGTAGACACTTCAATTTCATAAAACATTCCTCTCATCTGAGTTGCACTTGCTGCCTTCTGTCTACTTCAAGCTGTGACAGTTGTAAGACATGCCATTAGAAACAAGACAACTGGAGCAAATACCAAATCTTATTAATCTCCCTAATCAGTTTAAAAGTTTGAAAATTGTGATCATGTCAACTAAATTTTTTATTATAAGTGGAATACAAATGCCTTGAACACAAAATCCCATTGCAAACATCCACATAATTTTGTGTAAGTTAGCATTATTCCACCCAAATTAAACAATTCAGTCTTGTTATCATTTAGAAATTGGCAATGGTAAGGTCATTAGGTTAAAGGTGGAGGATACAGTTATTCATTAGTAAGGAGCTTACAGATTGCGGAATGTCTATTCTCTATTCTTATCTACCCACTGAAGTTTTTTTTTTTAATCAATTCAGCTTTGTGTTGCAATTGCCAGTTTGATGGAAGTTATCTTTTATTTACCATTCAACTCCATGATTTTTTAAAAATATTCTTCCTAAGGATCTTTTGTTGCTAAATCCTATCCTGATTAATTTCTCATATGAAATACATAGTTTGAACTTTGAACATCATCTGCACGGTGATTCCTCTCTTTAAGCAGGACTGTTCTGTCTTCTGTCCCTTGCACCAACACACTTGGCACCATTACTTTCAGGTTGTCTATAGTGCACATGGAAATATCAGTACCATCCCTCATGTTTTAATGTTTACAATGTTTCACATTTCAAATTACCATCCTCCTCTTGCCTAGTTAAAGGATGGAAGCAAGAAGATTTCTAAAGAAAACAAAAGATAAAAGAAAACAAGTCCTTACGCCTGCAATGAACCAAGGACTGTTTTGGATCAGGCAGGTACAAATCATCACGATGCAGGGCCCATCACTCAATCAGGACTAACTTGTCACAATCACTAGGACATAAAAGGTAAATATCTTGGATATGTAACAAGTTAAAACAATAAATTTAATACATCTACTGGTGTGTGTGTGTGTGT